>NC_027861.1:605973-908959 GCF_000187245.1 Ogataea parapolymorpha DL-1 | reverse complement strand
AACTTTACACTCTATTTATAGAAGGCCTCACATACTCGCTTTCTCCGACAAGAACGATACTTGCTGGAGATTCTTGCCTGTCTTGTGATGCTCTTTCACGTGCCGCAGATATTTGAGAAGCCGATGCTCGTTTGGGTTTGAGGCCTTGTACTTTTTGAGCGTGATGCATTCCGAGCAATACGGGCACTCCACCACTTCCACGGGCTCTGCCATTTCTTTTGAAAAAAGCCAGCCCCGTTTTGCAGGGTCCTTGACCAGACGGCCGTTAGAAAACACCCCGTGAAACTGGATCATGTGATGGAGATAGTTGCTGTCGTTGCGTTTGAAAAACAGCTTCTGGAATTCGTTTCTGCTATTTTCCTGTGTCATGGGACAGAACGGACACAGAGCAAAATTGCCCGTATTAACGCTCTTTTTGCGTGAGGCCGTGCCCGTCTCGTCCCCCAGCAGCTGCGGGTTCAGCTTGCGGTTCACCGCTGGCTCGTACAGGTTTGTGCCATATTTCCTGTTCTCTTGGTAGATATACTTGGAATCTGGCTTGTTGAATGCCTCAAACGCGCGGATGCTAATGTTGTTCTGTATGCGGTAATAGTCTAGCCCTCGACAGGGCGTCTTTTCCTGTCCCAGAGATAAATGTTCACACGGCTGCTTGGGAGTGGTCTGCGGCGACTCCAGGGCATCCAGAATCCCCACCTCCAGCACCTGTCTCCAGTTATAGTTTGAATCTGGCGACATTTCGTGGTCTTCTTTGCATGTTTCTGCTCGTGTGCTCTTTTTTTCCAGTGCATTTTGGTCGATAAGGTGCTCAAATTGGGTATTGAGATCGACAGCGTCGCAAGACGTCGGCTCGTCTAAATAGTAGCGCGGAACTTGCGAAATGTAGCGGGAATCGCTGAATATCTGCGCCAGCGATGAGTCCAGCGGAGGTGTCGGATACAGATTGTCTTCTGCAGAAGTTCCTCCCTCGGGCAGAGCACCGCTGTACTCCTCGAAACTGAGGTCGTCCACAAGCTGCTGCATAAATACATCCGTTTCCTTCATGTTCTCACGCGATTCCGTGCCAGTAGAATAGGGATTTGAGGCCTTTATACAGGACCCACAAAGCCAGATAATCTACCAACAGACCACAGACATCGTAGCTCCCAATGTTCTGCTACCATACCGACACCTCACACCTAACCACACCTCACACCTAAAAATTTGGTTGGCGATACGATCTCGGGAGCACGAGGGTTTGTTGGCGCTTAGGACGGCTACACCGGGGCGGGAGTATAAATAGGGGCCAGCGTCTCTCTTTTTCAAGTATGGACAGCAGATTGCTCATTATTGGTACATCAGATGTGCCCCCTTCAGGTAGCTCTCTGTTCATCACGGACGATACTCTCATATTGGCTAGCTTGGGAGGACTCCGTTTTCCTCGTCTTGGAGTCCAATAGAAGACACATTGGGCCCATTGCGTTGATTAACTGGATTTTGTAAGACAGGTGGATTGCGGTCTAATATCTGCAGTGTCTTCACGTGGAGGTTGGACTGCGGGGCATCCATTTTGGCTTGCAAGAAACGGGATAGGTTCTATAACCTGATCCAGGGGTACTGAAAGGACTAGGAACCTGTCAATTTGTGTGCAGATGCTGGCGCGGGTTTAATTACCGAGCGACGCTTTGCACAGATTTGGCACGAAGTACGGCCTTGAAGCTTGAATCGAGGTCAGCAGATATCGAATTCCCCTGAAGAATTGCTTTGCAATTGGCTGACGATGTTGTTAGCGCTAACGAATAGAATGCAGCGATATAACCGTTCACTTGGTGCGTTTTGCTGGAGATGCCCCCTCCAGGTGGAGCGTTCACCAGTACAGCAATGGATTTCAACTTTACGTTTCTACGATTTGCTACACTTCTGACATTTCTAAGATTTTGCTACCAAATCATGTTTTGCCAATATTTCCAGTTTTTAAAGATTCCAGTTATACCACACATTGAACTACTATCATGACGGGGCAAGCCCGGGAAAGTATACTGCCATAGGTCGTCCGGTATGGGGTTCCACCACTGCCCTGTACTAGAAAGACGGGAAGTATACTTTCGAAACTAGGGGTGGATGCGGCTCTCCTGACCATAGGGGAGGGGGAGAGGCTACCCACCCCAAACAGGGAGGGCATATAATTTGCCTTCCCTCTATTTGAAAGGGGGGATACATTTCTCCCCTTCTATAGGGGGAACGCATTTTATATTTCTCCCTATTTGAAGGGGGGATATACTTCTCCCCTTCTATAGAGGGGATGCGCTCTCCCTTTCCGTGTAAGGGGAGGTACGTTAAAATTCAGTCTTTAGTACTTCAAAAGTTCTATATGTCCCCTCCGCAGCATGGGCTGCGTCGACGTATCCTCCCATTAGGAAAACCGGCGCTAGTATTTTCGCCGGGAGGATACAAATTGCTTTGCTTGAGAATCTCCGAGAGTTGTCTGAAGCAGAGCAATGATAACTGGTTTCTACGCTGCCTTCGCGCGCAGAAACCAGGTCGGAGCGAAAGCTCCCAAAATTAGCGCCGAGTATGCATCAGAAATACCATGAAACATTGAGCAGGGTATGTTGTGACAATTTCTCTGGTATTTCAGAGAGATAGAACGATAATCAGCTTTGATATGAGTCTCAGGGCCCGATTTGAACGATGTATGTCTGTAGAGCAGCAGAGTTTCCGATGGGATGTAGTTAACTCAATGGCTTTGTGAGTGCTGGATAGATATCACTTGCGCCATATTCACACGTCCTCAACCTTTCATGGTGAGAAGAAGGAAGGTACGAAACAAAGTTATCTTTCCAGGGAAAAGCTTCAAATTTATAATAAATTAATCGCCATAAAATAAAAAATAAAAAATAAACTAGACTAGCGCTCCGTCCCGTCAAAATGGACGCTATTGCAGATAGGGCATTTGCAGAATCGCAGACAAACCCGCATAAATTAGTGGACGAGACGCCGTCACTACTGGCGGTGGTGGTCGATATCAACCCGTTGGAATGGCGCAAACTTGAAAAAGATCGATCAGTCTCGCTCAAGCAAGTGGTTTCCTCCATAATAGTTATGCTCAATTCGCATCTTTCCCTCAACAGCTCAAACCACGTTGCACTGTATCTTGCAAATAGTTATTCCCATGGGGCTCAACTCATATACCCGCTTACAGAGTCTTCGACGTCTACCAGATTTTTGCACACTCCTGGAATGTACAGGCAGTTTCGATTTATAGACGGCTCAATTGTGGACAAAATTGAGCACTTGCTAAATGAGCAGCCAGACACGCTTTCCCAGCTGATTGGCAGGGAACAAGGAAAACAGCATATCAAAGGAACGCTCGCAGGAGCGATGTCGATGGCCCTCTGTCATATCAACAAAATTCAGCAATCTGACGAGCTGAACGCATTGAAATCACGGCTCTTAGTGGTGAGCATCAGTGACGACAGCACACTGCCGTACGTTTCAGTAATGAATACCATATTTGCGTCCCAAAAAATGAAGATTTCGGTGGACGTTTGCAAACTAGGACCAAGCTCAACTTTCCTTCAACAAGCAGCAGATGCCACCAACGGAGTCTACATTTATATTACACAGCCGGAAGGCCTTATACAATATCTCACAACAGCATTGTTTATTGATCCAATGTTACGACCGATCATTGTTCTCCCTACTGACGAGTCGATAGATTTCCGCGCTTCGTGTTTCATAACCAACAAAGTTATCGACGTGGGCTACGTTTGCTCCGTGTGTCTTTGTATTTTAAGTGTCATTCCGGAGGACGAGAAATGCCCTACGTGTCATTCCAAATTCGACCACAACCTAATTACCAAACTGAAGAGAAAGCCCAAAGTTTTGCCTCTCAAGAAAAAAGATAGGGAGTTGGGAGATAAGAACGGGACAGCAACACCAGAGTCTGCCTGACGCATAACACATAACTTTCAACATTATTTATAACTTGTCAGTCTACACCTAAGCTTCAGTAGGTGCAGGTTTTTGGAGCCGAGCCTGCGGGTTGGTGTTTGGGAAAACAAGGTCCATATAACTGGTCAGCACACCAATAACCGCAAACACAATCTTGAAAATCGCTGGTTGGGCATCATCGTCAGGCGACTTGATCAGTGGCTCATTCAGGTAGCTCTGCACAGCGAGCAAAAGACACGACCAAGCCAAGGGCTTGTTTCTCATAAACATGGCCACCATTGGCAAGTTCTGAGCAGCAAATCCAGTAGCGGAATTGCGAGGTTTCACCGGCACATGCACATACCTAAAGTTAGCACGAATAGCTCGAATACTTACGGTTTGGCGAGTTCGGGTCTTTTGACGTCTTTAGGCATTTTCTTGTAGTGTGAAATAAATAAGAAAATGGATGGACGTTTATAATTTCCAATAAGATTTGGACAGCCTTTTGAGTCACGTGACTGTATCACGAGTCCGCGAGCAAAAAAAAATAAGAACATAATTTCGCTAGCGCTCGCGAAGAACACAAAAGGGGATTTCGTTTAGTGAAAAAATCTGATGGGTTCACCTTTTTGGTTTATTTAATCTAATAGCTCTCAATCTTCCCATATTCTCTGATCACGCGCCCTCAGATAGAACCAGTATTAGAACGGACACCTGCGCCAATTAGTACACACTCTCACTAAGATTCTCACCTTACACAAGACAAATTCCGTTTTTCCCACTGGCTCGTTCCCATCAAGTAATATATAACTTGAACACTATATTCAATTTGGCTGTTTGCTCACGTACACTTATTGATTCGTCAGGTAACGCGGTTGATATCAGCATTAGTCAGACAAACCCGTCACTGTATCCAATAATCAGCAAGTTTAATCTGCGTCTCCCTACATGTCATCAGTTTTGGCGAATGTTAGCGCGTTTCTGGCGCAAACCTGTGCCAAAAGACCTATCCATGTGATTATAGGAACCGCTCTTGTGGCTTCTATCACTTATCTATCCATTTTGGACCACTACGCGTCCTCTTTGAGCATTGCTTCTTCTCAGCCCGTGCTATTTTACCATCCATCAGGATCCTCAGACTACACCAAATGGTCGCAAGTTGAAAATCCGTCAGCATATGAATCTGCAGACCATTACTCTCTTACTCCATTCAAGTTCAAAAGAGTCGGAGGCGCCGACCTCCCAGTGCACGATAACCTGCTCGTGGGAATGGAGGAAAATGAAAAAATTCTGCTTTCTGACTTTGCTTCCACAGAGACTCTATACGAGAAATTCGCGACAATGACAAACAAAGATGGTGTTCAGTTCAAAGTGAGGAGTATCCATCGTATCGGAAAATATTATGAATATCTCAAGTCTCTATTTACGAAAGTTGAGGGCTTGATCAAAGGTGCAGAGCCGTTCGATATCATTTTGGTAACCGTTGCGTACGGAGCAATGTGGTTCACTTTTGCCCAATTGTTTTTTGAAATGAAGAAGCTCGGCTCTAACTTTTGGCTTGCGTTTGGCTCCCTGCTCTCTTCAGGTATTGCTTTTCTGTTTGCACTCGCTATTGGTATTTTCTTGTTTAACTTGAAAGTTCCACTTATCTCGCTGAGTGAGGGGCTTCCCTTTTTGGTGGCAACCATTGGATTTAAGCACAAGATTGCATTCACCAAACCAGTGCTTAAAGCTCTGAGATCAGAGTCAAACACCGACATTCCAAAAACAATATCAAGCGTGGTGAAATCCACAACTGCGATCCCACTGATCAAGGACCAATCCATCATTATTGCTTGCTTTTTGCTATGCTCAATTTTGGCTCCAAACCTTACTGGCTTAATGAATTTCTGCATTATGGCTGCTTTGATTCTTGCCGTGGACTTGTTTTTCACATTTACATTCTACTCTTCCATCTTGTCTTTGAAGGCTCAGATCAACAAGGTGCATAAGGAGATTGAGCTCAAGCAGTTCTTGGAGGAAGACGGTATCAATGAGACTGTTGCAGAGAGCGTTGCTGCCTCTGCAGAACTTCCGACTGACTTGTTCCGTCATAACAGCAACATTGTGAGTTTTAAGGTGGCCATGATTGTGGGATTCATTTCGTTGCATTTGTTTGCATTGGGAACTTCCTGGCTTTACGATGATTCTGCTGACTACCAGCCTATCAACTTGTTCTCCACCTTTTCGCCATCTCTGTCGAAGTCTGTTGCCATGAACATTCCGATTGGAAGCCACGGAACCCTAATCACGGTTATGCCAACAAGAGTATACAGCAGAGTCGACTGGTTCACCAAGACAGAAGATCTTGCTTTGCATTTCTTTGAGAGACTTTCCAAAGCCATCTCGGACCCACTTGTTGGAAAGTTTTTGTTTGTTCTGGCTGGAATCAGCGTCGCAATCAATATCTACCTTCTGAATGCCACAAATGCTCATATAGATGAGACACGCGAAATCAAAAAGAAGGAAAAGAAGAAGCAAAGGGCTGTGGAACAACGCAAAGTCATCCTTAAGCCAGCTCCTTCGGTTGTTATCCCAAGATCCAGCAACTCAAGTTCTGACGATGTGAAAGAGGCTCAAATCATTGACGAGGGATTTACTGACGAACAATCTGGCAGCGATGCCGATTCGTTGGAGATCAAAGCCTTGACACCAAAACGTTCTCTTGAGGAACTTTTGGGTATCATGAAAGCAGGAAATGTGAAGGAGTGCTCAAATGAAGAAGTTGCAGAGCTGGTCACTTCGGGCAAGCTTCCATTGTATGCTTTGGAAAAACAACTGGAGGATAAGACTCGAGCTGTTGTTGTTCGTCGGAAAGCCATTGCTAAACTTGCTGATGCTCCTGTTTTGAACACAGGAAGACTTCCATGGAAACACTACGACTATGACAGAGTGTTCGGTGCATGCTGTGAGAACGTGATCGGCTTTATGCCCATACCCGTTGGTGTTGCTGGTCCTATGATAATTGACGGTGTTCCTTACCACATTCCAATGGCCACCACGGAAGGATGTTTGGTTGCTTCAACTATGAGAGGTTGCAAGGCCATCAATGCTGGAGGAGGTGTCCAGACGGTTTTGACCAATGACGGAATGACCAGAGGGCCATGCATCTCCTTCCCTACACTAGCCCGCAGTGGAGCTGCCAAGATGTGGCTTGATTCGGAGGAGGGGCAAAAGGTGATGAAGAGTGCGTTCAACTCCACTTCCAGATTTGCCAGACTGCAGCATCTTCAAACTGCCATGGCCGGAACGCTGCTTTTCATCCGGTTCAAGACCACCACAGGTGATGCTATGGGAATGAACATGATTTCCAAGGGAGTCGAGTATGCGTTGAATTACATGATTAACGAGTGTGGGTTCGATGACATGGAGATCATTTCGTTGTCAGGAAACTACTGTACTGATAAGAAAGCTGCCGCCATCAACTGGATTGAAGGTCGTGGTAAGAGCGTTGTTGCTGCTGCCATTGTTCCTGCAGAAACGGTTCGCAAGGTGCTCAAGTCAGATGTGGATGCATTGGTGGAGCTGAACGTGTCCAAGAACCTCATTGGGTCTGCCATGGCTGGGTCGGTTGGTGGATTCAATGCCCACGCCGCTAACCTGGTGACTGCCGTTTATCTTGCAACGGGACAGGATCCTGCGCAAAACGTCGAGAGTTCCAACTGTATCACACTGATGAACAAGCTGCCTAACGGTGACCTACAAATTTCCGTTTCCATGCCATCTATCGAGGTGGGAACCATTGGAGGAGGTACTGTTCTGGAGCCTCAAGGAGCCATGCTTGAGCTTCTGGGAGTGAAGGGTCCGCATCCAACAGAACCAGGAGCCAATGCGAGACAGCTGGCCAAGATCGTTGCATCTGCCGTGTTGGCTGCCGAGCTTTCGCTCTGTTCTGCCCTTGCGGCCGGCCATCTGGTCCAGTCTCACATGACCCACAACAGAAAGGCCCCTGTTGCAGGGACCAGTGCCGTCGACACGCCTGCCACCACAGCGAGCAGCTCGGGCAGCGGCGACGACATGAGCCGTCTGAAGGATGGATCCAAGATCTGCATCCGGTCCTAGTGCGGCCGCATTTTTGCTAGAGATGTATTGCTAATAGTCCACGTAATGTGCCCCGGAATTTTCACGTCCACCTTCGCGGATGTTTTTTTCTGGAATTTATTTGATAGCAACCGAATATTTTATCACAGGTGACAGTTGACCATAAATTGAAAATTCAAATATATCTTTATACTACAAAAATGACCCGCATTGACCCCAAAGATTTCGAGTCTGCGCCGATAAAGGTGAGCGGACGGATTCTTAATTGCATGACGCAACTGCCGAACCAAATCTACAAGACTAAAAATGGCAAATGGGACTTGAAACCGCTCAGAGGGAGCTCTGCGTTGCATGCGTCGAACGCGTTCTTGAATGAGGCCACCAATTGGGAGTCTCACTTGATTGCCTGGACCGGCGAGCTATACTCGTACAACGAGAGTGTTCCGCACTCGATTCCTACGAATCAGTCCATTGAGAACGATCCTCTGTATCTGGACGACAACGACAAGGAATACGTGACGAAAAAAATTCACGAGGCAAACAACGACGAGAACATCCATCCTGTGTGGCTTTTGCGCAAAGACCAGGAAAGATGGCGGAAGTATGCCGAAAACGTGATCTGGCCCACGTTCCATTACATGCAGCCGGCTCCCAGCGACGGCCGCGAGGAGGCCCAATGGTGGCACGACTACGTGAAATTCAACGAGGCATATGCCGCCAAAATCAAGGCCATATACCGGCCAGGAGACATTATCTGGGTCCACGACTACTACTTGCTGCTGTTGCCGCAGATTCTGCGAATGGAGTTTCCACAGGCCTATATTGGCCATTTTCTTCATGTTCCGTTCCCATCGTCGGAATACTTCAAGTGTTTGAGCAAGCGGAAGCTGCTGTTGGACGGCATGCTGGGAGCCAACCAGGTTGGGTTCCAGAACCACTCTTTTGCCAGACATTTTATCAGTTGTTGTGCTAGACTGCTTGGCTACGAGGTGACGCCGGACGGGGTGCACATCCACTCGTCCAACGTAAAAGTGGTGACGTTGCCGTTGGGCATTGACGTAGCCAAGTTTGAGCACAACGCCTTCACAGAAAGCGTCGAGTCGAAAGTGCAGACGCTCAAACAGCTCAACGGCAACCGCAAAATCATCATCGGCAGAGACAGACTCGATCTGGTGCGCGGTGTGGTTCAGAAATTGCAGGCCTTTGAGATGTTCCTGGACATCTATCCCGAATGGCGGGGCAAGGTTGTTCTGATCCAGGTCTCTTTCAAGCCGTTCTACCACAGCTCTAAGCTGGACAAGAAGGTCAACGAGCTGGTTTCGAACATCAATGCCAAGTATGGCTCGCTGGAGTACACCCCTGTGCAGAATTACAACATGAAGGTGGACAGAGACGAGTACTTGGCTTTATTACGGGCCGCCGATCTGTGTATGATCACGTCCATCAGAGACGGAATGAACACAACGGCTCTGGAGTACATTGTGTGCCAGAAAGAGTCCAAATCGCCACTGTTACTGTCTGAATTCAGTGGCACGGCAAGCGTTCTGCAGGACTGTGTTCAAGTGAATCCCTGGGATGCCGTTGGAGTGGCAAACTCCATCAACGAGTGTCTGCTGATGAGCGACGACAGAAAAGCCGCTTTGGAGGCCAAATTGTATCGGTCTGTGTGCAATAACACGAACCAGGACTGGACGTGCCATTTTTTGCAGAGCCTGATGGACTTTGTGGTGAAGCTGAACTCGAAACACGGTACGCCGTATTTGAACAAACCGATGTTGCTGGAGGATTATACAAGAGCAGGACGTCGTTTGTTTTTGTTTGACTACGACGGGACACTGGCACCAATTGTGCGCGATCCAAACGCGGCCATTCCTTCGGCACGGCTGATCAATGTCCTCAAAGCACTGGTCAAAGATCCCAAGAACGAGATCTGGATCATCAGTGGCAGGGACCAGGAGTTTTTGGAGAAGTGGATCGGCTCGCAGTTCCCTGAGGTTGGCCTAAGTGCCGAACACGGCTGTTTCCTGAAAAAAGCAGGCCACAAAGAATGGATCAACCTGGCCGAACGTTACGAAATGCTTTGGAGAGAAGAGGTGGAGGAAATTCTCAAAAGATACGCCGAGAGAACGCCTGGCTCGTTCATCGAGAAGAAGAAGGCCGCCATCGTTTGGCATTATAGACAGTCGGACCCAGAGCTAGGAAAATTCCAGGCAGCAAAGTGCAAGGCAGACTTGCTGGAACGAATGGCCGCCTACGACGTCGAAGTGATGGCTGGAAAGGCCAACGTCGAGGTGCGGCCATCGTTTGTCAACAAGGGAGAAATAGTGCGCCGACTCGTGCTCAATTCTGACCCTCTGGTGCAGCAGCCGCGCACTTTTGAGCAAATGCCAGATTTTATCTTGTGTCTAGGAGACGACACAACAGACGAGGACATGTTCAAGGTGTTGAACATCATTGAGCAAAATTGGAAAGACAAGAAACTGGTTACGATCAAGGAGCCTCGTGGCATCTACCCGGTGACAGTGGGCCCGGCTAACAAAGAGACGGTGGCCAAAGCGTATCTGTCGGACCCAGACCAGGTGTTGGACACGCTTGGTTTGCTTGTGGGCCAGGTGTCGCTGTTTGACACCGCAGGAACGGTCGAACTGGACGATAGAGGCCATTTGAAGAACAGCGAGAGTGCACTGCGGTCTGAGAAGGCCAGACAGGCGTACCAGGCGTCGGCCGGATCACGTGACCACAAGGCCACGTGACCATATGGGGGACGTGAAGCGTGCTCTTGGCAAAAATGGCTGGGCAGATTATTATTTATCTAGACGATTGAATAGAAAGGCAAATTAGTAATATACCAGCAGCGTGTTGCAGCCCTGAAACACCCATTTTATAACACTCTGCGGCTGTATTTCTTGACGGCCCCCCGGTTCCTGAATTCCGCCGCTTCCGAAAGAACATGACAGAACCCTTTCCGAACCCGGCTCTGTCGGGTCAGTCGATTGCTCAGGACGATTACCTCGGCCATCTTCTCTCGTCCAACAATTCCCGGTCTAACTCCCGCAAAGCGTCCCTTGCTTACGGAAGCATTAATGATAATGAGCCGGTATTAAGGCGTTCTCGCAGTCTTACAGAATCTATAACAAACTCTATGATAGTTGCTACTAACGTGACCTGGGAGCAGATCCAGCGTCGCCGGTTTCTGTCTGTGTGTGTGTTTGGGTGTCTATTCATCTTCCTCTTCAATCTGATATTCCTTCCGCGGACCTCGTTGGACAGGGACTTACGACGTCTCCATGGCGAGTTTCTTACCTTTGACGACTGTTCGCGATTATTTTTGACCCAGCTCAACTTCAAGAACAATGTCAAGAGCTACATGGAGTTTATGGAGCGCGATGTTCACTTGCCTGGAAAAAACCACGAGGCCGCGGAGTCTTTCTTCAAGAAGAACTACCAGTTTAGAACGTACTCTGACAAATACGAGACCTGGATGGGCAGGCCTCTGAAGACGCACCTGAAGATGTACGACGGTGATAAGTTGGTCTACGAAGCAAAGTTGAAAGAAAGCGAGCTTTTGTCGTTCCATCCGTACTCTGCCAACGGGACTGTCAATTCCGAGTTTGTCTATTTGAATTATGGCCTGGAACACGATTACGAAGCTGTTCGCAAGGCCGGCGTCGAGGTGGGCGGTCTAATTGGCATTGTTCGACGCGGACAGATTAGCGTCGATCGCAAAATTAAGATTGCCCAGGAACACGGAATTTCTGCCGTTCTAGTGTACTCTGACCCCTACGACGACGGACAGCAGAGAGTGAAAAACGGCCGCAAACCGTTTCCGTCGGGGCCTGCGCGGAAACCGTCCAGCGTGGACAAGGAAACAGTCAGTTTCCTTGCTGAGCAGCCGGGCGACCCGACGACGCCTGGTTGGTCTTCGACGCTTTTTGCTCACAGAGTGGAGCCGAAAACTATTCCGAAAATCCCCTCCTTGCCGCTCAGCTACGAGGACATCGAGCCTATATTAAAGACCCTGAAGGGTCCGGATGTGGGCTGGCATGGCGACCTGGATTTTTCCTACTCGTGCGGGCCCTCGAGCTACTCCCTTGATCTGCTCAACATCGTTGAGTATAAAATTAAGCCAATTTACAATATTGTGAACGAGATACCCGGCGTGATCAAGGATGAGGAGCTGATTATTGGCGCGTCTAGAGACTCAATCGGAGGCCTAGGGGGCGTTTCGGGCGGCCATGTGGCCATGATGGAGCTGGCCAGGGGATTCGACGAGCTTGTCAAGCTCGGCTGGAAACCGCTCAGAACCATCAAGCTTATATCCTGGGACGGGTCCAGCTACGGCCTGCTGGGGTCCACAGAGTTTGGAGAGTTCTACTCCACCAAGCTCGCGAAAAACAATATTCTCTACATCAACTTGGATAAATTAAATGGCTCGCAAGTGAAAATAGAGAGCCACCCACTTTTCAACGAGCTGCTGCTGAAAGTGATGAAGCAGGTGATGGTGAATGACAAACAGACGCTCCATCAGTACTTCACCACATCGAATTCGTCGATGGGGTTGATCTCGACCGGAATGGGAGACTACTCTGTGTTCCAGAACCATTTAGGCATACCGTCGCTAAACCTCGGCTTTTCAAACAATAAAGACACAGACCCCGTGCCATACTTCAACTCTCTGTCAGATTCGCTCGAATGGTACACTCGCCTGGACCCAGACCTCAAATTCCCCAACGTCATGGCGCAATTCGCAGGCCTGTTTGTGCTCCATCTCAGCGAAAAGGAAATTCTCCATGTGAGAACCTACGACTACGTCGCTGCCATACATTCACGTTATAAACACATAGTCGACAAGGTGCCATCTTATTGGTTCGACCGCATCTGTGACGACGAGTCCAATAAACGGCTGGGAACAAAAGTTGACGAGATGGACACACTTTTCCAGATATTGTTGAAAAAGAGCTCGAGTTTCGATTCAAACATCAAGCTTTTGCAAAAACAAATTCTCCAAGACTACCCGTGGTTCAAGCTGCTCACAAAAATCAAGATCGCCATCAAAATCAAAGTGGCTAACCTGAAGGTGCGTTCGCTGGACCGGCTGTTTGTGACGGACCCGGTGCTTATAGACCGCGCGTGGATCCGCCACCTCATTTTCGCCCCCTCCCGTGACTCACAGCACGTCTGTGTCCTTGCAGGGCTGGAAGAGCCGCTCCGGTCTGCGGACTATGACACCTTCGCCGCCAACCTCAAAGTTGTCGGCGACGCTCTAACGAAACTGCAACGCAAACTATGATGACCGTCGCGTCGATAGACGCAAAATACCTAATTTATAAAGCAATATTTTTCAAAAAATTACCTAGTATACCAACATGTACAAAAGAGCTTTTTCCACTTCCCGTGCCAGCCTAGTCAAGTGCTACTTTGACATCGCGATCAATGGCGAAAAACAGCCTCGTGTGGTGTTCGACCTTTACGACAAGGTTGTTCCAAAGACTGCCGAGAACTTCAGAGCTCTGTGCACCGGCGAGAAGGGCTTTGGATACAAGGACTCCATTTTCCACAGAGTGATTCCGAATTTCATGCTGCAAGGTGGCGACATCACTCACTTCAACGGATACGGGGGCAAGTCCATCTACGGAGGCAAATTCCAAGACGAGAACTTCCAGAAAAAGCACTCCAAGCCGGGTCTTCTTTCCATGGCCAATGCCGGTCCTGACACCAATGGATCGCAATTTTTCATCACCACCGTGCCTTGTCCATGGCTGGACGGCGCCCACGTTGTCTTTGGCGAGGTCGTTGAGGGCTACGACTCCACTGTGAAGAAGATTGAGTCGTTCGGCTCGCAGAGCGGTCGTACCACTGCCGAGATAAAAATCGTCGAGTCGGGCGAACTGAAGGAGTAGACGGAACGTTGTATATAGTGGCAAGTAGTTTCGTTATCCACTTGAAACTGGCGGAATGATGCCTACCACGTCGCCTGACTGGAGAGCAATGTTTTTACCGAAGAATTCGATGCCTATGCGCTCGGTTTCCACGTAGTCCTCATTGACCACGACTCCACAGCTGGAGACGATATATT
Organism: Ogataea parapolymorpha DL-1; assembly: GCF_000187245.1. NCBI lineage: Eukaryota > Fungi > Ascomycota > Pichiomycetes > Pichiales > Pichiaceae > Ogataea > Ogataea parapolymorpha. The sequence goes on along the minus strand of NC_027861.1, from coordinate 894,894 downwards.
GAGCGAATTCGGACGAGTACGAGCGACCGACGTGCTGAATTAGCGTGTTAAGCGTTGCCGGCTCTGTCAGCTCTACTCTCTCGTGCGCCACGCCGTTTGTATATGTTTTTGCGGGCCCGAAATATTCGATAGCAACTGCGACCATACTTTAAAAATTAATAAATTTCGCAGCACAGTTTCCCAACGAATACGCTTATTTCTCGCTTTCGTCGTCCATTGCGTCCTCATTCCTGTCCTCCTGCATTTCCTTAAGCAGCTCCTGTCTTCTGACTTCTTTTTTCTCGCTGTAAACCTGGAACACCGCGTGGGAACTCATAAACACAGACGCCTGCAGCTCGCCGAAGTTCTTGATCGAGCGAAACTGCGTCGCCGTCTTGTCGCAAAGCTTGCTCATATACAGCAGGTTGCGCTGGAGCTCGCCCAGCTGGTGGTTTAGGTGTTGTATCTGTCTTTCTCTGGTGGACATGTTGTTTACGCAAAGAATATTTCCGACGCGTCGCGATTTATTTCGACTCTGCAGAGTAGCAGGTGGTGTCCAGTGATGAGGACGGTTTTTCCAACGTTGACGAGCTTTGCGTTTGGAAAGAGACGCCAAGAATGTCGTCCTGCGTGTCGCCGTATCGCGAGGTCGCTGCGGTTCTCAGCTCGAGCGCCGTCTGCGAAGGCTCTAAATCCGTGTAGGCCAGTGGATCCATTGGGAAACACCCGTCTTTTGCGTTGCCTGCTAACACTCTGAGGACGATGACGTGCTTCTGGGTCTTGAATGTGCCACAGTTCTCCATCTCGAAGGATTCGTCAATTCCTGTCAAACACGGACTGTCGGAAGCCTGGAATAGGGGAGGAGCAAACGTTTGGTCGTTGGATACGAGACTGAGAGATAAGTAGCGTTCTGGGGGCAGTTCGTTTAAATTCTGGGCAAATGCAATCAGCCTTTTTAGTATATGATACAATTGAGAGTTATAGTCCTGGTGGGATCTGTTTGTGTAGTCGATCTCGAAAAAGTAGGACTCGATAAAGGAATTATGGGCTGGATCGGGCTTGACATAAAAACAGAAAGCGGTGACTTGTCTGGAGACTATTGCTGCAATTACGTTGTCCATCCAGTCGTTGAGTAAATCTGCTCTAAGGGAGATTCCCCTTTTGAGGATTTTCACGTTAAGGGAATCTGCTCCGTCAAACACCTTACTGTCGTCAAAATGGGCTTCGTCAAAAAAGTTGCGAAGATAGGCAACACACGATACTGCAAGTGTCACCAGGACAGCTGCCAGGTCATCTGCGTCGGATTGGAGCATTTTTCAAAAAAAGGATATTTTTGCTACGGGGCCAGGAATTATTTTATATTGGCTTGACATTTTTTTTTAATTATCATGATTGCACGGTGGATTATGCCAGCAGCTCGGACAGCGTTCCGCCAACGGCGGTTTGTGTCCACGCCCAAGGAGGTGTTCACGGAGCTCAGTGACGAGAACGACCCCAAAAGAGCGTCAATTTTCGAGTATAGCTGGGGCTCGTGGCTCGAGAACGACGTCGTCGAGAAGGAAAAAAGACGCACCGAATTCTCCATCAAGGGGCTCAACGACCTGCTTGCGCAGGTTGTCAAGCCGTTCCAGGGCTCAGTGCTGCTGCCGGTGGCCCATAACGTGAGTGTACTGAAAGATAATGTCGATCTGGTCAAAACTGGCTTCTCGCACATCAAACAGATCAGCTCCATTCACGAGGGCAAACATCACCGTATTTACAAGCTGCAATTGGACCACCAAGAAGACGAACTTGTTCTGAGAGTTCCATACAAGCTGGACTCGGAAGTGTACACTGACCGGCGGATCAAGTCTGAGGCAGCAACCATGGACTTTCTTGCCAAAAAATTAGGTCTGAACGTTCCCAGGGTGCTAGCCTACTCCAGTGTGGCAGAAAACCCTGTGGGAATTCCGTTCATGCTGATGGAGTTCAAGAAAGGCGAGCTGTTGATGAGAAAATGGAACCCATTGACTCCCGGCTCTGTGAACGACGAAAAGTCTAAAACGGAGCTAATGAGCGTCATTTCGCCCATTGCTGAGTTCAATAAGAAGGTAACCGACCTTACGTTCACCCATTACGGGTCGTTGTACTTCAAAGAGGACGGCTTCGAGCACATTGTTGACGAGCCATATGTTGGAGAAAGTGAAGAGTCGCTCAAGAACAGATGGGTGATTGGGCCGACAGTTGAAAAAGCGTATTACAGAAACAAAGACGTCGAGGCTGCCGAGATCGACAAGTTTGTTGGTCCATGGACCGTCGAGCAGCCGCTAAAAATGGTTGCAGACCTTGCTCAGCTGGAACTGGAAAATCTGCAGAAACAGGGCCACGACCAGGCCGTTCCGGTGTACAAGAAGCTGGCGCAGGTTGCAGAGAAGCTGTTTGACGTCGAAAGCAAGACAATCCCCCACATGGACGCTCTGCTTGCTCCGAGACTGGCGTTGCCGGACCTGGACCCTATGAACGTGATTGTAGGCGACGAGACCTGGTTTATTGATTTTGAAGGCGCGTGCATCAAACCGTTCCTGCTCAGCAGCTACCCAAAGTTTGTGCAATACAGCGGGCCCAAGATCTTTGATCTGGAGGCCGACGTCGAGGACTACGACAAGCTGGACGACGTGGCCAAGCAGCAGTATGAGTACATGTTCTACCGTACGAGAAACCAATTCTACTGGGAGCTAGCGTTGAACGAGACTAACAAGGAACTGCTCGGGGTGATTTCTCCGGCCGTGAAACTTATTAAGAGTGCATATCTGAGCGCCTTGGATGCCAAGACAGAGAAGGACTATCTGTATGTGGAAAACGGGCTCGTGGAGCTGTACACAATGTGGCCCCATTACGAGAGCGCTGCTATTGTCAAGGGCCCGAATCCGTTGACGTTTAGCGAGCAGGAGCTGCAGGCATACGAGACGGCGTTCCAGGACTATCAGACAGAGCTATCGTCAATGCCTTTTGCTGCAACGGGCGGCTGGGTGCCACAGGATATGTTTGCGCGGTTGCTGGAGCAGAAGCTGCTTGTTGAGAAAAACGGCAGTTACACGTTCGACCGGGACAAATTATTACAATAGATAAGACTGGAAAAAATTCTGTAAAATACCATGCCATGTATACGGCATTAAGCAGCCTCGGGGAAGGAGGGTGTAAATTTACTGTATTTGAACCCGGAAGAATTCGCAGCGAGGGAGGTTGGCACTATTAGCAGCCCCACTGAGGCTCCCGACGCCTATTGCTGTCCCCGCACCCTCCCCCATCGACTCCCGTGGGCCCTGGAACTAGACATGACGTGCGGCATAAAATCCCAAGTATGCAGAATTTTATTTTTTTATAGGCAGCCCGCATGCACCACGCAAAAAAAATACACGGCATTCTGGTTTTTCCACGGCAGCACAAGGCGAATCTCGTCTCGTGCCATAGTCAGCCCAGTTGTTTCTTTTCTGATAAGCTGATAAGACTCCGCACGGTCACATTTAAAGAGCAGCGTTCCCCCGCTGGCATTTCTCTTCAACATGTCGTACACCAAAGAGAATAAGACCGACGTCGACACCTCGGTGTCTCCAATCCGCGAGACAGAGATCACCAACTCTGGCTCCAAGGGCTGGTTTGGCGACTTTAAGGACTCCTTTAAGCCGGCTGTCGTCGAAGAGCTCGACCCTAACCTCACCGACATTGAGCGGGCCAATATTCTCAGTGCTCGTTCTCCGTTGCACAGAAACCTTAAGCCAAGACACATCCAGATGATTGCTCTGGGAGGTTCCATTGGAACAGGTTTGTTTGTTGGTTCCGGAAGCGCCTTGTCTACCGGAGGCCCGGCTTCGCTTCTCATTGCGTGGGGACTGGTCGGTATTATGATCTACTGTACTGTCCAGGCCATGGGTGAACTGACTGTCACGTTCCCGGTTTCTGGTTCGTTTGTCCAGTACAACACCAGATTTATTTCTCCATGCTGGGGTTTCTGCATGGCGTACAACTACGCTCTGCAATGGCTTGTGGTGCTGCCGCTGGAACTGGTGGCTGCCTCATTGACGATTAAGTTTTGGAATTCTACTATCAACTCTGCTGCGTGGGTGGCCATTTTCTACGTGGTCATTGTGATTATCAATTTCTTTGGTGTCAGAGGCTACGGTGAGGCCGAGTTTGTGTTCTCCTTCATCAAGGTCATTGCCGTGATTGGTTTCATCATCCTCGGTATCATCCTCAACTGTGGCGGTGGTCCAAAAGGTGGCTACATTGGAGGCAGGTACTTCCATGACCCAGGCCCATTTGCAGACGGTTTCAAGGGTCTGTGTGCTGTGTTCGTGACCGCTGCGTTCTCGTTCGCCGGAACCGAGCTTTGTGGACTGGCTGCTGCAGAAACCCACAACCCTAGAAAGTCGCTGCCTTCGGCCATCAAACAAGTGTTCTGGAGAATCACGCTCTTCTACATGATCTCGCTCACCATCATCGGTCTGCTCGTGCCATATAACGACGACAGATTACTCGGTGCATCCTCTGTGGACGCTACTGCCTCGCCGTTCGTCATTGCCATCAAGAACGGAGGAATCAATGTGCTGCCTTCCATTTTCAACGTGGTCATCATGGTGGCCGTGCTCTCTGTCGGAAACTCCGCCGTCTACGCCTGCTCTAGAACTATCGCCTCTCTTTCCGAGCAGAACTTTGCTCCAAAGATCTTTGGCTACATCGACAGACAAGGAAGACCGCTCGTTGCTGTCTGCTTCACCCTTGCATTTGGATTGCTCTGTTTCCTGGCCGCCTCGCCTAAAGAAGGAGAGGTCTTCAACTGGCTGCTGGCTCTTTCTGGATTGTCTTCCGTGTTCACGTGGGGATCCATCTGTTTCTGCCACATCAGATTCAGAAGAGCTCTGTCCATCAGAGGCAGAGGCACGGACGAGCTGGCATTCAGTGCCCAGGCCGGTGTCGTCGGCTCGTACTTTGGTGTTCTTCTCAACGTGCTCATTCTGATTGCACAGTTCTGGATCGCGCTGTTCCCAGTGGGCGGCTCGCCTAACGCGTCCGCTTTCTTCCAGGCCTACCTGACCGTGCCCGTGCTGATTGCGTTCTATGTCTTCTACATGATCTGGAAAAAGACCTTCCTCCTCTACCTGCGCGCAGATCAGATCGACGTCGACACCGGAAGAAGAGACCTCGACCTCGACCTCATCAGACAGGAAATCGCCGAGGAGAAGGCGTACATGGCTACCAAACCGTTCTATTACAGAGCCTACAAGTTCTGGTGTTAGGATGCGCGCCTTCTATATCTTATGTAATCTAAATCATTGCTTCTCTATTTTTGCCGTGGATAAGGCACTAAAAAAAAAGCTGCTATTATTTTATTCTTTTTTTTCGCGCCGCACGCCAAAAGAAATTCCGCGTTACACAGGACATCCGTTCCATCTCGACCACTATCTCGTTTCTGTCTCAGGCACCACCGTCTATCCTACAGTAACACGATATGATGGTGTTTTAGGGTTTTCTGCGAACGTCTACGTCGAATTCCCGCCGTTATCGGCCCACTCTAGCTGCGACCGTTTACCGCGACGACAGTTACTTTATGCAGTAATCAGCCAGTAGATTTTTTTCATCGCTTGCCTGCATCCCTCGGCATTGACGTAACCCGATCTCGCAACGTTGAAACGATGAACTTAGAGTCACACTTTTTCTTCCACTTCTTTCATGCTCAAAGACACAGAGAAAGGCAACTTGTCCTCGTCCGAGCCGTCCGCGCACTCGGACTCTGCCTCTGGAGCCGTCGAGACGACGTTCCCGATGGCTAGCAGATGGAACAGGTTCATCGACTCTTTCAAGCCGTTCCCCGTCGCTGAGATCGACCCTAATCTCTCCGAGGTCGAGCGTGCCAACATTATGGCCGCTGCCTCTCCGCTACAAAGATCTCTTAAATCTCGCCATATCCAGATGATTAGTATTGGAGGTGCCATCGGAACGGGACTGTTTGTTGGTTCTGGCTCCGCGCTCTCCTCAGGCGGCCCCGCCTCTCTTCTTATTGCATACTTTATTGTTGGCATTCTCATTTTCTGCACTGTTCACGCCCTCGGTGAGCTGGCTGTCACGTTCCCTGTCTCCGGCTCGTTTTTGCAGTACAACACCAGATTCATTTCTCCCTCGTGGGGCTTTGCGATGGCCTGGAACTACGCCATGCAGTGGATTGTGGTGATGCCGATCGAGCTCGTGGCAGCCTCCATTACCATCCAGTACTGGAACGACACCATCAGTCCTGCAGCCTGGGTGGCCATTTTTTACGTGGTCATTGTGTTCATCAACTTTTTCGGAGTCAAGGGCTATGGTGAGGCCGAGTTTGTGTTCTCCTTCATTAAGGTCATTGCTGTGGTGGGCTTTGTTCTTCTGTCGGTCGTGCTTGTTTCCGGCGGAGGTCCTAAACACGAAGTTATCGGTGCTCGCTACTGGCACAATCCAGGACCTTTCAACCACGGCTTTAAGGGACTGTGTACCGTGTTTGTCACCGGAGCGTTCAGTTTCAGCGGTACCGAGCTGGCGGGCCTCACCGCCGCAGAGGCCGCCGACCCAAGAAAAACACTGCCTAGAGCCACCAAACAGGTGTTCTGGAGAATCACGCTGTTCTACATGTGTTCGCTCACCATGGTTGGCTTTTTGGTCGCTTACAACGACGACAGACTGCTTGGTGCGTCTACCGACGCTGCGTCCTCGCCGTTCGTCATTGCCATCAAGGACAACGGCATCAGTGTTCTCCCAAGCATCATGAACGTTGTTGTTCTCATTGCCGTGCTCTCTGTTGGAAATTCTGGAGTCTACGCCAGCAGCAGAACGCTTGCCTCGCTCGCACAACAGGGCTTTGCACCAAAGATCTTTGGCTACATCGACAGACAAGGAAGACCTCTCGTCGGCACCGTTTTCACGCTCTTTTTCGGCCTGCTCTGTTTCCTGGCTGCGTCGCCCCAGGAGGCCGACATTTTCGCCTGGCTGATGGCTCTCTCCGGTCTCTCGTCCATCTTCACGTGGTGGTCGATCTGTCTGTGCCATGTGCGGTTCAGAAAAGCGCTTGCCGTGAGGGGCAGGGGCACCGACGAGCTCACCTTTACAAGCGCGGTCGGCGTTTGGGGATCCATGGCTGGCGTGATTCTTAACTTCCTCGTGCTTGTTTCCCAGTTCTGGACAGCGCTGTACCCGACGGGGAAGTCGCCTAACGCAACTGCGTTTTTCCAAGCGTACCTAACGGTGCCTGTGGTGATTGTCTTCTACTTTTTCCACGCTATCTGGAAAAGGAAGGAATACGTGCTTTTCATCAGATCCAAGGACATCGACATTGACACAGGCCGTCGCGACACCGACCTCGAGGTCCTCAAGGCCGAGATCGCCGAGGAAAAGGCCCATCTTCGCTCGAAACCGTTCTACTACAGAGTGTACCGGTTCTGGTGTTGAGGTGTGCAAAATTCCCGGATGTAGGGCATGGATATCCGGCACTGTGTCTGCACAGAACACTAGAAATAGAGAGGTCTATGGCCCGGTGTGGACTTCCCCCCACCCAGCCATGGACCATAGACGCTATGTATGCCCATATAGTACGCCTTTTGCAAGCTGACTTCTGTAACTCCTCTTATTGGTCCGCACGCTGTTTTTCGGCCCCGGCCCTAAAAAATTAAAAGTCGTGCAAACGGCAACCCAGCCAAATAAATTAATTTGTTTCCGTTGTTCCATTTCTGACTCAGTATGCTTTCCATCGCACGCCAATCGATCTCCGCGGTTCCAAGACGCCAGCTCGCGGGCGCTGCCCTTGGAGTTAGAAGCCTCGTTACCATTAAGGCCACGCCCGCCGAAGAGCAGGCGATCCTTGTCGCACAGAGAAAAAACAGACCATCGTCTCCACACCTGCAAATCTACCAACCACAGCTGACGTGGATTCTGTCCTCGTTCCACAGAATCACCGGCGTGGGCCTTGCTGCAGGCTTCTACGCCGTCACCTGCACCTACGCATTCACAAGTCTCGCTGGAATACCCTTTGACACGGCCACCCTGGTGTCGGTTGTTGCCGGTCTGCCAGTGGCCGCCAAAGTTGGCCTCAAGGCAGCAGCATCGTTCCCATTCGCATTCCACGTGGCCAACGGAGTCAGACACCTGGTCTGGGACTTTGGCAAAGAGCTCACGCTCAAGGGTGTGTATAGAACCGGATACGTCGTGCTCGGTTTCACCGCCCTGGTCGGAACATACCTCACTTTCCTCTAAATAGTCAATAACATCCATTAAGTTTATTCGTACATCATGAAATCGTTGCCAAACTTGAACTCGTCTGCCGCGGCAGGTGGCTCTAGAGCCAGAAGATCGACGTCGTCGAACGCGCGACCCATCCACTCGCTCGTCAGGTCGCTCAGATCGCCGCAAACACAGCTGCCCGAGACCGGACAAACACCGCACGGATGCAGCTGTTTCTGCGCCTGTTCCTGGCGCTGTTTCTCCAGCAGCAGCTGTTTCTGGCGCATCTGCTCCGCCAGCAACAGTTGCGCCTTCTGGCTCACCTCGTCGGCCTTGCTGTCGGGCTTTTTCTTGCTCCTGGCAGTGCTCAGTAGAATATCTTTCGACGACACAGCGACCTCCGAAAGTGGGCCGATGCCCACTCCCACCACGCCGGGACTCTTCCTTTTTGAATCAGCGCTCTTTTTCACCCGTTTGCTCTCCAGATTGTAGCTGAGATTGATGGGGTCGATCGTCGTGGCCTCATCCAGTTCCGGCATCGAGGGCGTTCGGCTCATCAGCGCCTCCGTCGTCGCCCCGTCGTTCTTCACCAGTCTCAGGTTGTCGATCTCCTTATTTAGCTTCACCAGTATCTTCTTCAAATTGTCGTTCTCCTTGGTCACGTTCTGGAGCTGCACTTTCAAATCCAACTGGTTGTTCGTGTAAAGGTTGATGTTTGAGTGTATTTGTGAATTCACCTTGGGCTTTTCTGGTTTGTCGTTCTTTTTTATGTGTTTTGTCTCCGCTGCCGCCTTTTGTGCTTTCCCCTTCTTGATTTTCGGCCGGGGGGGAAGAATCCAGTTTTTCGAGGTGGTCAGCACAATCTCCTCCGAGCCCTTGTTGGCCACCATCGACGTGCCCTTCGCCATCTGCACAGCTTTCGGCGTCCCACCGGTTCCCGACGCGCCTGCCTTGGCCGTCGGCTTTGGCTTAATAGCTATCGGATGCAAGGGTACCCGCGTGCTTGCCGGCACTTGCTGCTTGTCGTTCGCCAAAGGGTCCTCTCCGCTGTGAGTCATCTTATATCGCACCCATAGACTTCGTGCCAACTGTGTACGTTTTGTCTTAGCTACCTAATTTAACGCTCTTCCGCGACTTCCTTCGATAGTAATTTTTCTTATTTATTACAGCTACTCCTGAATTGGTGCATTTACTCCTCGCACCAGATCACCACACCCCTGGAGTCAAGCTCTTGCGAGGAATTTCCAGCCGGTGATGTGGATGCGGGCCGTGATCCAGATGGCACAGGCGATTGCTGCCAATGTCCCCGTGTAGGCTACAAAGTACTGGTACGACGCGACCGACTGTTTGCCGATGATGGCACCGCCCGCCGTGAGGCCACCCAAGAAGAGCACCCCTATCACAAACGAGAGTGTCGCGTATCTTTTGCCGAAATCTTTTGTTGGCGAGACGGCTGCGCAGCAGGCCGGAGTCAGACTGAGTGCCGAGGAGCTGAAAAAGCCGTAGATCGTCGCAAACGTGTACAGCGAGGCCAGGCTTTTCGACGTCGTTGCGTAGCCGAGCCACAGTGCGAGGTCCGAGAGCGCAATTCCGGCAGACATGACAATCATCACGTTGAATGGCCCGATTTTGTCGGCGATGACGCCCGGGATGAAGCGGCCAATTACGCCTACCGCGTTGACGATGGTCAGCATCGTGTTTCCCTGTGTTTCTGTGTAGCCAATGTAGATAATAAAGGAGGCATAATAAGTCAAAGAGCACACGAGCGACACTTCAGTAAATGCTCCGCCAAGAGTGCAAAATAGAAACTTTGGGTCTTTGAGTGCCTTGAAGTCGATCGACCGCTTGCTCATAAAGTAGACATTCTTGAGCACGAGCTTGAGCTTTTTTCCGTACGGGAGCTGCTTGTCTGCGAACGGCGACTCGGGCCTCAGTCTTTCTTTGCTCAAGGTAAACGAGACGACAAGAAGGCCAGAACAGATAAATGCAAGAATTCGCATGGTCCACTTGAAGCCGACCGTCGTGTACAGCTTGTTGAGAATTAGCGGGAACACCACGCCGCCCACGGACCCGCCGAGGGTGGCAATTGCAAATGCACGGGCCCGTTTTTTCATGAAATAGTGCGACACCACTCCTCCAAGCGGCGACATCAGAAAGCCAAGCGACGTGCCGGCAATGACTCCAAACACGAGCACGAACGCGGCCACCGACTCGCATTCGCCGGTAAGAAAAAGCCCTAAAAAGAGCAGGACGGTCCCGGTAGCCATAGGGATGCGGCTGCCGAACTCGTCAAACAGCACGCCAGAAAAAATGCCGGCAACGTAGCTGATGCACAGAAAAATGGAAAAAATAAGCGACGAGATGGAAGACGACACGTTCTGCAACTGGTGATTATTTAAATATGACTGCACCGCTCCAACAGAGTTGATAAGCCCAAAATTGACGGTGAATCCCAGAAATGCGCCAAAGAGCACAGTGTATGCCTTGATACCACCATCTGGATACTCGATTTCGTCCTCATCCACAGACACCGACTCGATGGACAGCGTGCGGTGGCGCAGCTCGATGGTTTCGGAGCCAAAGCGCTCGGAGCCTTGGGTGGTAGGTTTAGTCATTAGATAAAAGAAAAAGACGATCGACGCAGATTATTTGAAGCGGACTGGTTGTGTGCCCCGGCAGCGTTGTCCAATGACGGTGCGAAAAAAAAATTAGACAAGACAGCTTGTTTTCCCTTAACTCCCCTGTCTGACAGCATTAGTGAATCAATATGAAGTTTTTGGGTGTTAAAGTGTACCGTTTCCCGCTGGTGAAGTACTACTGGCCATTTTTCGTCGGATGTAAGTAGCAATTGCACAAGTTCTAACATTTCCAGTTGGCCTGACTTTCTACGGAGTCGCCAAGATCCAGAATGCCATGATGGACACTGCTGAGTTCATTAACGACCCAAGACACCCAAGATTCAAGAAGGGTGACTTGGAGAAGAAATAGAGACATAGAACCGATTTACAGCTATGAATACGATGTCCAATGTTTACTACACATGGTGTTGCTCCTCGGCAGTGTCGAGAGCTTCCTTCAACGTGGCGAGCAGTTCCTGGGTCGGCTCCAGCCCAATGCTAAGTCTCACAAGGTTTCTGTCCACCCCCCATTGCTCAATCACGTCCAGTTCCTGGTAGTGAGCGAGAATTGAGTACGGACATATAAGTGTGAAGTTGGTCCCCAGAGACGGTCCTTTGGACAGCTTGACATTGTTGAAGAAGCACACTGCGTCGGTCTGTTCCTTGAACACGATCGACATGAGTCCTCCGTAGCCGCCGTCTGGTTTTTTCAGCGCGTCGTAGTGTTTTTTCGACGGCATCGTCGACGGATAGTACACGCTGTCGAGCAACGGCGATTTCTCAAAAAATTCCAGCACCTGCACCGCGTTGTGGTTGATCTTCTTGGACCGCGCCTCGAAGTCTCTAGAGTTTCTTTCCAAGTAGATCGCGTCCTGGTCCCACAAAATATCCTCGAAATTCTCGGTGAGGTAATCCTTAAAAATCTTGTAGTATTTGGAGGCCGGGTTCAGCACCATCGACCCGCCCATCACGTTAGAATCTCCAGAAAAAACCTTGGTCAGCGACGATGTGACAATGTCACAGTATCTAATAACGTCGATGTTGGTGATGTTCCCCACAGTGTCGTCCACAACGACCGCAAAGTCGTACTTGTCGGCCAGCTTCTTGATCCGAATCAAATCCGGTGTCTTGAGCAGTGGGTTCGACGGACACTCGCAGAACAGCGACAGAATAGGCTCGCCGTCCTCCAGTCTCTTTTCCAGCGCGTCCAGCGAGTTATCATCGCCAAACCCGTAGAAATGGACGCCGGCCCCCCATTTCTTGAGAATATTCAGGGTGTCGACGTACGGGAACCCGAAACAGACAGATTTTTGGTCTTTTTTCTCCAACGTCTTAAGTAGCATCTGGTGGGCTAGAAATATCGCATTCATGCCCGAACAGCACAGATACACGTTGTCGTCGCCGAGCTGCGGCGAGATATGTGACGCGATTCTGTTTCTGAGGATCGCCTTGGCCTCCTTGGCAAACCGCAGGTCTAAGTTCCTGCCAAACCGCTCCTCCACAAACGTCGAGTACTCCTGGTTGTTCTGGAGCGACGAGATCGACGACCGCGAGTTTCTGCCCGAGGATGGCCGGCGGCCCTTTGCCGCAGTCGACTCCAGCTTCTCTCCCATCTCGTTCAGGACATACTCGCCGAGCCGCGACGACACACCCTCGCCGGCGTGCTGCCAGTACGCCTTGGCAAGCGAGAATTCGGATCCAGGGAAAAACACCACTGCGATGTGCGCCTCCACTTTATACGATTTTTCCTCGTCCGTCTTAGGGGCCTCCGTACTGAGCTGAAGAATACGCACGGGACAGTTTGGCAGCAGAGATTTTGCCCTAATGAACTCCCGGCACCGCTTGGCCACCTGGTACGACGGAAAGATCATCGACTTTTCGTTTTCCTTGGCATAGTTAAGCTCCAACAGCCGTGAGAGCTCTTTCACTTTACTGTGGATAAAAAAACGAGGGTAGCCCGAATGCATCTGGTTGACGACCCAGTCCTGGCCCTCTTCGTAGCCGACGGTGGCTTCCCACGTCGGCAGGGTCACAGACACGGCGTGTTCGGTGTTGTTGGGGATCGGTGCCCCGATGGTTTGCGAAACAGGCATATTTTTGAAAAAGGTTACGAGCGAATGAGTAATAAAATGTAGGAGGACAGAGGAGGACGGAACATGGCGGCCATAAAGGAGGCAACGGTCCTGGAGGGTGTTTCTGCACAAGCTGGAGTTCCCAGCCCCCCACGCAGCGTTTTGGGCGCAAAAGGCTTCAGTGCACCCTCTTGGTCCCCTACCGACCCCTATTGTGCCACTGCCCTGGCTATTTTTTTTATTCCTGCTTTTTCGTCCCTCCATGTCCACATGGAAATCCAAGCAAAACGTCGGTTTGCCGTTGTACTATAAAGACAAACTTCAGCGAGACTCCTCGACCTGGGACAGGTGTAAGGACGTCTGGCGCGACCGCACACAAACACAGAAATTGGCGGCGAAAATCGTACTTTTTCTTGTTGGATCATATGCTCTTCTGAACACGTTTGTGTTCTCCAGAAAGACCAGCAACGTGTGGCTGGCCCGTCGCAATCAGGTCCGCACGGTGTTCCTGGAGAGCTGGCACGATTACGCACGTCACGGTTGGGGCAAAGATGTCTACAAGCCGATCTCTCAAACTGGCACCAACATGGGAAAACAGCCTCTGGGGTGGATAATTGTGGACTCGCTGGACACGCTGATGCTGATGAAGTGCGACGAGGAGCTACGCGAGGCCCGCTCGTGGGTCAAACACGAGCTCGATTACGATTTTGACTACAACGTCAACACCTTCGAGACCACCATCAGAATGCTAGGTGGCCTATTGTCGGCCCACTACCTCAGCGAGGACGACGTGTATCTGGAGCAGGCTGCGCGGCTGGGAAATAAGCTGCTTGGTGCGTTTGGCTCGAAGAAGGGCATTCCGTACGCATCGGTCAACCTCAAGTCCGGCAAGGGCATCCCCAGCCACGTCGACAGGGGAGCCAGCTCTACGGCAGAGGCCACGAGCGTGCAATTGGAGTTTAAGTACCTGGCACAATTGACCGGCGAGGAATTGTACTGGCGTGCAGCCGAACAGGTCATGAAGTCATTGGACGAGGCGGACCCAACAGACGGTCTGGTGCCGATCTACATCCAGCCAGAAACAGCAAAATTCCAGGGCAACTTGATCAGACTTGGTTCCCGCGGCGACTCCTACTACGAGTATCTTCTCAAACAGTACTTGCAGACTAGAGAACCAGTGTATCTCGAAATGTATCTCGAGACGGTTGCCGGTATCCGCAAACACCTTGTGCGCTACTCGAAGCCAAATAATTTGATGTTTATAGGAGAGCTGGAGCGCGGCATTGGTGGCCCGCTGAGCACCAAAATGGACCATCTGGTCTGTTTTGCCGGAGGTATGTTTGCTATGGGTGCCACCGAGGGACTTGACTACGAAACAGCAAGAAGACTGTCAACCTGGACCGACGAAAAAGAACAGCAGATGACCATGGCCAAGGAGCTCACACACACGTGTTACAGAATGTACCACGACGTGCCTGCCACGGGGCTTGCGCCGGAGATTGTGGTTTTCAAACAGGATGCAAATAGCGACAAGGACTTCTACATCAAGCCTGCAGACAAACACAACCTCCAGCGTCCAGAAACCGTCGAGTCGCTTTATTACTTATACAAAATCACCGGCGACATTAAATACAGGGAATGGGGCTGGGAGATTTTCGAAAATTTTGTCAAGCACACCAAGGTGACGTCCGGGGGCAAGGACAGCAAGCCAAGATACACAAGTCTGGACGACGTAACAGTGAGCCCGCCAAAAATGCGTGACAATATGGAATCATTCTGGCTCAGCGAGACCTTGAAGTACCTGTATTTGTTGTTTGACGATGAGACCGATCCTAAATGGGATCTGGAGAACATGGTTCTCAACACCGAGGCACATCCGTTCCCACGGTATGCCAAGGCGCCATTTGCCACTGGATGGAGACGGCAGGGGAAGCTTGAGAGCTTGGAGCCGGAGAAGAAGGAGACTCCGGCGCAGGAGGTGGAACTTGGCAACGCGGACACAGACCTTGATGTTTCGGAGGCGAAACTCAAAGCTTCCCGCGACAATGAGGCCGTGGCCGAGGCTCTCAAGCAGAAAGGAGAGTTGCCCGTTGCAAAACAGCCGGTGGCCAAGCCGTTGAACGAACAAGTCGACAGTGTGAAGGAAGAGCTTGTGAAACAGGGCGATGTGTAGCTATTGGAACAGTGCTCAAATATTATTTGGCTTCGGCCTCCACTTTGACCTCGATCTTTTGCTTTTTGACCATTTTGGCGATAGTGGCCTGGCCCTTGGCCCGTTTGGCTGGTTTCTTCTCCTTCTTCTTTTCGAATTTGGCCAGTTGCTCTTTTCTCTCCTTTTCGCCCAGTTTTTGCAGTTCAATGCTCTTTTCCAGCACCTCCTTGTCGTCTTTGGACTTTCCCACCAGCCATTCCAGCAGCTTAATATCTTCGCCAAACGCAGAGTCGTCTTTTGGCTCTACGGGGACCTCGAGAATGAGCGGGATGCCTTCGAGTCGCGGGTCGTTTGCGAGCAGTCTAAAACATTCGAGCCCCAGAAACCCCCATCCCAGCCGCTGGTGCAAGTCTCTATTGGCTCCCAACGGAGCCTTGGAGTCGTTGATGTGCAGCGCACTCAGATACTGGAACCCGATCTTGGAGTCGAACTCGTCCCAGAACTTGGTCCATGCTTCTTCGTCGCGCAGGTCGTAGCCGGCTGCAAACGTGTGGCACGTGTCTATGCAAACACCGACGCGCTCTTTCTTGTCAATCATCGAAATCACCTTCTGAATGTCCTCGAGCTCTCCTCCAACGAGGTTTCCATGGCCCGCCATGTTCTCGATGACTATCTTGACGAAACTGGTCTGCTCGATGGCCTTGTTGATGTTAGCGGCCAGGCGTTTTAGCGACTCCTCGTGGTCGGACCCCAGCGACGAACCGGGATGGAAATTGTAGTGGCCGATGTCCAGCTTCTCGCAGCGCACCAGATCGTCAAGAAAACACTCTAAAGACTGTTGCGCTTTGGCTGGGTCCGGGTTGGCCATGTTGATGAAGTACGACCCGTGCGGCAGCACGTCTGTGCGTGGATTGAAGCCGTGCTCTTTGCAGAACTCCACAAACTTGGACGCGTCCTCATCGCTGAACATTGGCGACACCCACCGTTTCGGGTTTTTGAGGAATAGCGCAAACGAATTGCAGCCGACGTTCATGGCGTTCGTCACGGCGTTGAAAATGCCGCCGCCCATGCCCACATGCGCGCCGAATTTGTGTTTGAAGCCCGTCTCCCGAATAAACTTGAAAGACATTAATTTCAAACATTTTTCAGCTATTTTTTTTCCTGATCTGCTTGAGCGGCTCCGCAAACGTCCATGCTGAGTAGCTGCAAATAGAGTTGGCGATATGTATGCGCCGCAGAGCCATTGTGAACATCGTGTTGACTGCCTGCATCGTCTGGAACTTGATGTGCTCCTGCGTGCTTGCCTCGAGCTCGTCAACACCGTAGAACCGCAATATCGCGTCTGTGTCCTCGAATTCGACCGCGTACTGCTCCGATCCGTCCTCCGATGATATGTATACTTTGAAATCGTCGACAATCACCAGCCGATTCTTTGTATTTTGCGCCAGCAGCGGTAACTGCGGAGGAACATAGCCGATGATCTGTGCTGACACGCGAACAACGTCTGCGTCCATCGAGTCGAGCTGCGACAGTCGCACTTCCGGATACTCAGAGTACTCTTGCACGGCGTTCGGGGCAGTCACGAGGTTCAGCACCTCGTTGGTGTCGACGAAATTGGGTGTGTGAGCTTTTAGAGACGGAACGGCCCGCTTGGTCTCTTGTATCTCCTTTTCCGAGTTTTCAGGCTCTAGTTTTCGTTTGGTTCTCAGCAGCTCCGACAGCTTATACCGCTGTTCCATTGGCTGGCGCAGACTTCTGGGCACATGCTGTTGTATGCGCTTGAGGAAGTCGCGTAGATTGGCGTCGGACGGCAGCTCCTGCTTGATCATGTCGGGCGTAAGCAGCTTCAATCGCGTCTTTTTCATCTCTATTTCGTTTCTGTAGCTGTGAATATAGCCGTCGAGCTGCACCAGCACCATTCGCTCGTACGGCAGATCGCACGGATTAAGACCTGGGTCAGGGTAGTCTGCTGTCTCGCGCAGCTGAGCCAGTATTCTTTCAAACTTTTCCTGGTGCATCTCTGCGCCGAGAATCATGGTGTTGGTCGCGATCTGGCCGGACTTTAATCTGAATCGGTCGTCATAGAGCCCTCTTTTCACGAGATCCATGGACGTGGTGAAATCCATTGCCTCGAGCAGAATGAACTGCGATCGCTCAAGCCGTCGGTAGCTGCACAGCACCGCATTCAGGGTTTTGTACTGGCCGATAAAAGGCGCGTCTATCTGCAGGTCCTCTATTTTAATAGACATTTAATGTAAATAAATAAAAAATAAAAATAAAAAATACTTATCTATGAAATCAAAGACATTTCAGCCTTCCAGAAAATCCAAGGCAAAAGACACACAACCAGATTCGGCAGAAAGCCTATACATTCGGGCCACCGAGGAGGAAGAGTTTGGCGACAGATGGCTGGGTTCAGATCTCGCCAAGGCTTTGAGATTCTACCAGAGAGCATATTGTTTGTATCTCGAATCGCTGCGATTGCAGACGGACTACCTGGACTCAAGATACAATGTGTCACGGCTCCTCTTTTTTGTGTATGACCGATACGTTAAAAATGAAGCTGTCATCCTTGACGAGCTGGAAAATTGCTCAGAAGCATTGACAGGCACAGCAAGCAGTGTGGTGAGACCGCTGCAAGAAATCATCCAGGTGTTCCAGGAGTCGATCCAGATCTCACAAACAGCCGAGGACTTTCCGTGGGATTTATATTATAACGCTGCGTTGTGCTATCTCGAGTACATGGAGGAGCTAGTGAACAATGGGGATAGTTTCAGTGAGCTCGTCTCCTGTGGCCAAGAGTGTCTGGAACTGCTCAGAAAAGTGCTTGAGCACCAAATGAGAGAGCTTGCTGCACTTTCAAGTCCAGAGGAACCGCAAGTTATTGCCAAAGAACACGAATACGAAACACAGCAAGAGGCAATAGTTCCACCAACTGTTCTTGAAACCTGCGTCACAGGATACAAAATTCTTGCGACAGTATATGAAGGGGCCATTTCAGAGGACGAAAGAGGGCTAGTGGAGCGGAAGTTCGCAGATGCCGCACTTAAACTCGACGAATTGGCGTCTACTTTAGTCAACCAATACTCTGCTCCGGTCCACGACTTCATTCCGCCGTTGTCTGCTGAAGACCTTGAGCAGCTTCATCTTACAAGACTATACTATGAGGCTGCAAAGGCCGATACTTTTGACAAGTTACTCGATCTCTGGCAAGGCTCGAAATCGGTAGAGAAGCTTCTTTTGGAAAACGAGTCCTACAGAACATTTCTGGCGAAAAAAGATACCATACCTGCTGCCACGCGCTGGCATGTGCTATCGTCTATCAGCAACCGCTACAAGGAAGCCTTTGAGCTCCTAAAGCAGGAGTACGATCAGTTAAAAAGAACTGCTACCAATTCACAGCTAGGTAGTAAGATCGCCCAGATGTGCTCTATTTTAATCGAGAGAGCAGACGTGGATCTCGAGCGATCACAGACAGCCACGTTGGAGGAAAAGACGCGAAACATCCTTGCTACAAATGCTAACAAGCTGCTGAGGAATGCCATTACGTATTCGCAGCAGTCAGGTGGCCTGAGAGAGAGCGTACTTGAGAAACTCGCTAGAAGAAAGAAATTGAAGGAGGCATCCACTCGGCTATGCATTTTGGAGGGCAAGACGTCGACCGAGGAGTTGGACAAAATAGTAGGAAGGACATTCTGGCCTCAGGAATTGCACGAACTGAAGGAACTGGGAATATATAAGGCTGAGCTGGGATTGTCATTATAGAGAGTGTATATATGTGAGGATTCAGCCATGCTGATGTGAAACCAGGAAATCTCTAGATTTATTCTTGCTTAGGTGAGTCCATCCTGAACTTGATTCTCCACTATCTACAATTCTTTGATATGCAGAACGAAAATCCAAATATTAAGGCAATGTTGCCTTTCATCACCATATCATTCGGTGGATTCTTGATGTGTTAGCTTAACGCCTCATATTTTGGTGATTTGTATAAGTTGGTAACTAAGCCCAGCAAATAGTCATATCAATGGAAGGTCTTGTGTTGTGCCATAGTTTTTTTGCTTGGTGAAACAATTGGGGCTAAATTGCAGCAGACAGCTTAAATATTTCACCTTATCTATATATAAAAATAAATTGAGATTAACTGAAAGGTAGCAAGGTGTGCACCCATTTTGAACCTGAAGCTGTTGGATGTTGTCTACTTAGAATTGTGATTGGTTGACTGGACAGCGAGATACGAACTCACAGCAAGCCCTAGATGAATAGATAATTGTTTAGTGTACTACGTCATGTACTACCTCTCCATATTTTTGACGTGAAATTAATTATTTTTTCTTTGTGGCTATCATGTTTATAGGGAGACAAAGGGAGCCCGCATTACCACTTGACTGCTCCAAAAAGCAACTTAATCCCGACTACAAGCTGCCTCTAGATGAATTGCCCCAAAAGGTGCTCAGTTGTGTTTTCAAGTATCTCGATATACCCGATTTGCGATCTCTTGCCCGTCTTGGGGACCCCTTCTCCTCGGCAACAAGACCATTCATTTATCGGTCCATAGTATACTCAGAGAAAATTGATGAGAGAACCGACACGAAAATATGCAATTACAACAGATACCTCCATCTGGTGTACACTCTCATCGAGAACCCAGAATGGGCCAAATACGTATCTCACGTCAGACTGGAAGATCCAATTAGACAGAGGGGCAAAATATGGACTGTCAAACTGAACGAGGTGCTCCGTGAAAATGAGTTACGGCTGATGGAAGGTCTGGCCAACAAAACACTGCTTGACTCGTTAGTTTGCCTTCTGGATCTCACAACAAATTTGCACTCCCTGCATGTGCCGACGTTAACCATTAAACAGCTCTCTCTGCTGAATTTGTCTTCCGTGAGGGAATTGACGATTTCGGTAGGCGAAGAAGACAGCATTGACGATTTTGTTGGCATTGATTTGCGAAATCTTACCAGTTTCTGCCTTCTCTTTGAAAAAAGCACGGATTCACTTCTTACCAAAATATCCAAGCATTTACGAAAAATCGGTGTTCTGGAGAAACTGGAAGTTCTTGAGTTGAATTATCGACAACGAGAGTTTAATGAGTTGCTCTCTCCAACCTGGTACGCTTTCTTCCATCCTCATACCGAGCTTGTTCTACCAAAACTACGAAAACTGGTCCTGGATCATTGTCAGATCGGCAGCAAACACGAACTGTTTTCCAGACGGCTGATCCAGACTGTTCCGCTTGAACAACTAGAATCGCTTACGCTTGGAGTTTACGAGTCGTCGCACAAAGGCT
This sequence comes from Ogataea parapolymorpha DL-1, assembly GCF_000187245.1. Taxonomy (NCBI): domain Eukaryota; kingdom Fungi; phylum Ascomycota; class Pichiomycetes; order Pichiales; family Pichiaceae; genus Ogataea; species Ogataea parapolymorpha. The sequence continues at coordinate 874,560 of NC_027861.1, read as the reverse complement.
CGAAACATGGCTCCGAAACACATCCAACATTTCTCAATCACATCGCTTCGCAGTTCCGTAACCTACGACACCTCATTCTAAAACCCTCAGGAAATTGCCTCTTGTGCCAGGTGAGGTCTGTCATAGACTTCTTGCACTGTTATCCGCATCTACACAACCTATGTCTTTTTACGAACACGTTGAATTCCATGAACCGCCAGGATCTCGCCGCCGCGCTGACCGGCTGCACGGAACTACGCAAGCTTGCGCTTTTTGACGAAGCGATCCACATGAAACTGGTCAATCATCTCAAAAGATGGTTTATTTACGAGAATCTGGTCAAGTTCAAAACATATAACCATTTTGAGTGCGAAATCTTGCAGCAGGTGGAAAATCTGCAATTCGAACGATACGTCAGTACGTCGTTTGAGGCGTTCAGTACGGCCAACTCCAGCCTTATGATACTTTTTTGGCGAACGTTCCTGCCACACGTCAAGGCCGACACTCTGATCAGAGACCTGAGTGCAGACGAGTTCAAACTGTACGGCTACAATTTCCGCATCGACCGCGGCCAAAATTTGATCCAGATGTACACCGGTTCCAAATTTGGATACCAAAACTTGCTTTACTACTAAGCAACGCTGCGCCAGCTGCGATTATGCGGCATTGCTTTTTTTTTCCCGCCCCTGGAATATTGCATCATACAGGGTTATGCATCGAATGGTAGCACTAATTAGGAACGAGGCGGTGCGGCGTGAGGACAGTCCCTTACTTTCAAAACTTTTTGCCTTTCCCACTAATCAGCATGTTGAAGGTCCAGGTTGTGTTGCTGGTCAGTGCTGGCCTGCTAGTCGGGTCTTTACTGACGCTGCTGCATCCCAAGGTCGAGATCGTGAAGGACAGAAATTTGTACCAGGAGGCTTATCTGCAGAGTCCTGAGTATCTGAACAACACACCGTACTCCATCGGGTCGAATCCTTTCGACGCGGACGTGACCACGAGACGAATCATGGAGGCGTTCCCGTATGTTGCCAACTATAGCGAGCCTATAGAGAAGAACATTCTGCAGATGTGGAAGGTGGGTCCTGAAGACCCAGACTTCCCCTACAGACCGGAGTTTGACAGCTGGACAGAGATGAATCCGGGCTATAACCACGTGCACTACACCAACGCGAAGCTTGGCGAGTACGTGCTGGGTGTGTTCAACGAAACGGTGCCGGAAGTGGCCGAGACATTGAAGCAATTTCCCAAGCTAATTTTGGAGTCTGACTTCACGCGATATGCCTGGATCTTCTTGAACGGGGGAGTGTATGCGGATTTGGACACAGAGTGCACGGAGCCGATTGACAACTGGCCCGACGCGCACGACAGGTCCATCCATGCTCTGATCGCCATGGAGAGCGACTATAACATCCCCGAATGGGACGAGATGAACACTGGCCGGCTGCAGTTTGAGAACTGGGGCTTCAAATTCAAAAAACACCATCCGGCGCTGGCAAGGACCATTGCCAACGTTGTCAAGCTGACATTCAATCAGCAGGCGTGCCGCAAATTCGAGGATAAGTTCAAGCACATGGGACTGGATAGTTGCCATCCGCTTGGGGTGATTGAGTGGACCGGTCCCGGCGTGTTCACACAGTCGATGGTGGACTTCTTCAACAAGGAGCAGAAGTTGGAGATCAGGGACTTTGATTTCTACCGAACGAAAAAGGAGATTTTTGGGCCAGACACAAACGACTTTGTGAGCTATAGAACGTTCACGGGAATCGAGTCGCCGCTTATTCTGAACGACGTGTGCGTTCTGCCGCCTCGCGGCTTCCAATGCCAGGACGAGATGATCGGTAAGTACTGCTACATGAAGCACAAGTATTACGGAGGATGGAAAAATGAGTGATCTTTGCAGCTGTATAAATTATATTTCATTTAGCTTTCTCGCATAGTACAGGGAGGCATAGCCCCTGGAGATGGAGTTATCGTTGTCGTATTGGAGACCACCGGTAGCATCGTTGAGGTCCAGCAGGCCGTTGAACGAGATTGGGGGCAGGATCACGGTCGAGTTGATTTGAATAGGCCCCACAGCCATGGAGAAGGTTTTGTACGAGAATTTCGACTTCTTCGGCACCTCAGGCCCGTGGACCGGCATGTCGTGCTTTTCGATGCGGCCAACGCTGTCCTTTTTCGTAGCAGACGCCTCGTTTGGGAATAGGTACGCGTGTTCCTCCTTGAAGACAGAGGACACAAGCTTCCAGTCCTGTGAATTTAGATATTCAAACAGAACGTCTGTAAACATGGATGGGCCGGTGAACGAGGCGACGGGCTCAGAAGCGGCGTCCAAAGCAGACAGTCGGTCTTCCCAGTTGGCCGCCTTTATTTTAGCCTTATTTTTCTGCACATAGTCGACGATCCGGCCGATCAGCTTTGCCAGGAATGGATGGTGTTTTTTCGCCATGAAAATGTGCGTGCCAAACGTGAGCCGTCTGTTGTAGAGCTCGGCCCAGTTTTCGGCGTTATGATCTGTCTGGACACCGACCAGCAGCTGGGTGTCGAGCACCCTGGGCTCGAACCAGTGTCTGACCGGCTTGAAGATGTCTGTGTCGATATCTGCGTAGAGACCGCCCTCGCAGTAGATCAAGAGGTATTTGAGAAACTCGTGCTGGAGTTTTTCGTGGGGCAGCAGGTCCAGCGCCCGGAGCACCTCCGGTTCATTTTCGAAACATACTTCAACCCTTTTTCTTACGGCAAGCGTACCAAGAAATCGGTGCGCATAGTCCGGGCCGTTGACGTCTCGCCAGCGATTGACAAATGGCTTCAGGTTTTCAGGAACAAGCTCGCCACGTTCCCAAAACTGCCAGATGGTCCGCTCCGCGGCCCCATCAGAAAATGGGTGGTGCAGTAGCAGCTTGTGCTCTGTGGAAGCCAGCAGATCGACGGGCTTCGGGGCGGCCTTGAAGTACTGGGACGGCACCAGCACGATGAGCACAAACGATATCACAGACAAAACTAGCGGCTTGGCCACAAACATGGTTTTGGAAGGAAAGGACGATATTATTTTACAAGCCTACTTTGCAGATCGTACAGCGCAGCAGATGCATATTTCAGCAACAATAAAAAAAGCCCAGGGGGAGCAAAGGTAAAAAAAGTTTCTACAATAACTTTAGCCGTATGAGAATCTCCCGACTGTACTCGAAAGTCGCCACTGCGGGCGTGGTGTTGGCAGTGATCCTGCTGTTGCAGCTGGGTGCCTTCTACAGCAGAAGGGCCTCGGTGGTCCCCAAGGTGTCTGCTGAGCCTCTTCACGAGATCACCCCCAAACGTGGCTTGACTCCGGCTGATCTGGAGGTGATCAAGAAGCTTGAGGCCGTGCGCTTCAGCAAAGATCAGCAGAGACTCGCGGACGACCAGCAGCTGGATGTTTTGCGTGTGTTTGCTGCCCAGGAAAAGGAGCTGGAGGACCGGTATCTGGCCTCCTTGCGAGTGTACGAGGAGTTGGCGCAGCACAAGCCCAACATCATCAAAATCTACTACACGAGAAAGGACATGCGGCACGGCTCGGCCACAGTGTTCCGCAAGCTGATGGAGTCGTTTCTGGAGGTGATTGACAAAAACAGCGTGGTGCTGCAGAACCTGGATCCGGGACTGGAGTGCAGCACGCAGGCTCCACAATTTTCTGTATTGGACACAAAATACCCCAATTCATCGCTCAGGAACCTGTCCCATGCACACAAACAGGTTGCAGATGCCATTCCGGGCGCCAACCCATTCCCAGACCTGTACAACCACAACGGGTACGTGATGCTGGGCGGAGGATACCGCACGTGGGCCGCTCTGCTGGGAATCAAGGCACTAAGACGCACGGGCAGCACGCTTCCCGTGGAGGTGTTTCTGCGCAGAAAGAGCGACTACAATCAGGCCATGTGCGAAAACGTATTCCCGTCACTAAATGCTGAGTGTGTTCTGCTTTCCGATAGGTATGGCGACAAAATGCCTCGGAGACTAGAGTCCCTGGAGGACAAGTCTCTGGTGCCGTTTTTGCTGCTGGCGTCCTCCTACCAAAAGGTGTTTTGGATGGACTCGAACGTGTTTGCTGCGGTGTCGCCTGATGACTTGTTTGAGAGCTGGCTGGGAACTCAGTATGGATTTTTCAGCTGGAGAAGCAAGTACGCAACCACACTGAATCCTGCATACTACGACGTGGTAAGACTGAATCCACGGACGCCAGAGTACACGATGGACGAAAGTGCGTTCTTGCTCGACAAACAACAAAACTTTGAGAACCTGATGCTGGCCGCATACTACGAGCTGGAGGGGGAAAATAGCTACCACAAGCTGTTCGGACAGGCAAAATGCGGAGCAGGAAAACACGACTCGCTGAGTTATGCAACGCTTTTCTGCGACAGGCGCGAATTCAGATCGCAGCTTCTGGACGACATGGGTGGATTGCAGTTGCAACGCGATCCGATTGGAGAGTTTGAGAACAAATTTGAGGAGTACAGGCCAGTTCGTCCTTTGTTATACGAGGTCGACCCTGCCAGACTAAACCCGGAGACGCTGACAACTCCCGGTCGGATCTTTGGTAGCCACAATCTCACCTACGACGTGGACATGCTCGTGTTGGAGACGATGGATTTGTATGTGTGCCACGCAAACGACCACATTTTCAAAAACGTGGGCACGTTCTGCAACGACTACGTGGAGCAACAGCGCAGATATCTCGTTGATCACGAGATTGCAACTGTCGACTCCAGCCCACGCGGATTGGTGAACCGTCCCGACGATACTTCGGACGAGGTCAAGGACAGAGCAAACGCGGAGGTGATTTCAAAGCTGGTGGGCGTGGACAGATTACCAGAGTGGGAATGACCAGTGATTTATAGAGCAGTATCTGAATGACCAATAGACAAATTTAAGTGTCGAATAAAAAATAACTTTATTTGAGAGTTATTTTTTTTTTTGAGCATAAAATATTTCAGTATCTGATACTTCTTGTAGGATGATTTTCTTATATACAGGATAATGCTATTTATCATTTTTCTTATTCACCTTTTCACCCTTCTCGCTCACCTGCGGAACCTTGTCGGCGTCGAGAATCTTCTTTATATCCTCGACCATCAGCTGACTGGCAGCCTTGGTCCGCCAGCCAAACCCGTGCTCCTTCTTCAGCTGTGCATCCTTCTCTCTCTTCTTTCGCAGCAGATCGCCATACATCTCGTCTATTTTCTTGCTTCTTTCGACGTAATCGATCGTGTCGTCGCTGAACAGCAGATCAAAGACACGCCCGTCGCCCCAAAAGAATCCTTTTCTGTCGATCAGCCATGGCGCCCGAGAGCCCTTCTGGTTCAGCCAGAAAATGAAAATGGAATCTCCAGTGCCGTAGAAGCCGTCTCCCGTGTACACCTTGGCAAACTTGTTTTTGCGTAGATGGGACAGAGGCATCGTGTGGACCGGCGTAGGCTTGTAGGGAAGCACAGGGTGCGAGGTGAACCTCACAAACGGCTCCTTGAGATCACCGCCAGGGAGATACCACATTCTGCGGACCAGTCGCGACGGCGCAAGCGCAAAAGCCACGCCACACAGCGCCGTGAGGATTCCTGCCGCCGCAACGATCGACAAATGCATTCCCAAACGCAAATTGTTATGCAGATCACTCAGATTGTTCTCGTTTTCCTCATATATGTTCATGGCCATTTCGTGGCCTATTGACAGGACGTTGATGCCATAGATAAGAAAGACGAGACCGAAACAGTAGCAGAAGACGAAATACAGTCTGTGGTTTTCGCTCTCGTATATGAGTTCCGGCTCCTTTGCACGCTTCAGTTGCGCAAACATCTTTGCCAACGGGTACTTGGAGGGCTCTGGGGCGTTGGGATGTGGTAACAGAGACGGCATGGCCTCCTTCTCGAGTTTCAGCGAACGAGGAAGTCTATCTGAGAGGTTATTTGTTTGTTTTGCTTGTCCGGGGATTCTTGCCGAGATTGTTTTTTCGAGGTCTGGAGGTATGCTGTACATCCTGACCAGCACGCTTGGCCGCAAAACACGGCCCAATGTTTGTCGCGAAACAATATTTCTGTGTATTCCAACAAGTAGCATGAGGAGAAGAAAATTAATTGAATTTAATTTATTTTTCATGTCTTCGCACAAGAAGATAATTAATACCACCAAAACGTCCGATCGACGTGCCGCTGCCGGCACTAAAGCCACACGATACCTTCACACAAATCAAGAGCTAAGCATTGCCGACGACAAGAAGATTGACAAATCACTCCAGTTGCTTCAGGACATAAAACAGGCCTCGAAGTCGGATTGGAACCCTTCGCACTTTCGACTCTTTGTTGGCAATCTCGGCCAAGATGTCGACGAGGAGCTTCTACTGCGCTCTTTGATAAAGTATCCTTCGGTCTCAAAAGTGCAAGTTCCCAAAGACCACAAGAAGGGCGAGAATAAGGGCTACGGGTTTGTCTCGTTTAGTGATCCAGACGACTATCTTCGATGCTTCAAGGAGATGAATGGTAAGTACATTGGATCGAAGCCGGTCGAGCTTAAGAAGGCAAAAAGCAAGGAGCCGGCGACAAAGAAAAATAGGAAAAGGTGAGCGAAGGTCTCACATGGAAGATCTGGAATCTAATGAAGCACAATTATTTTTTTTATTTACCAAACTTCCATTTATCGATACGCGCATGGATCTCGTGGAAAAAGGCTTGCAATTATTCGAAAGAGGCAAGTACCAAGAGGCCCAACGCGTGCTTTCCAAGGCAGTCGACATTGCACAAGAGGAGCTGAAGAAAGGAGAAACCCAATGGCGCAGTAAGCTGGGATTACTGCTTGATTCGCGTGCAGCGTGCTATCAAAAGCTGGGTGACCTGGATGCGGCCTTGCAAGACGCGCGTCAGCAGCTGGCCCTTGAGCCGTACAAGTGCAAAAGCTATTTGCGGGCATCCAAAATACACGTTCTGGCCGGCCGCGACGAGGACGCATTGGAAGTGCTCGAGGCAGGTGTTCGTCGTCTGGAGCGGGGAAAGACTAAGTACGGAAGCCGGCTTCAGATCAACGAGCGCTTATTCAATAAGATGACGGCAGAAATCGAGGAGCTGCGACAGAAAAGCTTTTCAGACCCGCCTGCAAAGCGAAGGAAAGTCAAGTCCTACGATCCATTAAATTACCTTCCTTTCGAGCTCCAGGCCACAATTTTTTCGCATCTGGACCAGCCAAGCATGATGAACTGTCTACTGGTGAGCCATAGATGGAAACAAACGCTCGAAAACATGCCGACACTACTGCACAGTCCGGTCCTGAAACGGAACTTATCTCTCAAAGAATTTGTCAAGTTTCTCAACTTCTGCAGGACACGCCAATGTCGATCGTTCGAGACGTTGTCGCTTTCCCTGCGTGCGGTGGAGGAGTCCAGTATGCTCAAGCAATTGTTGTCGAGCGGTTTTCAGGTGAAGAGGTTAAATTTGAATTTAGCAAAATACGACAATTTCGAGCTAGCTAAACTTCTTAGCAACATCACGACAGGCCGGAAAATGTTTGCTGAACTGAAAGAATTATCGCTCTCCTTGCCTATCGTGGAGAACGGAGCTGGTATGACAGAGCTGCTTGGCTTTTTGGGGCCAAACATAACCAAACTGAACATAGTTATCACTGACTTGGTTGTCTCGAAACTGGTCCGACGTGAACCTAGCAAAATCGATTTGCCGCAACTTAGCAGGTTGGTCATCATGGTGCGTCCCAAGCTGCACGAGAAGCTGAACAAGCGTCTGATGCGTGTGCTATTTGCGAATTTCACCATCGACAATGTGCAAAGTCTCCATTTAATTAATTGCGATGTGGAAGCTGCCACCATGGAAAAAGTGTTGCAACGCCTGGAAAAGCTGGAACATTTTTCGGCGGATTCCTGTGGAGCACTGATTTTGGGAGACTACTTGAGATTTCTCTCCAGGAATGGAGTATCTCTGGAAAGTCTTGCTGTACGGGAGAGTACGCTCCCGCGCCCCTCGAGCTCAGTCTCAGACATAGATCTCCGTTTTCTATGGCGGCTGAAATCTCTAAGTTTGGAAAACACCTCGCTCAATTTCCAGCAGTTGTTCCTGCTCCTGCAGAGCACAAATCAACAACTACGACACCTCAAGCTAAAGGCCAACTACAAGCTTATTTTTACGCGCAGTGCATTTGACACTCGCATCCCGAGTGCAGCCACGCTTCCGGTAAACTTCCGCGAATTTCTGCAATGCGTGCCAAAACTGGAGTCTTTGGCACTGATTCAATGCACCAATCTTACCGACTCAGCCTTACGAAGCCTGTCAACCGAAATGGTGAACACCTCGTGCCCAAAAGGACTGAAGCTGCTAGATCTCTCTGCCAACGAGGTGAGCGGCGTGGGCATCATTGACCTGTTTCAAAGACCCAAAAGTTGGCTCCGGCTAGACCAGCTTCTGGCCCACGGATGCGATTTGCATCCTGACACCCTGTCGCTTCTTGTCCGCCGCGGCTATTGTGGAGATATACAGAGTTTAGCCTAGTAGACGTGAAATCTTAATTAGACGCGCATAAACAATAGAAATACGTTACGTTTTGTTCGATTGCATGAGTATTTGCATAATTCAAATGAACAATTTAAAATTCCCGTGATCTAAGCAGGCACCATTCGCGTGTTGGTTGCTGATGGCGGCCATGGCTGTTGCAATATTATGTAGGGCTTTCAAGGCAGGTGTTTCTTCTAAGGATACTGTTGAAACGAATTGCCAGCATGATTACATCGCTGAAGTAGCCTGGCTGTTTGAGCGAGACATGACAACACGAATAAAATGATTGATGATTTCAGTTTTTCAATTACCTAAAACTTGGGCTTGTGCCAGTCACAGAAATGCGTTGATTTTATTTTACTATACACTTAAAAATTGAAAAAGACAACATAAATGGATGGCTGGTCTAGCCAAAGATGCTTCGTTTGGGAAGCGGGATCCAATTGGCAAGTGATCTCTTCATGTCAGATTTACCATACATGACAACACCTCAAATAGCAAACCTATAATTCATAGCGGTCAATGCGATATTAATGAGTTTACGTAGATGATGTCAACATGGCCGACGCCTCATCAACACCGAAGCAGTACATTAGGCATGGCCCCTAGCGCAGGGAGTGGGAATGTAAAGTTGCCTGCAGAGCTTCATTTGCGTTCCGTATTATCCTTACTCTCCTCATCGCAGCTCTCCTCATCGTGGCTCTCCTTATCGTGGCTCTGCTCAGCGTCAGACTCCTGTTCCTTGTTCTGCTCAGCGTCCGTCGATTGTTGCGGCTCTTTCTTTTCGCCTACGCCCTGCAGTCCGCGGTCTCTAATCAAAAATGCCAATACGAAGCAGGCCCCTATCAGCGGGATAAAGAAAATAAACACTGTGCGCAGTCCGTGGTAGGTAATGTCGCGCAACTTGGTTTGGATCTCGGGACTGTACGCCGTCAAATCTATGGCGTAAATGTGTTTGCTCAATTTCTCAATCTCTTTGCTGGTTAATCCAACATTCGACGAGCGGAGCTTGCTGCGGAATTGATTGGACATTATCGCCGAGCAAGAAGCCATTCCAACGGCTGCCCCGACGGAACGGTTGAAATTTCTAGTTGCAATCACCACTGCTCTATCGGGCAGGCGCGTATGTGCTTGTAATGCAATGATGGTAGGCTGGAACACGAAGCCGACTCCAAGTCCCTGGACAAACACAATGAAACAGATCCCCACCATTGGGACGGATTTGCTAAAAAGCGCAAACTCCAAACACAGGCCCAATAGCCAGAGTCCAAAGCCTGGAATAATGATGAAGTTATAATGCTGGAAATAGGAAATCAGGAATCCAGAGATCGTACTGCTGAGCGCCTGCACAACCACCATTGGAAGCGTCAGACACGCGGACTGGTAGGAGCTCCATCCTCGCACCAGCTGGAAGTACAGCGGCATGAAGTACATGTTGGCGTAGAACACCATGCCGAATAAGAAGTTCTGCGTCATCATGATTGCAACGCTTGGCGTTTTGTACACTCTAAGAGGCATCATTGGCAAACGGGAGATCTTCCACTGTGTGAACAGAAAAATCAGGAAGAACACTCCGCCAATGGTGAGCAGACTGATCACCAGCGGAGAGTCCCACTCGTATGTGTTTCCGCCGCCCGAAATAGCAACTAAAAACAAAATGATTCCAATGGAGCTTGTGAAAAAACCGTAGTAGTCGATGTTCTTGAAATTCGACCATTTAATCTTGAAGTCTGGAGGCGAGGGCACAAACACCGCACTGACCACGGCTATAACTGCGGTGAGCGGACACAGAAAGTAGAAATTTCCGTGCCAGCTGACACTGCTTGCGAAACCACTAGCCACAAACGGACCTAAAGCATTTCCGAGCCCCACACAAGATCCCAGGATCCCCTGGTACTTGCCACGCTGCTGCAAGGTCACCAGGTCGCTCACGAAAATCATGCTCAACGAAGTGATGCCTCCGTTGGCTACTCCGGCAAAACCCCGAAAAACATATAACTGTGTGGCTGTGCGGCAGAAACAGGTCGCCAACTGGCTCAGGCTGAGAAGACACAGACTGAAAACCAGGAGGACTTTGCGGCTGAAGATGTCGGACAGTCGTCCCGATAAAATTTGAAATGAGGTTTGTCCGATCATGAGCGAGGTGCCCGCCCAGGAAACCGTTGCTTGAGCATTTAGGGCATCTGCGATTTCAGGCTGTATAACGGAAATTGATGTTTGGTCTAGGAACGAAGCCAGTAAGCCAAGTGCCAATGCCGAAAAGGCTATGATCAGCTTGTGAAAAGGCAGCCGGTTGACTTGGTTCTGTAGGGCGACTTTTTCAGTCATCTTTGCATGGGATTAGAGGGGCAGAGGCGCCTTTATATAATAAAATCTCGCACGCGACATTTTTTTTGCGGGACCGTTCCGCACTACATATCGGTGCCGCTTTAGTATCTTAATGCGTGTACGGATCAGGGTCTTAAAGTCATTTAGGCGCAAACGACACTCCTGAAGTCTGTGATACCAAATGCTTAGGCCGTGCGTGACAGAAATTACTGTTATTCGGTCCTGCCAATCCGAAGCCCAGTCGGTACTAAGCCATCCATCCAGCACGGTACTTATTCGGGCATAGGCCTTGGACCCAGGGTTTAGAATTGCTATTTCATGTTTAATCATGTCTTTGAAGTTATCCCTGGCAGCCCCACCATGACTTGATTATCTTCTGTCATTAGCTAATCCGAAAAAAAAAATTGAAAATTTTTTGTAGGCAAATAACACTATCAGACTAAATTGCATTGTGCGCTTTAATGCAAAACATGATGTCTGTACAGAACGCACCACTCATTGACGAGACGCTCAAGCGAAGGTACTCGGACAATGAGGATGTCAAACGGCGAAAGCTTGACGTGAGCGAGGAGCACGGTTCTGAAGTACAGGAGGAACATGCCTCAGATCCAGACTTCTCGGGCAAAGTGTATAGTTCGCTGGTCCGTTCCGCCCTCGACAGGATGGAAAAGGTAAGTACCGTGACATTTTCATTGTTCCACTAACTTCAGGACGATTACTCTGCTATAGACGCATTGGCCGCACAGCTCGCACTGCCTCGAAGCAATACCGAGTCGATCTCGTCAGACAAGCTGGTGCAAATGCTGCGTGTTCTGACCGGAGAGGTCACGAGACTCGACAACAAGGCCAGCGTCGCGCTTGTGCAGGCACTCCTTAAAATCGACTGGTTTGAGTACGAGAGCGACGACTTCTCCAGGGCATATTCCACCTTTCTGTCTGTACTCGTATCTGGAATACCAAAGTGGTGGAACGAGGTGGCCACGATGCTTGTTGGCGATTTCACCCGCAGAGAGCAGCTCGACTCGCACCATAGTACGCTCAAATATATTATTCAGGTGATTCCGACATCGACGAACGCCATTCCGGGTATTTTGAAGCGCCAGTTCCCCAATAAGACTGCTCCCAAGGCCGATTTGGTGAACTATGTGCGCAATCTCCTTTTTCTGCTGGGCTATTGCGACCAGGTGCGCCACGCTGTTTGGCAGCTGATCGTCGAGAACTGCATCAAATTGGACGTGGAGCTACAAAACGAGCTCGAGGAGCTGGACGACGAGGATTTGGAAGAGGCATTGAACAGCGACGAGGAGGAGGAAGACGCAGACGATGCCGATGAGCTCAGCGACGAAGACGAGTTTCTGGACGAGGAAGAGTATCAGGTCGAGATACAGAAGGTGAGCAATCTGTCGTCGAAGCTGGATAGTGTGATGCGGCTGCTGATGGACTCCGCGGCGCCCGTTTTCAAACAGGACCTATCTGCGGGCATTGCTCTGTTCAATACGCTGGCCACGCTCTTCAAGTCGCACGTTCTTCCAACACATTATACCCGATGCATCCAATATCTCATGTTCTATGTTGCGCAGCAGCATCCGGACCTCACAGACTCGTTTCTGGTCATGTTGATCGATATCGTTTTCAACGTCAACGAGATCGGCTCAAATAGAGTCAAGGCTATGCAATACGTGTCGTCGTTCATCGCCAGAGCCAAGAGTCTTTCAAAACAGCAGCTGGTGTTTGTGATTAAATATCTCACGTCGTGGTGCTCTGTTTTCGTAGCAGAGCGCGAAAATGAAATTTCTAACGGCCACGGCGGCATGGAACGGTTCAAGATCCTCTACTGCGTGTTTCAGGGCCTGCTGTACATCTTCTGTTTCCGCCACAGAGAGCTCAAGAACGATAAGGACGAGTGGGAGCTGAATCTTGACAAATTCTTCAACAAACTTATTATCTCGGGCTTCAACCCACTCAAGTACTGCAACGAGACCGTTGTGCTGATTTTCGCGCGGCTTGCACAGCAGGTCGACCTCTGCTACTGTTTCTCGATCATCGAGCGCAACAAAAGAGAGAGACTCAACGGAATCAAAAATATGCAGGCCGGCTCCGTTTTCGAGAGCAAGCAAGAATTTCTCGACCTCGAAGCTTACTTCCCGTTTGACCCGCTTATTCTCAAACGCTCTAAGGAGCTTGTTGAGGAGCATTATGTTGAATGGGAAAGCATAGACGACAGCGAAAGTGAATAACGTGAAATATCAAGTACGTATACTAAATCATTAATCCGAGTAAAAAAGAATAAAATTATATCATTAATCTTCTTATGTTCGTCACCTTCCACTCTTTCGCCGACTGGCTGTACTTGCAACCAACCAGGCGTTTGCCCGTTATCGGGCACTTGCCCCCATTTTCATCGCCCTCGCGCAGAAACGTGTAGATGCATTTGTAGCAGAAAACGTAGCCTGTCTCGATCACTGCCGGGTTGTGGATTTCCTCCTGGCAGAGCGGGCAATTTGGCGATTTGGTGACCAGTTTGCTGCGCATCTTGCGCGAAGCGGCCACCTCGTTGTTCAGCAGCGGCGGCACCTGTGGCGTTCTTTCGGTGACGGTGTCTGTCTTGAAATTCTTTTTTACGTCGGACGTGTTCCACCACTCGAGGAATTTGAGCAGGAAAATCGACACGGGCAGAACAGACTCGGAGCCAAATAGAAGCGACTTTTTGAGCGGATATGCCACTTGCGAGTAAGCGGCAACCACCGACTCTGAGAGCGAGATCGGCCTTATGCGACTGGATTTAGGCTCTGTGGACACACCTTGGAGGTACGCCGCTGTGCGGTCCTCCGCCAGCTTGTAGTCGAACTGGTTGAGCCTGGAGTACTGGATTCTGAACAGGTATTGGAGCAGGCTCGTGGACTTGAACTTGCCCGATAAATACAACACTTTGAACACGATATTGATCAGCTTTAATATCGTTGAAATCGCAGGATACAGCTTGAGAAACCAGTATTTGGCCAGATCCTTCTTGCTCTCGTCAGGCTTCAGTCTCTGCATGAGATATTCCGGCAACAAGCTGTCGTACAGCAGATCAAGCTTCTCCTTCAAGAACGGGACCAAAACAACCTCAGCGAGCGAGACACCCACCTGGCTCCCTCTGAGCCGTTTCAAAGTTTCGTATTTAGTCAGCTGTCCCGTAGCGGCGGTTTCGAGTGTTAGGTCCAGCTGATTGCACCTTTTGAGCCCGTAAAACTTCTCAATAAATGTAGAGTTCCAATTGCGCAGAAAGGAGTACTCCACCAAACCTCTGATCGCAAGATTCAGCTCATCGAAGTGGTTCAGGATCCTGATAAGATAGCGGGGGTATCTGTTGGCGTAATGGACCAGAACAAACCGGATACTTGGAGAAAGCAGGTTTTCCAGCTCCTTGGCGCTGATCACCTCAAACAGAGTTGGGGTGTTTCTGTCCAAGGAGCGGGAGTCCAAATTGGAGTAAAAGTCCATAGCCGGTAAATAAGCGAAAAATAATAAATTGTATTAAAATAATTATTTATTTACTATGACCGACAGGCTTACGCAGTTGCAGATCTGTCTCGATCAGCTGTCGGACATGTTTTTTGCTTCGCTATCGTATGTTGACCAGAACCATGTTGCCGTGCGATTGACTGAGGGAGACGAGATGTTGCCGGACCCAGATCACAATCCCCCGTCGGAAACAGAATTCAAGGCCAATCTGACAGAATTGACGTCGGATATAATATTAAAGACAAAGCAGATTCTCACTATAATAGACACTCTTCCTGGGGTGGGTGTGAGTAAGGACGAGCAATTGAAAAGAATAGAAAATCTGTCTCAGGAGCTGGCCGAAATAGAGAGATTAAAAACACAGACATTGCAGAGAAAAGAGAAACTCGGAAGCATAGTGGACGACCTGATAGTACAGGCGAGCGAGGGAATAGCGCAGACTAGAGACTGAATGCTTACAAAGATCTATATGCAATCACTAGACACGAAATCAGCACGGCGAGTGAACTGTCCACCTGAAGATAATTGAGCCACTGGCAAAAGAGCAGGAGTCCAAAATACAGCGCAAAAAGATAGTTTTCCGGGCCGCATTTGTGGCGCGACATCAAGAAGGGAGCAAAGTGGATCACAAAGCCAAACAGGAAATCCGTGGCATGATGGTCGAATTCGATGGCATCCGGTAGCCATTTTGCAGGCTTGTATGGATTGATGGTGACCAATTGCAGTAACTTGAAAATGGCAAAGCCGATAACAACCATTATCGCAGGCCAGTAAACCACTGGGTTGCCTGTAGACCAGATCTCTTCGTTGCCGTCTTTCCAGAGAAGAGTTTTCGTTTCCAAAAACGGCCATTGCAGCGGTTTCAGGTCCTGGAGCTGCCATTTTGGCAGTTTTGCCTTGAGTCGTCTCATGTGCATGTGTACTTCCTCCAGCTTGTTCCAGAATGTGAGGTTCTTATACTCCACGGGCGTTCCTTCCAGTTTTGGATGGATGTTTCTGTCAAAGTACCACAGAGACCGTATATAATTTGGCTTCTCGATACAGATGACTTCGTCGTGTCCTTCTGCCCATTTGGGCAATGCGTTCTCGGTGGCCATCACAAAACACTTATTTTTCACGTTAAATATCTGGAACACGGACTCGACCGCTCTAAACCGCTTCGAACCGAGCTCTGTGGAATACTCGACCGCTGGACGGAGCTCAAAGTTGAGCCAGTTTTCTCCGGTCCACGACAGGTTGCCAATGGCGCCGACTTCTTTGTTGTAGTCTGTCTCTGAAAGCGGCGGCTTTTCATTTGCGTTGATGTATAGATATCTTTGGGTAGCGTTGTGGAACAGGCGGATCTGCCTGCCTGTTTCAATGAATTTGGCTTTGCGCACCAGCTCGCCCATGCTGGCTTTCACTCGCTGCTCGACAAACCACAGGTTTTCGTCAGAGTCGGTTTGTGAGGCAGTGACCCGCTGGTTGCCCGATTTCGGGTAGTTGCTGCTCTCAGAGTGCAGATATTTGCCCGTGTAGAAACTGCGCAGCGAGACTGAGGAGCCGTAGGAAATGTCCGCGATGCGGGGCGGAGATGAATTGAGGAGGTGCTGGAAGTGAGGCGATAGCGATAAAGTCCCCGGGCCGGGGTTTGGAAGCAATCGCAAATGCACTGCAAACACAGAAACATAGATCAACACTGGAATTATAAGCCAGAGCTTAGTTCTGATCAGTGCGTTCTTGACTATAGTTCTTGGCTTTATGGTGAGATCACCAACCTCAAGCCATATACTTCTGGCAAAAACCACCGCCATCCACGCAGCGGTGGCCAGTCCTATCCAGTTGGAGGCCACCAGACATCCTAGTGCAATCGAGCTGCCCAAAAGTGCTGCAACTTTGCGTTTTTTGCTAGGCTTCCCGTCCAGCGTCTTGGTTAGGGCTATTGCCTGACTGAAGAAAAACAGCGTTGGTGAGACCCCAGTGGCCAGTCTGGACTCCTGCACAAACGAGTTGTCGAAGGCCACCAAAAGAGCGCCAGAAAGTGCGATCTTGTGGCTGACCCGACACGCTTGCAAAGTTTTGTACGTGAGGAGCACGGTAGCTGTTCCGAAAAGTGCGCTCAGCGATCGAAGAAGAGACCATGATACACTTCCACCTCCAAGAAACACAATAGCCGCGTATATGAGGCCTGGAAGCGGTGGGTCAGGAGCGAGGTAAAAACTGCCCGACAGGTAATTTGACACGGAGTCGTGAATTTTGGATTCCTCGGGAACCAGGACCTGAGGAGAGCCGATGTTGTACAGCCGTAGGCCCAATGCTATTGCCGCAACGGCCACCAATTGTATTCGGTGTTTTTTGGGCATATCCATTGTCACGGATTTGGGGCTGTAGTATTGCCTCACCGGACCGTTTAAACAAGACATAAATAAAATATGAAAATTATCGGACAGATAAAAAAATATCCAAGGCAGGAAAATTAAATAAATAAAAATAATATGTCAAGCTTACGCTATCGTTCTACCTTGCGAGGGACTGCTGGATCTGTTTTTACGACGAGTAGATGCAAGTCAACAACTGGGTTTACCTTCTGCTAATCCAAGGATTGACAAATGATAAATACATGTATTTCTTTTCTTCGGGTTGCACTCCCCATATTCAGCCTGAAAAATAGGGGGCTATAATACATTAGCTGTAGTGAGAAGAGTGAAGAAGCTAAAGCCTTACGTAGCTGCTATGATAGAGGCTCTAATCTGTACCCGGTATTATTGGAAAATTAGCATCAAAGGAAATACTAACTTGATCAGTAGTTTAGATAATAGCTGCCACAGATTTGTTTTAATTTAATTTATTGGAATATTAAAAAATAAATCAATATAAATGGCGAGACCAGAATACGGGACTGCCAAGCACGCGTCCAGCCAGATGCGCAGGCGAGGGCTACAGAAAACCAAGTTCTACTGCCAAGTATGTGAAAAGCAGTGCTTGGACGAGAACGGATTTAAATTGCATATACAGTCACCATCTCATATCAAGAAGCTAAACTCGAAACTAGAAAATTCGCACAACGACTCGAGGGCGCTTATTGGAGAGTACTCGGGACGATTTCTGGGCGATTTTTTGCGTCTGCTCAGAATAAACCACGGGGAAAAGCTCATCGGAAGCAACAGATTCTATCAGGAGTACATTATGGACAAAAACCATGTGCATCTCAACTCCACGAGGTGGAAAAGTCTGACATCCTTAGTGCTATTTCTGAAACACCAAGGATTGTGCAGGGTGGAAGAGAACGAGGAGTACGAGGAATACGATGCAGAACGCTACTCGATAGCTTATATTGATAAAAGTCCCAAAAAAGAGACCAAAGAGCTCAAAGTGCGCAGCGACGAGGAAGCTTCGTTGCGTGGACTGCAAGAGCAGATAGAACGCGGAAAACAACTACAGGAAAGCTCGAAGCCAGAAACCCTAGAGACAACAACGCCGGGTCTGGATAATCATGATAAAATAAAAATATCTATGAACAAGCCTATCAATAAGTGCGGCATGAAAATCGTGCCGGGAGTCGGACACGCTGTGGCGCCACAGGTGCGTAAAAGCTCCAAACTCAAAAGTCGCATCGCTGCGAAAAACGTGTTAGAATGAGATTATGTGAAACTTAACACAATTTTCTTTTTCTTCTTTCCGGTAGCATTTGCCGACTGTTTGGCCTGTTGAATAATCAACTCTGCTTCTGCGTCGTATTCATCCGACTCGGGGTCTTCAGACTTCAGAATTCTCGTTCCCCAGACCGTGGTCTTGTATTTCGACTCGTCATCTGGAAGCAGTACGTCCTCACCTAAGGGTGGAGCATTGGACTCCACAAACGTGTGCGACGATGCCTGCTCGCCGTAACCATAGTCGGTCAGGCTCAAGTTATTCTCTTTTGAGTAGAACTGCAGGGTTTTCAGTTCCAGCTCTTTTTCAAAGGCAGCCTTGCTGCGGTCTTCTCTTCGCTTCTTATTGCGCGACGCCCGACTG
This sequence comes from Ogataea parapolymorpha DL-1, assembly GCF_000187245.1. NCBI lineage: Eukaryota > Fungi > Ascomycota > Pichiomycetes > Pichiales > Pichiaceae > Ogataea > Ogataea parapolymorpha. Next base: position 856,234 of record NC_027861.1, on the reverse strand, counting down.
CGCTCGCTGAGTTTTTTACTGAAGCGAGCGGAGATTTCTTTAGGGAACTGCGGCAACTGATCCGTCCAGTCAAGCTCCAAAAACCCTATTTCTGTGCCAACAGGCAAATGTCCAAGATATTTCAGCCGTCCAATGGTCTCCTCAGTGAGAGGCGAGTATTCGTAATTAATATTTTCGAGAATGGGATGCAGAGTGAGCGGGAACGCGGAGTAGTCGCCATACAACGACTTGAGGATTTGAACGTCCAGATTTGTGAGGAAGTACTTGACGCTCGAGTTGAATGCGGTTTGGTAGAAAAAGAAGCCCTTCTCTGTTTCTTGGAATTGGTGCTGACGGAGAGTTAGCTCATCCAAATGCAGACTCAGACTCTCTGGAGACTCTGGTATCGCGGCCTGAGATGACTCAGCAAAGGAAGCCGCCATAGCGTCCATGTGAGACCGGATCTTGAGCTCGGCCAGCTCATAGTGGTGCGTGCTATCGCCGTATAGCTCAGAATCCAGAGACCTATGTAATTTAAGTGTCTCCAATTCCTGTTCAAAACATTTAATAGCGAAGCCTGGTCCACATTGCATTATCCTCGAATATTTCACGTAGCGCGAGTCGTTCAGGAAGTTGTCAACAGTGGCGAAATCGGGTATCCAGGGAATATCGCCGTCAAACTGGCAGTTTTCCAAGTAAAGACGGAACGGCTGCGCAAAGACCCGCGAGGCAGGCCTGTACATGAGCTCCAGCTCCACAGGCTGATCAACAGACGGCTGCTCGAATCGCTCGTCAATTTTTGTGATTAGTACAGGGAGCAACTCGTGTTTTTCTCTAATGTCCTCCGAACAGAGCGGACACTTGACGCGGCCTCGATAGTCCTCCTGAGTTGAAAAAGCGGCAAACAGCCGCAACAAGCACGTGTAGCAGAAAACGTGGCCGCACCGCGTCATCCGCGGAGCAATAAACTCGTCTCCAAGGCAGATAGGACACTGGTGATCATTTTTGTTGATCAGCACGCGCAAGATTGAGGCGTCGTCCAAAGGCACGTTTGGGTCCAGAATCTGCGTCCTATAATCCCCACGGTAGTCCACAATGAACCTGTAGTTGACATTTACGTTTTGGCGGCCAGTCAAATTCAGTCGGACACTCTGAGCACGATGTTTCTTAGAGCCCGGCCGACGACCGGTATCGGTCACCACGTTATGTTCTGGTAGCTGAAATTCTACCAGATGACTAATGTCGATGCCTTTCCGTCCTCTCCCCAAGGCTCTGTCAAAAGGAAAGTCGTCCACGAGCACAGGCTTGTTTGCTTTGTTGTATCTCTTGGAACCGTGCTTTTTGGACTCTCTCGGCCGGACCTTGGAGCTTGCCGCCGATTGGCTGGAACGCGCGGCGACGGCCGGAGTGGTGGTCCGCGGAGCGTACACACGCTCCTGGGAACCTGAGGAAGGGGCTTTCATCTCCATAAAAGGAATAAGGATAATTATTTAGGCAAATAATTACCTTTATTCAAGCAAATAATTAAATTACCTTTAATAAATGGCAAAAAGATCACCCCCACGTTATGTAATAAGCACATTAATTTATTTCTCTATTTACACGGTCCTTTATGTCCCTCTGTTGTCTACCTTTCTCTCACCTCCCAGATATCCTCGCTGCTGCCCCTTTTGAGCTGCTCCACGAGACGGTTTTTGTAGAACTCCTGAATATTCTTTTCCTTGATCTCTCCAGCGTTGAGGGAGTTTGAGAAACAGAAGTTGAGCTTTTCGTTCTGTTTCTCGCACATGCTCAAGTCGCCGTATCGGTAATAATTACGGACTTGGCCTCCCAAAGACATACATTCCATTAGTTCGTCCATGGCAGTGAGACATGACATTTCTTTCTGACATGTTAGATTCTTGCAACCACATACTTACAGGAAACTTGTCCAGAGAGATCGACTCGGCCCTCTTGCTGGCCTTTTCCCTCATGGAATTAAGACTTCTTTCTGTTGCCTGTGACGACGACTCCGCAGATTTCGAAGCGTACGCATCGGCGAGAGCTTTCTGGAGATCAGCCAGACCATCCTGGCCAGATGCACCGTTGGGTTCGGTTGGCTCCATTTGCTCTGGGACAGACGAGTCCTGGGCACGCTTTCGCCAAAACATATATTTTCTATTCGTAAATTTTCCTGCACAGCCAATTTCTAATTAGACACTATCTATTGAACTTCCTGGGAAAGTAGCGCTTCAGACTCGCCAGAAACGTCGCCGGCAACCACGCTCATGCCAACTTTGCGAATCTCCTCCTCCATCTTTGCGTAAGTGGCCTCCACCAGCTTGTTCACGTCGTCCTTGGTGAGCCCCTCGGTGCTGATCGGCTCAAGAACCTTGACCTTGATTGTTCCCGTGTTGAAGTTTCTTTCTTTCAGACTGTAGATGTTGGAAGTGTTGGAAACAACAAGAGGAATGATCGGAATCTGCGCCTGGACCGCAAGATGGAAGGCTCCTTTCTTGAATGGTAGCAGAGTGGGTCTCGAGGAGTACGATCTGGTGCCCTCCGGGAACATGAATAGGCCGCCGCTAGTGGCCTTGAGGTCGTCGAGAGCCTTGTTGAGCACACGGATGGCCTTTTCGCGGTCAGATCTGTCCAGGAAAAAGGTGCCCGACAGAGTCATGAACCAGCCCAAAAATGGCACCAATTGAAGCTGTTTCTTGGCTGTCACGACACAACGTTTGGGAAATATCCTGCCCAGCATAAACACGTCAAGCTCCGATTGGTGGTTGGAGATCAGAATGGCAGGCAGACCACTCAATTTTTCCTCACCCTCGATTTCTATCGTGATGCGCATAACCGTGCTAAACAGGTAGTAATAGAAGCGCGCGGTGCTCCACTGGGCAAGATTGCGCTTGCCAATCAACGAGAGAAACACTGAGCAGAGGACACCGTACGATGCGCTGACCATCAGGGTGCAAAGGGCAACAAAGCCCTTGGTGTAGAACTTGAAGTGTTTTCCGATTTTTTGCAAAAAAGACATCTGGGACACTGGCTGGGCGGTGTTAGGGATAAGCACCCACGAAATGAACGAGCAAAAGATTAGAAGGGGAAGAAGTACGTCGAACAACACTTTGGAACAAGAGAAAATTCTAAGACAAATTATTTTCGGGGGTCTCCTTGTCTCAGACTCTATTTCGGCCGGAGGTGGGTTCGGTAAGTAAGCTCTGCAAGAAGCAACTACAATAAATAACCTATTCCACTTTATTCTATATACATTTTATTGAGTTCTGTTGAGCTTGTTCAAACGTCTTGCAGTACGGGCGTTGTACTTGGTACGTTGACCGTGCACAGGCAGTCCCATTGCGTGTCTAAGACCCTGGTACGAACCGGTCGCCCGCTTGAGCTTGATGTTGGAACGGACCTGCTGCAACAGTCTCGATCCGATGGTCATGTCTGTGAGCTCCTTGGTCACTGCCATCACCTGTGTTTCGTTTAGCTGGTGCATGCGCATGCTGGGGTACAGGCCGACCTTGGCGCAAATTTTCTCGGCCGTTTTGAGCCCGACGCCGAAGAATGTGTGTGCGAGTCCGATCTGGAGTTAGTGGGGGCTCAGAGAAGTACTTACGTCGACCTTGGCCTTGCCTTTGATGGCTTTTCCGAGGATGTGGACGACCATAATTAATTAAAACTGATGAAAATATTTTAGGTGCGAGGGGGATTTAGGTTTCGCTACGAAAAATAGCCAAGTGCCGGCAGCACTACAAGTCTTTTTCCATCACCGCTTCTAGCCGCAGGATCAGGACCAGCCGGATCAGGCCTATCATGGTGACAAAGCTAGCCAGCCCAATGGGGACGACTGCGAAAACGGTGATGTTGTAGAGGTCCACGGTGCGCGGCACCTTGTTGCGCGGCTTGGGCTCGTCTTTGTCCTGCAAATGGCGGTCCAGACGCAGGTTTGAAGTGACAAAGTTCTGGATGATGTAGATGAGCGTCATCACGCAACTAATCAAGATCCACACCGGCAAACAGTACTCGTTCTGCTTGTTATTGAACATGAACGTCAGCACTTCCACAAGAGCAACGATCAGGAGCGACATGCTCAGCATCCGCACTATAGCCGCCTGGATCGCATACATCACGATCCACCGCACCATCAGCCCATCCAGAATCGAGTACGACAGAAACCCAGACACCATGCACCAGATTCCGGCAAGAAAGAATTCCGACGCCCGCACGGACGTCACGTTGATCTGGAACGGCTCGTCGTACATCATGGTGTACCAGGAGTGCCACAGGACAACCAGGTTTTTAATTATCACCAAAAGTGAGAAATCTCGGCAGATAGCAACGGCTATGTGTTCCCGGGGAGAGAGTCTTTTGAGTCCCAGCTCTTTGAGAGAATTGCGTTGTCGGTTGAGATCTGTGGTTGCTGTGGAGGAAATACCGAACAGAATCACCTGGTTGACGAGGTCCTCGTTCTCAAGAAGCGTCTCGCGCGAGCCGTTTCGTGAGTGCAGCATGTTGGAAGGCGGTCGTCCGCCCCTGTTGCTCATAGTGGCCAGCGACGTCGACGATGAAACATACACGGGCAATGGCTCGTACTCGGCCTCCGAGTCCGTGGGAGGCGGGTGGTTGGCGTAATCAGAGTCTGTATCAAATACGTCCATTAATCATAAAGGTATAAATATTAGCATGCTCACTCACTCAGTACGAAAAAATTAATTAATTTTCAACTATGCCTTCTGATCATCTCGTAAATGATATATAACACCTGCAATGGCAAAGTCAGCCAAATGAGTCTGGACGGCGTGCTCGGCGCCTCTCCACTAGAGGGAGGGTCCAGTTCTAGTTAGATGGCCTCCAATTGCGCGCTAATCGACTCCAGCTCCTCCTGGGCAGCCTTGTATTTGGCCTCCAGCTCCTCAAACTTGTTCTCGAGGTCGGCCTTCTCGCTTTCAAGAGACGTGACCTTCTTCTCCAAGGTTTCAGCACGGATATCGGTCTCTCTCAGCTTGGCAGTGGTCTCCTTCAAGTTGGCGTCGGCAGCTTCGAGCTCTTCCTCCAGCATCGAGTGTTTCTTTGTGTAGTTGTCGTTGGCGGCCTTCAATTGGTGAGCGTCTCCTGCAACCTTCTTGAGCTCGCTAAGCTCCTGTTCGGCCTTCTCCAACTCCTCCTCCAGAACCTGGTTTTTTCTAGTCAAGGCTTGGATCTGGTTGTCCTTCTCTAAGGCTTGTTGTTCCATCTCTTTCACCTTGGCCGCGTACTCATCAGCCTTTTCCTGCCAGGTCTCGGCATCCAGCTTGAGCTTGTTCAATTTCTGAGGCGTTAGTACTCGCCCGTGCAATTGGCTATCTACCTACCTCCTTTAATTTGTCCATTGTGATTTGAGCCGTAATAAAAGAAAACAACAAATCAATGGGAATACTCTATTTATATGAATATTTCGCGGGCTAAACACGAAACAACCCGCGCCAGCTATACAAAAAAATTAAAATACCCGGGTAACTCCAATTGATTTTCCCTATTACTATTACAAACTCAAACCCTACAAAAAGTCAAAAACTGGATAAAATGAGCGATATCGAATAGAGCCCTGAGTCGATGCCTGTCATCCACTTTTAAATCTTTTCGATTGTTGCTCAGCGTCCCATTCCCTTGCTTGGGCATCGAATCCGGGAAAGTCTGTCAAATACACAATGTCGCTGTCATCACTATCCTCCTCTGTTGCCTCAGCAGGATCCTTCAACCCTGTGATACTGGCGGTCGCGGATCTCGTAATACTCGACCTTGTCGACCCAGATAGAGGCGAAAAGTCTTCGACCGACACGTCCTCCGACGAAGACGAGCTTGATATGTTTTTTGGCTTATAGCTAGGATCAAGTGCTTTGCTCAGCATATTGTATTGCACTTCTGATAACTCGTTCATCTTTGGGAACTCTATGTTGAATTTTATGATTAGGTCCCCATATTTTGTTTCTCCAAAGTCAGTTTCAGCATAAATTGGCATACCGTATCCCTTAGCTACCTTTATAGTGTTTGGATTAGCCAAATCCCCCCTGTTGACGTATATTTTCATTATTTTCTTGTTCAAATGTTCGATCTTCAATAAACCACCACAAAGTGCCTTGGCGAGCGACAGTGTGACTGATGTTATCAAGTTGTTACCTCGGCGCTGGAAATTCTTAGTTGGTCGTCTCTTATCCTCTTGCAATGTTATCACCACATCCCCAGGAATAATATTAATACCCTCGTCGGCCTCGTTTTCAAAAACCACCTGGTATCCGGGTTTGACTCCCTTTGGAACTTCCACGTCCAATATGACTTTTTTGTCGATCAATCTGTTGCCATGGCACGTTTCACATGTAGACTCCGGGGGTATGTACATTCCCGAGCCGTTGCATTGGTGGCATGTTGTCTGCACGCGTTGGTACACGATTCCCATTCTTGTTTCGTTCACGATAGTTCCGAGTCCCAAACAAGCGGAACATTGCACTAGCTGCGTGCCTCCACGACCAGCGCACTCTGGACACTTGATCTTCTTCGTCAAACTTAGCTTCATAGTCTTTCCGTGGTAAAAATCTGCAAGCGAACAGTATGTCGTATGCAGGATGTCCCTGCCCTTCCGTAAACGTCTCTGGGAGTTCCCCATCGGCCTGCCGCCGGCTAGAGAATCGAATAGCGCGTCTAGATCGGAGGTAGGAGACGAGCGGAATAACTGGTCAACGAATGACTCAGCCTGTTGGAAGCGGTCCGAGAAGCTTGGGGCAGGAACGCCCTTGAGCCCTGCTTCTCCGTATGCGTCGTATGTCTGTCGTTTTCTCTCATCCGAGAGAATCTCGTATGCGGTGGTTATTTCCTGGAAGACTCTGGTTGCCTCTTTTTTCTTTTCCTCGCTCTCGCCACTGGCAGCTATTTTGTCGGGATGGAACTTGAGGGCTGCCGCACGGTATGCTTTTTTCAACTGCGTGAAACTGGCATCTGGAGAAACGTTCAGTAAATCATATAGCTTTGTTTCCTTCACCATCAAAAACACTAGTAACCTGATAAACTTGTCGTTTCAGCTCAGTTACAACTTCTACAACCGCAAGGTTGACATTCCAATGTACTTGGTCTGTTTTCTAATCCAAGCAGTAACCTGGTCACCCGTGTTGGATAAAGACGAGACAAGAAAAATATAGGCCTGCGACTCTTTTTTCTATTGGCTTCCATGGTTTCTTATGTCATCAGCTTTTCCAAGAACGGAAATGCTGCCTCGAAACCTTATTTTCCCCCACCGATTCGCCAGATCCGGACGGTGCCCGTGATTCGGGTTCGGGAATCCACGGCGGGGTATGGATTTCGGCAGCTTTAAAATCGTAGACTACTCGCCAAATCTGATGGCTATATAACAATGTGAGTGAAATTTCTCCCCATCAAGCATTTTTGCAGAAAAAAACCATGTCCAGCCAGCCAGCGTCGTCGTCTTCCAAAGCAGACCTGCCCCCTCCGGTGGTGTCTCTTGCCTTCAGCAATTCGTATCTTCCGACAAACTACGATCTTTCGCTGGATATCAGCTCCAAGGCGAACTATATGGGTTTAGTGGTGATGGATCTGGCTCCTAACGAGAGGGCCTCTGTTTCTGGTTCTGATCCGTTCCAGCTGGTGCTCAATGCTGTGGAGATCGTTGTCACCGATGCGTACCTATTGACTGACACTCAACACAAGCTCAAGGTGGAGCAGAACAGGAAAACAGAGACCGTCAAGTTCTCCACAGACGTCACTTTTGACAGTCTCAAGAGCCAACAATTGCGACTCCGTGTGCACTTTATTGGCGTTGTGCGCGGCATTGCGTCCATGAGGGACTTCACCAAGGGCGTTTTCAAGACCAAGTACAAGGACGGCGCAAATGACCGGTACATTATCTCGACACACTGCCAGCCGTCGTTTGCCCGGCTGATCTTCCCCTGTGTGGATGATGTGCTGGTGAAGACGAGTTTCAAGCTGTCGCTGACGGCGGACGAGAAGTTCACGTGTGTGTCGAACACGCCGATCGAGTCAGCTACCAAGATTGACCAAGGCCGCCAGCTCGTGATTTTCGAGGCCTCGCCAAAAATGACCACCTCTGTGTTCTCGTTTGCGGTCGGCGAATTTGACTTTCTTGAGGAAAAAATCGATCTCTCCGAGCAGAAAAACTTCCCGTTACGTGTGTACACGCAGATCGGCGAGTCTGGCCGCGCCAAGCTTGCGCTGGCAACCGTCAAGTCGACGCTGCCAAAACTCGTGCAGAAATTTGGTGTTGAGTACCCAATTGCGAAATTTGACGTTATTGCATTGCCGATTTTGAGCGACGGCGGAGTCGAGAACTGGTCGATGATCCAGATCCTCAAAGACCATCTTCTCACTCCCGATTCGGCGTCGCCCGCGGAGATGTTGAAAATTATCTCCATGATCAAAAACGTCCTGGTCCATGAAATGGTGCACATGTTCATGGGCGACCTGGTGACATTCGAAAGCTACGACTATACGTGGCTCAACGAGGCGTTTGCGACTTTCATGTCTAACACGATTTTGAACGAGGAAAGCGACGACAACCAGGTCTGGTTCGACCAGCTCGCCAACGACGGCTTCAACATGAAAAGATACCAGGGACTCGACAACATGAAGCCGATTCACACCGAAAACGTCCCAGCAGACACTATTCAAAGCACCTTCAGCAAACATTCGTACGACAAGGGCATTTTTGTGCTGCGGATGCTGGCTGGACTGTTCAATGAGACACCATGCGAAAATTACGACAATTTCTTTAGTGCGGTCGGGGACTTCATTAATAAGAACAAGTACGGCCTGTTCAAACCGACCGATCTGTGGATATTCCTCAAAGACCATACTCTGAACAAGTTCAAGTACGATATCCCCACAATCATGTTCTCGTGGACCAGAACTGCTGGATACCCGATTTTGAAGGTGAGCAAACGCGGCGAAAAGCTGCTGGTGGAACAGCATAGATTTTTGTACAACCCGGAGTCAAAGGTCGAGGACGTTCCGTATCAGGTGCCGCTGTTGGTCAAGCATTCAGACGGGGCGTATGCTAGGTACATGTTGTCGGATAGAAGACTAGAAATTGACAATTGTCTGCTGGTGAACGCCAACCACAGCGTTGTTGCGACAGTGAAGTATTCTTTGCCTCAATACGAAGCCATTGCTGGGAATTTTGAAAAATTGAGCAATATCGAGCAGTGTCAGGTCGTGCTCGATTTGTCGACGGTTTTCAGTGAAAAGTACCAGGACTGCGATGACATTCTGGGATTTGTGGTGCTGATGAATAAAATTGTCCAAGAACCGAAAATTGTCAACGCCACGGCATTCAACACTGCACTGTCGCTGTTCAACACTCTCACCAAATCAATTCTGTCAGTGAGCTACTTTGACGACCAGAACACGTACAAAATCATTTCCAGATGGGAGAATACGACTGTCAGCAGTCTTCTGGACTCGTTTGAGTGGGACGGGCTCGATTTCAGACAATTGCCAGCTACGGAGCTGTCTGTGCGTGCTACCCTGTTGAAGCTGGATTATTCGAACGCGCAGTCACAGGCGATAGCGAAAAAACTGTACAAACAGCTGCTGCATGGGCCAAAGGGCGCCGTTCCGATCAAACTTGTGGCTGCGGTGTTGAACAACGTCCAAGCCGGTGGCTCGGCCAAGGAATACAAGGAGATCCTTGGTATAGTGAAAAATCCAGACTCGGTCAGCGACCACGTCTACGAAGAGCACAGCACGGCCGACGTGCGCACGGCAGCACTAACGTCACTGGGATACGTGACTAAGAGCGATTTGCAGCAGAAAACGCTCAACTACGTGCTGAACAACATGGACATGCCGTCGGTGGAGCTGGCTCTGGTGGGCCTCAAACACCAGCCCGAGGCGTTTGCAACGATCTGGGCGTGGTTCAGCATGCATTACAACGGCTTCTACGCCAGGTTTATGAAGGATAGCAAAAATCAGAGCTTTATTAGAACGTTCCGTGGTATTGTGCAGCTGGTGTTTGAGAGCTGTCTGTGCAGCAAGGAGCTGACGGACAAGCTGGAGACTTTCCTCAAGGCGAAGAAGTTTGAGCCACTCAATGGCGAGTTCCAGCGTGTTCGAGCTGCGTTCGCTGACAGACTCAAGCTCAACGAGGCGAATAGCCAGCTATCGCGGGTGATTGCTGCTTGAAAATAGACGTTTGTTTGTGGCCGTACACCGCGGAAAGCAGCGAGTCATTCCACGTTCCGGCTCCCCTGCGCGCGTTACCAACACCGATTTTGACCGCCATTCGAGCAGCGACGACGCGGCGCAAATACACCTCAAAAAGCAGTCTTGTGAGCAGATACTCGTTATTCCATATATCGTCATTTTGTCGCAGATATGGCTCCAGGTCACTCCAGAGCATGCGTTTGTCGAATATTTCCCGTTTGATTCTGTTGTAGTGTTCTGAATTTGACTCTAGACTGATTTCTGCCATCGTGCTCAGCCTGTTGTACGGCGTATTGTACTGGTAGCCGGATTTTGGGAGCGACTTGATCTGCGGGTCCATTCCGAGCTTCGTGAGGCTCTGTAGCGACTTGTTCAAATGTCGTGGCAGCTCAACAGAGTGCGGTGTCATGTAGTCCTTGATACTCATATCGGTGGGGTCTAGAAACAGCTGGCGATTGGCTACCCTGGTCCTGGCTACCGCGTACTTGAGCACCGGGTTGTGCTCGTACTGCGTTCGCGGCGGCGAGAGAGTATAAGACATCATATACGGAGGGACGTCATGGAGACTCTCTTTGGAGTCGAAGATGGCGCGGAGGTCTGACTTTGAGGCGAAGTGCGCTCTGTTGGCATAGAGCTGTGATTTTTTCCCCGAATGTTGGCGCACGAGGTTGGCACGGTGTGAGGGACGTTTCGAGAGCGACCGGTGGGCCAGAACGGCTTGGCTGTGGTGCCTGGCAAAGCCTGTGGTAGAAGGCTCCATGAGTCTGTTTACAGGAGTTTGATTTTTTTAAATCATGGAGAGGTTGGCTGGTCCCAAGCTATTTCCGCATTGGGAACGCCCTAAATTTATTTTATTTTATTTTATTTTATCTATTTTATTATTTTATTTTATTTTCATTATTTTATACCAAAATGCTCTCCTTCTCGAGGATCCGCTCGGTCTCGCGCGTGAGCTTCGAGAAGCTGCGCGACGGACCTTTAAGGTTTGTGAACACCAGCAGCGAGCCATTCTCCTCAGGATACGTCTGGCATTCGAATTTACACGCCTTGAGCCCGAACGAGTTGTGTTTCGAGACCGTGGCCACCAACCGCCGCGTCTCTTTATTGGCCTGCAAGTCGGTGATACCATGTTGTTTCCAGCTGACCAGCAGCGATATGAGCGCCTCGAACAGGTCGTCCTCGCCCAGAACAGTGTGCAATTCCTTGGTTTCCTGCTGCTCCGCAATCTCGCCCGTAAACAGAGCCAGGAACGCCTGTGTAATACTCACTTTTCTCCTCGTCTCTTTAGTGTCTCTGGCGTCGCTCTTCTTTCTCGTGCCAAACGACAGCTTGCGGAAGAACGATCCGCCCGAGCCCGCGCGTCTGTTGGCCTCGTTGCTCTGTTTTTGCTGGTCCAGCTCTCCAAGCGGTTTGCGCTGCTTGCTGAACTGCAGCGAACCGTCATTCTTTTTGCTGGCCACCACAGGCGACTCTGGCCGGTCTATTGCGTTCTCCTTGTAGACTTCCACCTTATCTTCTTTGATTGGCGAGCCAGGGATCTCCGGCAGTCTGAGCGACTTATAAAGGCTCTTCTCGGCAGAGTTGGCCGAGATCATCGTGTCTCTGGACGCTTTGTAGTTGAGGTTTGGAATGTCCTCTGACGACAGCAGCATCGACTTCTTCTTGGTGCTCTTCCTCTTGTCATCCACGAAATACAGGCCCTCGTCTTTGTCCAGTTGCAAATTCATGTCTACGGTGTCATCTGCGTGAGCGTCCAAATCGTCCTGGAAAACCATGCTCAGCCGCGTGCCCTTGGACGTGCGGTCCAATGTGGCTGCGTCCTTGAGGTTGCTGGCAGAGTAGATCGACAGCACGCTGAGCCTCTTGTTGTCGGAGAAATGCTTCGACTTGCGCGTCACCTGTGGAATCGTCACGTCGGAGATTTTCTGCGGGTTCTTGACCCTTTTGGGCTTTTCTGCGTCCTGCTTGTCCTGGACCTCGTCCTCGTCTTTTTCCTGCTCTTCCTGCTCCTGCTCCGCCTGCTCCTTGGCCCGTCTCTCGTCTTCCTCCTTCTGCTTCAACATCTTCTCCAGTGTCTGCGAGACGCGCTTCTGGTACTTTTCGTACGCCTTGGCACGCGGATCAAGCTTGGTGACCGGCTTCGGCGGCGGGTTCACAGACGGCACTCGCCCGTGTGACACAGAACGCCTATTAATCTTGTCTAGGTCGGATGCGTTGAGAATGCGCGATATGCGCTCTATCGGGTTTGACGAGTATCTCTTGCTGGCAAGCGAGTGACTGGATGAGCTGTGCACAGACTGCGAGGAAACGGTGGAGCTTGCCGAGCTGGCCTGGGCTGCCGCGTCGAAAAGCGACGCAAACGTCGATTGACGCTTTTTCGCGTGGATCAGCGACTGTCTCGCAGCCTTTTTGGACTGTCGAGCAGGCCGCTCCTCCTCCATCAACATGGCGCTGATCGTCGCCAGCGAGCTGGACGTGCTGAGCCGGCCCGACTTGCCGTCGAACAGCATGTCGCACAGCGTCGCAAAGTCCGCTGACGCACGCTTACCGTACTCCTCGACGTTTTTCGATTTTTTCTCGTCGATCGCCGCGAGTTTCGCATACGTCGACAGCAGCTTTGACGTGACGCTGTTCCGCTTGAGCATCGTGCTGGACGAGCGCTTCGAAACGCCCTTGTCGGCGAAAACCATCGAGTTGCGCTTGCTGCTCACCGACGCCCGCTTCCGGAACGGCGACCGTTCGCCAGACCTGTCGGTCTTGGACCGCTGGAACGACACAGGCCGGTTCGCAGAGGTGCCCACGCTGAAATTGCGCACGGAGCGCCGTCTGCTGGGTGAGCCCGTCTCGCTCGAACCGGGCGTGACGCGCGAAATCACCGACGACGACCGCACAAGCGCCTGGCCCTGGTCGTGGTGGTCGTGGCGGTACCGCAACAGTAGCGAGTAGAACGTCTTCTCCGGGTTCGCCGCCGAGCTCAGCAGACTCTCGACAATCGACTCCGCATCGCGCCCGTGCCACAGGATCACCAGGTTCTCCAGGATCTGTCTGTCGATCTCGTCACGTGACCTCACCGGCTGCGTGGCCGAGTTGGGGTTTGGTAGGTTGAGGTAGTCCTCGTGGTCCTGCTTGTTGAACGGGTACTTTGTGATGAGCGGGTGTTTGAGCACGTCTCTGGTCTTGATGCGCGCCTCTGGGTCTACCGTGAGCATCTGCGCGATCAGGTCCTGTGCCTCGGGCGACAGGTCTTCGTGGATCTCGTAGCTACCCTTCTGTACCTTCAGCAGCAGCTCGCGGATGTTTTCGTCGTCAAATGGCAGTCTGCCCGTCAGCAGCGCAAACAGGATCACGCCGCAGGACCACACGTCCGACTCTGCGCCGTGATACTGCAGCCCGCTCACGATTTCCGGTGCAGCGTAGTGGGGCGACCCGCACGAGGTCTCGAGCAGACGGTCGCTGGACTCGAGCGCGGCCATGCCGAAGTCCGCGATCTTGACGTTATACTGCTTGTCCAGCAGCAGGTTCTCGGGCTTGAGGTCTCTGTGGCAGATGCCGAGGCTGTGACAGTACGACGCTCCGAGAATAATTTGTCTGAAAAACTCCACAGCCGTGTTTTCGGGCAGCGGGCCGGATTCTACCAGGAGGTCAAACAGTTCGCCGCCTTCGACGTACTCCAGCACCAAGTATAAGGCAGTGTCTGTTTCCCACACGTCGTAGAGCCTCAGCACGTTCTTGTGGTTGAGCAGCTTCATGATGATGATTTCGCGCTCGATGCCGTAGCTGAGGCTGGCGTCCGGCGGCGACGCGTCGTGGCCGTCGGAGCCCAGCATGCTCTTAGAAACGACTTTGACGGCGGCCTTCTGCCCCGTGTGGACGTTAGTGGCGAGCAAAACGCGGCCGGTGGAGCCCTTGCCCAGCGTCTTGCCCAACTTCCAGGGCCCTATCTTGACCGGGTTTTTCGCCGTGGCCGACTTGGAGCTCGGGTTCGAAATACCTAGTCCCAGCGCCGAGGACGACACAAAGGACGAGGCGTACGATTCTTGTCGAGAATGGGGCATTGAAGTTGAGAAAAGAGTAGAGAGCGAAGTAAGCGTATATGAGCAAAACGTTCCTGCACGCGTTCGCCCAAATCGATCAATCACCTTTCTAAAAAGGGAACCAAAGGAGTGCCTGCAAAACGCAGACGCGGGACGCGTCGACAGGAGAAAGGAGACACCCCTGCACCAAAAAATAAAAATAATAATTATCCTCGTCCGAAAAGTTTCGTGCTCCCTGTTCTGTCATTTATACACACGGTCATTTAGTAGTTGCACTCTGCTAGCACCCGCTAGCACAGCTGAACTCTATATACCCCCCAACCTGCTCGCGATGCGCCTCGATCACATCGCTCTCCTCCATATCCAGGTCCTCCGGCGTGTCCTCCGGGTTCACACGGTGCCCATCAAACAGAAACCGCAGACTGCTAGAGTCCTTGCCCTGTCTCTTGCAGAAGGCGTCCATCAGTCTCTTCAGCGGCGTCGACCGCTTGATCTTGAAGAACACCTCTGACGTGCCGTCCGACACCTTCAGGTTGATGTGTGTGTCGCTCTTGTTCTCCGGCTTTGGCGTGTTTTCGTCCGACATGCGTAGATGTTTGTTTGCCACTTTTTTCACCGCTCGTGTATCTTTAAAAACCGGGTTTGTTGCTTACGTAAGCCCCACAGCTACACCGGTAGCACGGGCTCCTGCGCGGGCACGAGCGGGAGGTCGCTGCTGTCGTCCGCCACGGACGGGAAGAACTGGCGGTACGACCACCACGACGCCGCGAGTCCTAGCAGCGACCCGCACGTGATGTCCAGCGCGTCGTGTTTGTAGTCCTGCGAACGGCTGATACAGATATGGAGAGCCACGAGGGCCGGCCCCAGCGGCACCAACTTGCTCACGGAAAAGCCCGAACGCCCCGTGTACAGCCTGTAGTGGCCACTGATCCACAAGTTGAGGAAATTCATCCCGCACCACGCAAAGGACGAGTGGCCCGATGGAAACGACTTGAAACCGTCCTGGAGCGCTTTTTCTCCGTACGGCGCGGTGCAATCGGCGACAGTGTACAGTCCCGGAACCGGAGATTTAGGCGACAAACCGCATCGGTCCAAAAAGTCCGGTCTAGGCCTGCCAACCTTGACTTTAATAAATTCGGTCACGAATCCGTTGAGCCCTAGGGCCAATGCCAGAGCAAGACACGAAACATTGGCTAAGTGGACAATGCGCTGTTTCTGGTCGCGCGACGACCGCAGATACTGCGTCGCCGTCGCCAGCACGATCAGCACACAGGGCACCACGCAGGCATACACCGCCAAACGAGCGTCCGGAATGCTGTCAGCAGTGTACGGATAGCTGATGCGCGGGTCGGGAACGTAGAATTGGCGGTGGAAAGGCGTTGCGAAGGTCTCTAAAAATAAGAACCCGCCGAGGAGGGCGGCCACCACGCCCCACGTTGGCGATAAGTACCGAACGTACGCAGAAACCATAAAACGGAGCGAAAAAAAAAATGTCCTTAAATAAATTCGAAATATTTGGCTACACAGCAGTAATTGCTCAAGTTGTAGTTTCTCATGGAGTAGCCGTCGATTATCTGCTGGACCTCGTCATTCAGTGTCTCCGACCACTCCTCGATGTTGCGCATGTTGCTCGTGTTTGAGCTGTTGCACGATTTGACCAGCTCCCAAACCTTGTTCATCATGTTCTTGAGCGCCGTGCGGATCTCCTCCTTCGAGCTGTGACAGTACGTCTTCTTGCTGAACACCTCAGACAGCAAGACGCTGTTGATTAGCAGCTCGACCTGCCGCTTCACGAAAACAGCATCCTTCACCGCAGAAAGACGAGCAACTATAGGTAGACTGAACTGCGACTTCTCGAGCCCCGCGTTAGTCACCAGCAAGTTCAATGGCATCGTCGACGCATTCGATACTGCGTTGTCCAGCGACATCCTGATGCTGGCAACGCCCTTGAACTGCTTTCTGCCGGAGTGAACATTGATGCTGGTGATCGTTTTCAGCAAATCGACCTTGAGTCCCTGTTTGAGGTCTTCCACCGTGAACGAGCTCAAATCAATGCGCACATTGATCATCGTGGACTTTTCAAAGCTGCTCGGTATGTTATTGAGATTGACAACCTCAAACAAACTCCTCAAATCTGCCGTTTCCAGCTGCCCGTTTCTCTCGATCTCCGTCACCCGCACGCCTTCACAGACCTCAATCCGCGTTCGAAGTTGAGAGATGGAAACGTTGTGAAACTGGCTGATTAATCGTTTAATTAGAAGTTGCAGATTGTCGAAATCCAAAACGAGATGGTGCTCCACACTGCGTCTGACATGTGTCTTGGACGAACCCATGATCCCATGATAGTGGTCCAATAACTCTTGCGGGTGATAGGCGTATTCATCAAATAGCGAAACAGAGTGGAACGTTGCGCAATGTTTGTCGCAGAGCGTTGTGACCATTTCGCTAACACTCTTCTGCGGTTTCTTGTTGTAACGTCCCCACAAACGATCGACTGTAGAATTCTCCTCAAAGTAGTGGACTGTCTGTACCCGCTCGGTATTAATAAAGATGATCTCATGAATATGTGAGCCTGCTTCTGGAAAGCCGGTGGTTGCAAGAAGAGAAACGTACTTCAAGCCATCTCGCCACATATCATAGTCGGAGCTCTGCACTTCATCTCCAGCAGTCGAAGTATAGCACTCAATATTGGAAATCACCTCGGACCACCCTTCCCAATGCGGTGACATACATCCGTAGTAGTTGCCCAAAAGCGAGTCAGGACGTTTGTTGCCTAGAAAAACAAGTCCAAGCTTGTCTTCTGGTTGCAAACTCTCGAGAGTCTGAGTTATTAATTGGCGCATCTCTGATGTATAGTCCGCATCATCCAGACAACTGTTTCCGTTGTTCACCATTGGAACGACCAGAATAAGAATTAATGGGTCAGAGTCTGGTTTTGAAACTTGCCGTTTAACAAATCCCAATGGAAGATCCAGTCCTTTGGAAACAAGCTTGTTGAATTTGAGCACCTCCTCTGGAATGACTTTTTCGTTTCGTTCCAACAGGCCCCATGCGTTCGTGGACATTTGAATTAATGGCACCTCCTTTGACAAAGATAGCGACTCCTTCGAAAAAAGATTCGATGGACTAAACTCTCTCTCGTCAAAAGGGTTCTCGGCGACAAACGGATTGTTAGGATTTGCACGGGGCTGCCGTTGTGCTCTTCTTACAATCCTGGAAAGCAATTTCAGCCACTTGTCGTGGATAAGCTTATTCTCACTCTTCAGCTCAACATCAGGAACACTCAAGCTGGCAAGGTTGAGCGTGATCTCTAAATTGGATTCGTCATCAAACACAGTGGACAGCTTGTCCATGAGGTATATGTTCTGGATTAACTCATTTCCAGATTCGTTGAGAATCAGAAGCCGCCGATCGAAAAAGTACACCTGCGGATGGTGGAAACTGTTGCCGTCAATTGAAACACTGACAAAAATATCAAATAGCACGAGATGACCAAGCTTCGCAACATCAAGATCCGAATCTGGATGCAGTTTCGACTCAAAGTTGTGGATCACTTCCTTTGAGATTTCCTGCTTCCTGTCCCATTCTCTTTTCTTGCGGTCTTCAGGAAGCTCTGACAAGGAAGGCTCGTAGTCTAGAGATTTTATGTTGAGGACACAGGAAAGATCGTAGTATTTTGGGATTGCGTGCTCGTTGGCAAGAATGATCTTTGAGAACTCTGGTATGATCTCAATTTTAGCCTCAGCTAAAGACTCTGCAGGGAAAGCGGACGAAGAAGGGGTTGCAGAAATCGTAGAAGGGAATGTGCTAATGATGGGCGAGTCGTAAAATAGAGGCTGTGTCTTTGGCGAGGGTTGAGGGAATTCTGGGAAGGAGGGCAGAACTGGAGTGGCGGGGGTTAGTGGGTCCGGAAAAGGGGCCAGTGGAGTGATTTGGTTCATTAAAGTTGCCGGCGTGGATGCAAAAATGTCCTGATTGAACTCGCAAGAGCTGGACGACAAGAGTCTGTTCCTTATTATACTATCGTTGACCTCGTCGTCATTGCAAGTATTGGAAGTGCCGCAGATCGGGCAGTAGACAGTAGTTTTACCTCCACTTGGAGAGCTGAAAAGTTCGGAGTAGCACTCAAAATGACAATGGTGGCCGCATGACATGTCCAGCAGTGTCTCACCCTCAAAAACATTCAAGAGGGGCTCTTCGCAGAAGCAGCAGTTTTCGTCAAAAGAGATCTTTGATCTCTTTCTATCGATCAATGTGCTTGTGACCACACTAGGTCTGTTGTATGGCGAGCTTTGGCCTGACGACACACTTGAGGTGCGTTGTGTGTATGAAAGCATGGAAGACCGCGACGAAACAGACGAGATTTCATGGTCGCTTGGGTTTCTTGGAGATCGGAAAAAGGGAGGAGGTCCAAGCTTGATAGATGAGACAGAGGAGGACGTGCTTTTTTGTCTGAGAAAGCTAATGGGCGAGGGAGTATGATGCGATGTTTTTCTATGGTTTTGGGACGAACATGCTGGGCCAGCAGACATGTTGAGTGAAAGCAATGAAAACAAAAGCAGCAAAATTAAGGGGGCAGGGGGAGAGGAGTTTATATAGACCACGAAAAACACACTTCAAACATATCTGATCCTCTAAATCATAAACCTCCCGAAACCGGTTAATTATCTGCATGCAGACGTTCTACTCAAATAAGGCTGCTGCTGCAGCAATGGGTATGGGGCAGTGTGTGGCACTTGCATGAGCAGACGTGAATATTTAGGCAGTGACTATTCACACTTTGATGATAATATCAGATATCTCAAACGCCATTTTTACTCCACACAATAATGCATCGAAGTTTCAGATGTTCAATCACAGGAGATACGAGTGAGATTACCGGGCACTGTTTGCCGCGGCCCGCATCTGACGATTATTGGTGGTTGACAACGGGAGAAGAAATGGGCATTTTAATCGGTCACCAAAGCGGCTTCCAAATCGGCTTCAAACTGGGTCGTTTTGCCCCACGTTGCGCCAAACAAATAATCAATTTTCAAATTATTTTTCTTATGTGCTTTATTCGCCCTGTATCGCATCTTCCGACCGTGGAAAACACCCACTTGTTCCAGAACTACCAGCTCACTACGCCACAGGACTGTTTAGGTGACGATGCCGTCCTCTTCTACGGCCATGAAAAATGGAGGGCCCAATTGTATGTCAATTTTGACACCGAAACCAACAAGGTCCGACTTCCGTTTTCAAATTTAAGGATGCTCGATCGCCACGAGTGTAAATTGACTGGGACAAATCCCCCCTCCATTGTGCTGGATTTGTGGCTCTTTGTGCTAAACGAGTGTTTGCTTTGTTATATCCCTGCTGCGGACCTAATATTCGAAATACCGTACGAGGCCATCACACTTGTTGGTCTGCGAGAATCCCGAATCTATCTAAACATAATAGAGGGCTCGGATTTGGGCCAGGCTCCTATAGAGTGCGAATTTTGGCCAGAAGAGGGTGCAAGCAAGTATCCTTTGTTTAATGTTTTCTCAGGCTTCACTATAGACCAGCATCTACAGACAGCCCTACGGGCAATAAACGACCGCATTGCAGCTACATCCACTTATCAAAACTCTGACTCCGAGGAACCGCACGAAGAGCCCGCAGACGTGGAGGTCCACTTGAACGAACAGGGCGAGGCAGACGACGAGTTGAACGACCAACTGCTTCCTCTGGATCCAGCCAATAGCAGCATGCACGTTGAGCTGGGGATCATGAGTGGAAAACGTGCACGTGAGGAAGAGGACACTACAAATGGGGTGAAGACAAAAATCAGATAGTCTTATGAGAAGCTGGCAATTTTGCGCCCTGAGGAGGGCTGTTTTTGGCTCTAAAATCCTTGTTGACCTCGTCCATGGTCAGCCACTCGACTCCTTCGTGCTTGTTAATGTGCTCGATTAATCTCTCGTGCATCATCAATACGTGGGGGCGGCCAGAAACGTCTGGGTGGCACGTGATCGGAAAAACAAACTCGTCGTATTCGCGATAGAAGTAATCAAAGTGGTCGCGCCAGATGTCCTCAATGTCGCGCGGATTGGCCCAGCCGTACCCATCGGCGCTGTTTTTGATGAACATCATGGGAGGCAGGTCGTCAATGTACCAGTTTCCGGGAATTTCTACGAGACCCGTCTCCTTTCCGCGTTTCAAGGGCTTCATCCACTCGTGGGCTGTTTTTGAGTAATCAATTTTTGTCCACGAGTCGCCCGTCCGGAACCAATAGCATTGGCAGTCGTGGTGCGACATGGAGTGGTCGTACTCTATTCCATAGTCCAGCAGCATTTCCACGCCCTCCTGGCTAGTTTCCCACCAGGGAGCGACGGAGCCTTTGGGCGGCTTTCCGCAGAATTCGGTAAGCAATTTGAAAGTTTTGTCAAGGACGTCTTTCTGCTGCTGCAGGGTCATGTCACTAGGGTTTTCGTGCGAGTAGCCGTGAAGACCAATCTCGTGTCCTGCGTCCCTGATCATGGCGCACTCCTCTGGGAAAGTCTCCAGTGAGTGGCCTGGAATGAACCAGGTTGCCTTGATACCGTACTTGTCGAGCATCTTCAGCATTCGCGGAATCCCCACATGACCTGCAAACAAGCCTCGCGAGATGTCGCTGGCAGAGTCCTGGCCCCCGTACGAACCAAGCCACCCAGCAACCGCATCAATGTCAATTCCGTAGCAACACAACACTCCTGGCTGTTAGCATGGCGGTATGTACTACTAACTTTTCGGCATATTTTGATAAGACAAAATTAAATTAGATAAAATATTAAATTAGATAACTTAATTAGATAAACTAAATTAGATAAAACCAAAACGGACAATATTATATAATTTTCTATTGGTAGCTGTCAATGTATAAACACTCACTATTTGCACTGAAGCCGTTGAAGTTGGTGGCTGCAGCAGACGTGTAGGCGCCTGTATCCTTGAAATACAACCAATCGCCAGCAACAACCTCCTGGGACAGCTTACAGTTTGGACTAATACAGTCCAGTCCGTCGCATGTCGGACCCCAGACAGAGTACTGTTTGAATGGGTTGGCTGCCGCAGCCAACTCCTTCTCTGGATGGTTATAGTTCGAGTGGAACACAAACCGGCCATGCGAGGTGAGCACTTTCGGCTCAACCTCCTGATGGTCAAACAGAATACAGTTGAGGTTGCCGTAAACACCGTCGTTCACGTAGATTCTTTCTTGAAAGGCGTCGGAGCGCTTGGACGTGACGTTGACAGCGAGAGTGAAGCACGAAGCGGCCAAAAAGCGGCCCAGTTCGGAAAAGATGTAAAGATCTGGGAACTCCTCTGCCGCAAAGTGGGTGTCCAGGGCAGACCGGAAAACGGCCGCAGAGGCGTGGAACGTGGCTTTCGAAAATCCGCCTCCAATGTCGAGCATCTTCAAGGTGTAGCCTAGCGACTCGGCGTAGTCAAAGACCATCCGCGAGTCCCTGACGGCCGTCTCGATAGTGTTGAAATTTTTGCAACCCGAACCGACATGGAATGCGACACCCTTGAGATTGAGCTTTAGTTTGGCGCACTCCTGAACCAAAATCCGCGCCTCCTGCAATGATGCGCCAAACTTGATAGACAGCGGGCACGTGGCGTCGGCATCGTCCGTGTGGATGCGGATAAGCAGTCCGCAGTCAGGGTGGTGAGCAGCTATCTTGCGCACCTCGTCAACACTGTCGACAGTAGTGAGGTTCACGCCATTTTGCCGTGCATAACGTACGTGGGGAACTGCCTTGCACGGGTTGGCGTAAATGATTTTGGCCGGATCTGCACCCAAGGACAGCATCTGCTGGATCTCGGTCTTGGAAGCACAGTCAAAGCCGAGTCCCATCTGGAGCAGTGTGTGCAGAAGCTTTTCGTCGTTGTTGCACTTCACCGCGTAGAGGGGCTCGACACGGGGCATTTCTGCGCGCCAGAGTCTGACAAGCCGTTTCAGCTCGCCCAGGTCGCACACAAAGAACGGGTCGAGCTCGTCTGGTTCACAGGTGTTGTGGTCGACGCTCTGGATTTTGGAGAGCAGGGTGGCCCCCAGGAGCGACTCTGCGTGGGGAGGAAAGTCAGAGACACTGCTCCACGCATTTTTCAATCCGGCATTGGACAAAGTGGCCGGCTGGACAAGCACTGATGGAGCCATCGAGTAATTTTTCGCTAACAAACGATGAAACCAGTTCTTTTGGGAGATCTGACGGACAAACATACACCCTCGAGGGACAGCTACCTTATGTAATATAAGGCACAATAGAATTAGCGGACGTTATGCGGCAGCTCTCGTGAGGAATTAAGAAGAATAACTGAGAAAGAATATTTGGGAAAAATTTTCACTGATACCAAGGCGGGTTGCTGAAAGGGGTGTAGGACGACCACTGTGTCTGGGACACCATGTATCAGCCGTTTTGGTGCCCAAGCCCGCTTGTCTGCATCTCTGACGGCTGGCACGCTATCTGGACACTAAGAAACACTTCCTGGCCTCGCTTGCATTGAGATTGCACACCGCGGCAAATTACGTAATATTCAAAAATTGGTCCAAGATCGGTTGCGAACTTATTAAGAGCTTATGGCAAGGCCGGCCAACCATGGGCCGCATTTTCCTATGATTTGCATTACTTTACATTACTGTACACCTATTATTCACCGTCTATTCGTCAACCTCAACCTCGCCGTCGCAATGGAGGCAGCGGTACGCGTAGTGGTCGTTGACAAGCACCTTGCCCTTATTCTTCATGAGGGTCCACTCGCCTTTGGCAGGGATGCGCAGACAGTGCGAGTTGAGACATCTTGCGCGGGTCTTTTTGTAGCGCAGGCCGCAAGAATTGCACAGCTGGCCCTCGGACGAGGACCAGGACGGTCTCCAGCAAGGTGACTGGGCCGAGTGGCACGAGATGCACTTACGTGAGCCGCCGGTGTACTGTGCGGCGGCCGGAGCGTGCGCGGCTTCATCGGGGACGTTGGCCGTGGTGCGGAGGTGGGTCTGGGGCGAGGCGGGGGTGTCGAGCGAGGTGTTGATAAATTTGGAGATGCCGACGCGTGCGTAGTCGCGGTGGTCGTGCTGGGTCGACATCAACATGGACGAAGGCATGGGTGGCAGCTTGAAGTTGTCGGTGGACTCTGCCACGTAGCTCTGCTTCGGGCCCTGTGCGTACAGCTTGGCCGACGACGTGAGCATCTGCACGTCCTTGAGGTATCCAGTTGTCTGGTAGGTGTAATTATTAGAGTACGGATAATCAACGAGTCCGTTGTATTTCTGGTACTGGGACTCAACGAATGCGGCAATCTTGGCAGGCTTCCTTGAGCGAGGCGGCTTGGACACTTTGGAAACGGGTTTTGAAGGTTTCAGCCGCATCGAGGTGCAGTATTCCCGGTATTTTTTGAATAGTTCTGTGTTTTCGTGCTTGCACTTGTTGGAGTAGAAGTCTCTCCATTCCTCGTTTTGCTGTTCTAGCAGACACCCGCGCACGTTGCTTTCTGGTGCGGCAGATCCCAACAGGTTGAACGAGTAGCAGGTATCTGGAAAATAGAAGCAGGACTCGGACTCAAACGAGCGCAGCTTGGTTGACGGTTTTAGCGGCAGAGGCAGCTGGCGGGGCGAGCTGGACGCCGAGGCAGGAGGAGTCGCTGGAGATTGTGCAAGGGTATGTTGGGACGCCGAGATCGGCGTGGAGATCGACAGCGAGGCCAGCACGACGCTGTTGGAGGGAGGAGTGAGTGGCAGGTCGGCAAAGTTGAGCTTTGGGGTCTCTGGGACTGGGGACGATGGGGCTGTTCTGGACCGTTTCGCAGACGGACTGGACGTCGAATCGGAAACCAGCGTGAACGAGTCGGACATCTCTGCAAACGACCGCTTGAGCTGGGAATCGTGGATCAGAGTGCACTCCTCAGACCGGGGCCGGGACATCTGGTAGTAAGCACTGGACTTGGTGTTGGTGGAGTCGGAATGCGACCTTGAGTGGTTGAGTTCGGCAGCGAGAGTAGACATAACGAGTGACAGTTTGGAGAATTGAGTGAAGGAACGAGAGACAGTCGGTTGAGCACAATCCTTCGCGTGTCACAGAGATATATATTATTAGGGGATCGCTGATTTTCGTGGGGCTAGTTTTCTGTTTTTCCTAAATTCAGGGAAGAATTGTTGTGATCTGATCTGCCCCCTTTTCCAACTACCAGATAATTTCATTGATCTAAAGAGATCATAGTGCAGAATAATAGCAAACTGGCAAATTACGGCAGAAGTCTATTGTTTCTCGTCCGAAATGGGAAATAGGTATCCAAATTGGGAACCGCATATGCATGCCACCCAATCAAGAAAAACCAGCATCCGCAAACAGCCACTCCCCAACTACGGAAATCTGGGTTTGCCCGCACATCCTTGCACGCGGAAAACAGACCCCTTGGCCCCGGTTATGTTTTTTTTCACAAAAAATATAAAATAAAAAAATCGAGAGCCATCCCGATGTCCGATCCAACAGCCAAGCTGGAGAGTTTCCTCAAGACTCTGCTAAAGTCGCTGGATCAGCCGCTTCTGCCAAATCAGCTGCCCGACGCGTACGCTGCGTCGGTCCTTCCTCAGCTGCAGACGCCGTCCAGGGTCATCGTCAATGGCACCCCGTATGGCTCAAAGCAGCTATTCCAGCAGACATGGGCCACACTGCCGGCATCTCAGCATCAATTGCTCAGTTATGACGCCCATCTCATTCCCACAGGCCATCCGCAAAACATTTACAGCATTCTGGCGCGCGTGAGAGTGCGGTTTGACGAGTCTGGCCGCAACCGGCTCGGTGAGACCGCAGACCTCGTACCGGTCGACAGGCCGGCTAGACCGCTGTATTCGCCGTGGTTCGGCGTGACCTTGTACTTGATTGCCGACGAGCAACTGAACCACACCTTTGAGTGCGAGTGCATCAGCTCCTTTAATTACAGAGTGACCGAACAACCAGAGAAGAGTGTCTTCCATTTATAACTCAAATAACTCTTTTTATCCACGGCTTGGCCAGCACCAAAGCAGTCATTCCCAGGCTGATGGCGCCCTGCAGTGCCACACATCCCATCTGGACATAGAGCCCCATTCCAAAGTCGACTGCAGCGAGCTCGTTGTCGTTGGTGAGCTCGTTCAACTTCATCACGTACACGTACTCCACGATCAGGTCTCCCAGGTTGAGCACGAGCGAGGCGAAAGTCAGGGCGTTGAGGGCTCCGAGGATGAACGAGACGCGCTTCTGCATCTTGTAGAACCTGCTTTTCGACCTCAGCAGGCTCACAAGCACCACTGCGTACGCGAGAGCCGCGCAGCAGCAGCCAAAGCTGCACAAAATGACAAATGGCAGGATCTGGCCCAGGTACCTGACCAGCAGCGCGTCGTACGCGATCTCGTTGTCGTCTCCGAGATTCTCCAAGATGGCGTGAAACCCGGTCACAAGCGAGTCGCCCACGTCTTGCGGCTGACCCTGGCTAGAAATGATGCTCAGGCTCATTCCAGCGTCTTTAACCAGCACAGACGGGAGATCCAGGCCGCCACGGAAACTCGTGCATGTTCTTCTGTTGGTGAGATAGTTGTCCTTGCAGTATCCAAAATAGTTGATTTTGAAGATATTGTCCACTGAGAAGGTGTCTATCTCCTTAATGTCCTTGTCTGTAAAGTCGACGGCGGGCGAATCTGTTCCCAGGTCCATGGCGAAATACGTGATCACCTTGATGCTTTCTCTGATAGTGTTTAGCGGGCTCGTCCGGGAGTCGTCGATGAACTGGAACTCGATCTTGGGCAGGCAGTACACACTATCTGCGCCACACGAGACCGACACGCCGCCGATCAGCAGCGGCGGGACGAACATGAGCAGCGCCAAAAACGAGAGCACCACAAACGTGCGGTAGTATCCTTTTGTGGGTGCTATCAAAGGTTTTGTTTTAGGGGCGTACGACGTTGTTGTTGTTGTGGTTGAGTAGTCGTTTGTTTTCGCCGTGCTCATGAACTGGTCGGAGCTGTTGGCGTCGGTGAGTCCCGACGAGCTGTTGAATGGCGACACCGACATTTTGGACGGCCGTGCCGAGCGCTCGTCCTTGAACGGGTTTTCCACCGCGGCGGCTGGTTCGTCCATCGGCGACCGTTGTGCCGCCTCCTCGTTCGGATCTGTGAAGAAGATCGGCTTGAACGACTTGGTGCCCGAGAACGTGTCTGGGAAGCGGGGGGTCTGGTTAGAAAGCATAGGATTAGCAATAGGCGCGAAAGAAAAGGGAGAAAAATTTGGGAGGATGCATTGCAAATAGACGATAGAATATAGCACACGAGCGATGAACGTAAACTTAGAAAGACGCCGGCGGTGTATTGTAAAATTCCCCTAGAGCTCTGGTTGGTTGCCAAGTTGCGCCTGTAGAACCTGGCACTTCCGCTGCTTCGTAGATGCGGGCAACTCCTCTGACCCAGCTCAGATCTATCCGGG
Organism: Ogataea parapolymorpha DL-1; assembly: GCF_000187245.1. Classification (NCBI taxonomy): domain Eukaryota; kingdom Fungi; phylum Ascomycota; class Pichiomycetes; order Pichiales; family Pichiaceae; genus Ogataea; species Ogataea parapolymorpha. Next base: position 829,575 of record NC_027861.1, on the reverse strand, counting down.
CTGTGCAAAGTAAATCTATTTAATTTCTTCCATGTCCCAAAAGTCGTTGCAGGGCTGGAGGTTTGAGCTCAAGGAGCCTGAAAAGGGCACGCCGCGACGCTCGCGACGGTCGGCCGCCGCGAACGCCAGCCAGATCCGTCTCACACGTGACGCCGATGGGCTCGAACTCAAGAAAGGGGACACCATTCTTGTCTCGAGCGGTTCAGGGCCTCCCGACGTGGCGCTGATCAGAGACATTGATTTTGGCACAGACACGTTTCTGGACGTGCGGGTGCTGTGGTTCATGCGGCGGTCAGAGGCAGATGACGACGTTGTGCCGGAAGACAGCCGGCTCGAAAACGACGTGTTTCTGACACCCATTGCCGAGAAAATTGGGCTTGACGACATTGTCGGGCCGTGCACAGTGCTCTCGGCATCGCAGTTCGCTACCGTGAGCCTGGACAGCTCAAATAGCGGCTCCACGTTCCGCTGCCAAAGGTTCAGCGACAGAGACTCGTATTTCTCAGACCTGGTCGATTGGGACGATTACGTCAGCCGAGGCACGGAGTATGTGTACGAGCGTGTGAGGGAGCTGGCTATTCCACCTCGCCAGGAATCGCCGCGCAAGAAAAAGCGCACCGACACGCCAACCAAGCCGAAAACGCTCAAAACGGCAAGTCCTGAGCTCGTGGTTCTGTCCGACAGCGAGGAAATCGACTTGGAAGATCTCGATTCGGCGTACGAGAGTCCACTGGAGGACAAGCCAAAGCGCAGAGAGCAGAAAAGAAAGCCCAAAACAGCCCAGAAACAGACAAAATCCAGCTCTCCCTCAAAGTCGACGCCACGAATTGCGCGCAAGGCCAATAACAGCGTGCCTGTTCTTCCGACCGTGATCCGGCAGAAATTCTTCGAGGACGACAACGAGCTGGTTATAGACGACGAAGATCTACAGGAAGTGGTCGATACGGACGGGAAAATCGTCAAGACGTTCAGAAAGGCCAAGGAAAAGCTGTTGCCGTCCGCCAAGCTACAGACGCTTCCGTGCAGAGACCAAGAGTCTGCACAGCTGTACGGCAGTCTTGTGGACGCGATCTTGAGCCAGCAGGGCCGCTGTATTTACGTGAGTGGCACGCCCGGCGTGGGAAAGACGGCCACGATACGAGAGGTGATCAAACAGCTGTTTGTGAACCTTGCCAATGACAACGATAAGAAAATGTTCAACTACTTGGAAATAAACGGTCTGAAGCTCATGTCTCCGCCCGCAGCGTACGAGGCTCTGTACCACAAAATCTCTGGCGATAACGTCAAGGCTGGCGCGGCGCTCGACCTGCTGGAAAGACATTTCGAGACCAGGGACGAGACACGGCTGCCGTTGGTTGTTCTGTTGGACGAGATGGACCAGATCGTGACCAAGAACCAGACGGTGATGTACAATTTTTTCAACTGGCCCACGTACGAGAACTCGAAGCTGATAGTGGTTGCTGTGGCCAATACCATGGATCTTCCCGAAAGATTGCTCACCAACAAAATTTCCTCGCGGCTCGGGCTCACGAGAATTCAATTTCCCGGATACACGTACGCACAGCTCAGTGAGATCATCAAGCATCGTCTCGAGAAGATTGAGCGGGCCAATGAGAACAAGCTGGTGATTTCCAAGGACGCGATTGAGTTTGCGTCCAGAAAAGTGGCCAGTGTGAGCGGAGACGCGCGCAGGTCGCTTGTTATCTGTGTGCGGGCCTTGGAAATTGCAGAGATGGAGTTTCTCAGCAAACCGCAACAGGAGCGCGACGAGCTCCAGGGACGGTACACCGTGGGTATCATGCACGTGATGAAGGCCGTGAACGAGACCACCTCGACACCCTTGGCCAACTATCTGAACTCGCTCTCTTTTGCTGCAAAAATGGTTTTGGTGGCATTTCTTCTGCGTCGCAAACGGACGGGGTCTGCCGAGCTTCCCTTGGGCGAGATAATTGACGAGATGAACAACCAGTTCGGCATGGTGCTGTTTTCCGAGCTGAAGCGGCAGCTAAGCCACGAACAGCTCGAGATGCTGGAGGTGTTGTATGGCGACGAAAACTCAAGGCTGCGCGTGGACGGGCTGGGGTACATTGTGCGCGAACTGGACGAGAGCGGTGTCATTGCGCAGCAGCAGCTGCGCGCCGAACGATTGCGGCTGGTGCGGCTCAATGTCAACGAGGACGAAATAATCGGGTGCCTAAAAAGAGACGCTTTGATGGCCGACCTGATAGCCACTATGTGATTAGTGTCCCCTCATCTCCTCTCTCGCGGACACTCTGCGGTCAGCTCGGTCAGCTCGGTCAGCTCGGTCGCTGCGCTCGTTGTAGATCAAAATCGGCTCGCCCACGTTTTGAATTTCGGGGATTTTCAGTTTCAAATCGAATGCTTTACTAATCACAATCTTGAATATCTTCTGAATATTGATCGAGGCACTAGTAGAGCAGAAAATTAGAGGAGCGTTCATTGCCCGCGCAAACTTCTGTGCCTGTCTCGTGATCTCCTCCTGCTCCGCGTCGCTCAGGTCCACGAACAGATCGTATTTCGTGCCCACCAAGAACGGTATGGCCGTTCTGTTGAATCCTCTTGTTTGCCGGTACCAGTCCTTGACGGAGCTCAGGGTGGACTTGCGGGTTAGGTCAAACATGAACAGCACCGCCACAGCGTCACTGGCCACCAGGGGCAGCATGTTTGTGAACTCTGCCTCTCCCCCCAGATCCCAAATGGAAAATGTGATCTCTGTGGTCTTGATATTGATGGAACGTTCCATGTAATTGACGCCTAGAGTTTGTGTATACACCTCGTCAAAACAGTTTTCCACGTATTTGACCATCAGCGAGGTCTTTCCTACCTGTGCGTCGCCCACAAGGCCGACTTTGAGCGTAACCGTGTTCTTGTCCATAAATATAAACAATACACAGCCTGAGGAATTTTACGCTAAGACAAAACACCTGTGCACCAGACATGATTGTCGGTGCTACTTAAACTTTTTACACACGTGACATTGGAGCGGGCAGCTCGCATTTATGAAAAATTTATCGTGAAAAATATTTTGAAAAACTCTCTTTACGCAACATGGCTATTGGAAAGAACAAGAGACTGTCCAAGGGAAAGAAAGGTATCAAGAAGAGGGTTGTCGACCCATTCACCAAGAAGGAGTGGTACGACATCAAGGCCCCAACCACCTTCGAAAACAGAAACGTCGGAAAGACTTTGATCAACAAGAGTACCGGTCTGAAGAACGCTGCTGACGGTCTCAAGGGCAGAGTTGTTGAGGTTTGTCTTGCTGACCTGCAAGGCTCCGAGGACCACTCGTACAAGAAGATCAAGCTGAGAGTTGACGAGGTCCAAGGTAAGAACCTGCTCACCAACTTCCACGGCATGGACTTCACCACCGACAAGCTGAGATCCCTTGTTAGAAAATGGCAATCCCTTGTGGAGGCCAGCGTCACTGTCAAGACCTCCGATGACTATGTTTTGAGAGTTTTCTGCATTGCTTTCACCAAGAGACAAGCCAACCAAATCAAGAAGACCACCTACGCTCAGTCCTCCAAGTTGAGAGAAGTGAGAAAGAAGATGATGGAGATCATGACCAGAGAGGTCTCTAACTCCACCTTGGCTCAGTTGACCGGCAAGCTGATCCCAGAGGCCATTGGCAGAGAGATTGAGAAGAGCACCCAATCCATCTTCCCATTGCAGAACGTTCACATCAGAAAGGTCAAGCTGCTCAAGCAGCCAAAGTTTGACCTCGGTAACTTGCTTGCTTTGCACGGCGAGGGTTCTGTTGAGGAGAAGGGCAAGAAGGTTGCTGGAGGTTTCAAAGATGTTGTTTTGGAGACCGTTTGAGCGACCACCGGGCGTAGCCAGGTATATGATAAATAATTGAAGTTCAATTAAGATGAATAGTGTAGCGGCAGTAGCAGAAATTATAACCCAGAGTTATGCAAAGATAAAATTCCTTCACCAAACGGTATATCTTACATTATATATAAACCTGTGCTCCTAGTTGTGCAGTCTCTTTTCGAACGAGTACAGTCCGTGGACGCCACCCTCCATCTGAGCAGACGCGGTTCTGATCTCGAATCTGACGTTGCCCTTAATGGTCTCCTCTCTTAGAGCAACAATACTCTTCACACCAATATCCTGACAAGAGTGCTGCAGTCCGTTATACAGGTATGGGATGAACTTGGTGACAGATCCCTTGTCCAAAACGGATCCACTAACACCCTGTGCAACGAGAACCTTGTCGCCCTCACTGAAGTATCTGGAAGTGGAGGCGTTGGCGTTGGTAGCAGTCTGTTGCATGGCGTCGATCGACCCCATACCTCTGTAAGTCTTCAATCTCTTTCCGTCTCTGTAGAAGTACTCACCTGGAGACTCAGAAGTTCCGGCAAGCATGCTTCCCATCATGACACAGGATGCTCCCAAAGCAAGGGCCTTGGTGATATGGCCGATATTGGAAACACCTCCGTCAGCAATACATGGCACGCCGAATTGGTTAGCAAACTGGGTCACCTTGTAGACGGCAGTACCTTGTGGTCTACCACAAGCCATAACCTCTTGGGTGATACAAATAGATCCAGAACCCATACCGATTCTGAGACCGTCTGCACCAGCCTCTATCAGTTGCGCAGCCTGTTCTCTGGTGACAACATTACCGGCAATGACCTGCAAGTCTGGGAAAGTCTGCTTGATCCATTTAATCATGTTCAGCTGGAAAACAGAGTTACCTTGAGAAGAGTCCAAGACAACCACGTCCAAGCCAGCCTCAACCAGCTTGGCGAGTCTCTGTTTGTCACTCTCCAGAGTACCGATGGCAGCACCACAGAGCAGCTGCTTGCTTTGGAAAGATTTGGAAGCGTGAGGGTAGTCCTGGTTTTTCTGCAAGTCGGTTCTGGAAAGCATGGACACCAGGTTTCCCTCGCTGTCGACAATTGGAAGCTTACCCTTCTTGGACTTCCTCAAAATATCGTTTCCTTCAGCCAGCGAGATTCCAGCCTTGGCGGTGATCAGATCGGTAGTCATGATCTCCGAAACAGGGCTGGCATCGTTCTCGTGGAATTGGACATCTCTAGAGGTGATGATACCAACCAATTTTCCTCCAACTTTACCAGTTTCTAGATTGTTAGTACAGGTGAAAGCTCTTCTTCAGGATATTGAATTTCCACAAGATCGTTTGATCGTGTCGGTAGAACGAAAGTTATTTTAGAAGTTCGATCATCACCAAAAGAGCAGAAGCAAAGTACTTACCGGTCACTGGGAAAGAAGTGAAACCGAATTGCTGGCCCATAGCCTTGACGGTCTCAACCGTGGTCGAAGGAGAGATGGCAACAGGATCGTTGATGAACCCATTCTCGTACTTCTTGACCTTTCTCACCATCTCCGCCTGCTCTTCAGCAGTGCAGTTGTGGTGAATGATACCAATACCTCCCAAAAGAGCCATGTGGATGGCCATGTTGGACTCAGTAACGGTATCCATCGGAGAAGAAACGAAAGGGGTCTTCAAAGTGATCTTCTTGGTCAACTTGGTCTCCAAGTCCACAGCCTTGGCAGGGAAGTCAATCTTACCAGGCAAGACAAGGAAATCGTTGTAGGTGAGCCCACCGTGGAGCTTGTTGTCCATCAGGTCGTGGACAGAGAGTCCATCCTTCTCCGAGTAGGTCGAAAGGTATTCGACAGCTTTAGAACAGTCCAACGTTTGAGCCATCTGGAATAATAGGGGCGGTTTGCCAAAAAAGAAAAATGGGAATTCTCTAGCCTTTTATACTTTTGACAGGACAAAAAAAATTTTAATGAAATTTTAATAATATTCTAAAATTTTTCACCGCGTATCTGACGATATATCACAGGAACTATCTGCTCTTTCATTATTAATAACCGCCTACCATGCTTTTCTTATTCGAGATAAGGACATGTAACCCAGACGACGCTTATCCACTCCTGGTATAGACAAGTGTCTGCCGGACGTGTGTTTCCTAAAACAGTAATTCATTATCCCGATTAGCACACCGGAGATTAATCTGGTAAGATAACTGTAAACTGGAAATGGCAATTCACCGGTTCAGTTAAAACCTCATTGAACGTCAAGCTCCATTAGTAATTGGCTTTCTCAATTCTCTTGGCCTCTCAGGCAGCTCCCAAGACTTGGCTACCCCAGGGTCCCCCTTCTCCCGTGTAGGGATGTGCATATGTTATCTGTTTATTTTTTATTTATTTTATTTGTAAGTCCTACCAATGTCACAGCCGGAGGAATCCCCGCAGACGCGGTACATGAGAAACATCCAGCTCATGGAGAGTCAATTTTTCCGTCAGATGTCAGCTTTTGGAGCACAGCCTGTCCCGCCGCTCAGCTCGAAAATAGGAGCGTTGAGTCCACCCTCGGATCCCTCAGATTCACTTTCTCGGTCACCTAGCCCGCCTCCTCCGGTGCCTCCAAAGACCTATCTTACACACAGCCCTCCAAAATCCTTATTCAGGACGAGTTTTGCAGAAACAGACAAGAATTTAACCCCAGCACAAAGTCTCCACGACAAGAATGGCAGGAGCAGTGTACACAGCGACCCATCGGCATCCGCGGCGTCAAGCCAGTCACGCAAACCTTTTTTCAAACCAAACTTGTCGCTCAAGTCGCAGAAATCGCTTTTTGAGGAGGCTAGTCAGCCCGTGGCGAGACCTGCTCTCCGATCGGACTCTGTTGAAGAAGACGAATTGCGCGACTCCGTGGGAACCTTGAACTACTTCGACCGCAAGGGGTACAGAGTATCCAATGATACATATAACTCGCTGCTGTTCAAGAACTCAACCGGTTCGATGGTTAGCATAGATGAGAGCCCTGTTATGATAGACCACCTGCCCGACAGCATCAAGCTGATTGTCGACTCACGTCCCAGCGATCAGGTCCATGATCTCGACTATTTCGATGGTGCCCAGTACAGTGCATTTTGGCTCATAACGGAAGACGAAGCACAGACTCTCACAGACTGGAACTCTCTTGAATTCCATCGCCAGAATGCAATTTTCGAGCTGTTTCTGCTGCTTCGCAAGTTCAGAATCAATCTGAAGCGCATGGTCTTCCATTACGGCCCAGCCTTTAAAGAAGCGAAGAACCTCACTGCAGACCAGGAGGCAGATTTCCAGAAAACTTTCGTTCCCCTAAGGGCCCTATACGAGTACCTGGAGAAACTAGTGCGCAAACGATTGAAACCAGCTTTTGATAACCACTTTTTTGTCAACGACCGCTACGTACTAGACTCTTTGAAGAACTGGCTCTCGAAACTTGAACGTGATTACGAGTACATATCCCGAAGCATGGTGTATCTGGCGAAAATTGCTGCCAACGAACAGTTCAGAGAATGGATTCAGGTCACTGAGCAAACGGACGAGCTGGCTCTCGGGAACAACTATCTTGCATCTGCCAGAGAGCTTTTCCACTCTTATTTTCTTCAAGCTTTTGCTCCAATGAGACTTATGGTGCTGGATCTCAAAAAGCTGTACACGAAAATGGAGGACGACAAACTTGTTGCGTTGGCTCAGGACATATTTGACCTCCTCAACAAAATCAACAAGATCAGCGACTTTACCACCGATTTAGACAAGAAGATCAAATTGAATGAGAAGCTGGTCTGCACAGACTATTTATACCTGGAAATGGTGGATCTCTTTAATGCCAAGAGAAAACTTCGTGTTCCAATAGACATCAATCTTCGCACAGCCGTCTCTTCAGAAAGTGCCATCCTCTACCTTCTAGACAACTACTTACTTCCGCTGGTAAAGCGCGAACATAAAGAAGCCAGCTACTTGCTTAACAAGCCTCCTATTGCGTTGCAATATCTTGAACATACGGTACTTGAGGAAAATGGAGAAAAAACACTAATATTGAAAGACGCTGGGAACTGTTACACATACAATGTCCGGAACGAGCGCGTAGATGCTCCTACTCTTTTCAACAATTTCATCAAGGACATTCCGAAATATAAAGATGAACTGTTCACCAAACTAAGCAAAGCATACGAACTCAAACTAATCAACGGCACATCATTCCAGATTCCGGTTCCTTATTACGAATACACTGTGCCGCCAATTGAGAAAAAAGAACTTGATCTTGTACAACAGGCTCTTGCTCAATCGAAGTTTAAGCCCTACTCCGTCCCCCCAATTGCTAATACCCAGGTGCTCAGCGTTGACACTTTCCGTAGGGGTAGCGAACTTTTCTTTGTTGTTGGAACAGCCGACGGGCTTTACATGGGTAAACACGACCAGCCAGCAACGTGGAAAAAGATTTGTTCGTATCCAGATGCCGTCAAAATTACCATCATGCATGAGGATATGGCTTTCGTCCTTCTAAAAGACAAGCTCTACAAGGTGGACACAAAGGATATTTATGACTGTTACGAGCGAAATCTGCCGTGCAACTCCAGACTGTACCAGATTGCAAAAGGCGTGAACTCGTTTGAAGTGGGTCCCCAGACTATCCGTCGTGGACCAATCGTGATGGAGTGCGATATCTTATTTTACTGGACGGACAAAAAAATTATGTTCAGTATTGTGACTGCCAGCAACGGATGGAAGCTGAAGTTTGAGTCAATGAAGCCAATCTTCAAGGTTCTTGGGCTGCAGCTACTATACCCAACAGACTTTGTGATCAAGCACATCAATGAGAACAATCCCATTTTTTACCTATCGAACCTCAACACGATGGGGAACACGCAACTTAACAAGACAGACTCGCAAAGGGACCTCAAGTCGCGTGTACGTGGACAGAAGCCAATTGCCGCTTTCAAGCAACCTGTCAACGACAAACACACCGACTATGACCTGTTGCTGGTCTACTCCCGATACTGTATGTTTGTGAAGTACAGCAAAGAGCAGATCGTGACCATTTCACGAACAGAAATTCTCCGTTTCGGTTTCGAGGTTCAGAACGCCACGTACGACAGCTGCGAGCAGATCCTGGTTGTTTGCGGCGAGCAGAACATTGAGATCTGGAAGATATTTAAGGACCGACAGGCCAAGTCTGAGCTTATAGGATGCGTGATTGGGTCGCAGGCCAGGCTTTTGAACAAGACGCCCGGAAAAATCATCATTGGCGTGATGAACAGCGAGCACTACGCTGGGAAGGGCAACCAGCTACTTTTGCACTTGCGCAAGCGCAAATAGTCAATTATATATACCACTGTACTTTTATACCCATACGTCGATCGACGCTTAACTTTAAAAAAAAAACATTCAACATTTGTCTTTACCAATTGCTCCAGCCATGAGTCAATCTCCGCCAAACACGCAAGGACAGCGCAATATTATGCAAATCACTCCGCAGCATGCGCAGCAGCTTTTTAGGCACTACCAGCTGGAAAAAGATATGGCCGAGCGCGCAGGTATTGACACTCCCGAGGGAAAGGAACATTTGGAGAAGTCGCAGAAAATCAAAGAGGTTTTGATGAAGTACAACAGGAGACAGCAGATGCTGAATGCTCAATCGCAGAACAGAGGCTCTGGAACGCCTGTAGCGGGACAACAAAGCTCTCCGGCGCCAAATATGGCTTCTGGAATGTCCTCCCAAATTGGTACACCGCAGCAGCTTGGAAACACACAGACGGCGACTGCGCGGGCACAGGGCGGCATGAACACGTCTCCACAGCAGAACATTCCAGGCTCGCGTCCGAATATGGGTCCACAACCGGTGCAGCGCCAGCAGTCGTCACCTTCTCTGGGTGCAGGCACTCCTCCTCCTCAGGGCTCTGGAGCACCGAGTACACAAGACCAGCACGCGAAATACCAGCAGGTTTTCCGGCTTGCCGAGCAGTTCAAGGCCCATTTGGCTGTGATTCAGGGCAAGCTCAATGATCCAAACACGCCGGCCAACGAGATGGCGCAATACATGCAGAAAGAGAGAGAACTGAGCGGCAAGGTGGAGCAGTGCAGACGTTTTGCGCAGCAACTGGCCCAGCAGCTGAATCTGTCTCAGGGCGGAATCCCCAACCAGTCCCGAATGGGGTCTCAACAGTCACAGGGAGACGTCTACTCGCAGCAGATGATGAATCCACAACAACAGGCTCTCCAGCAGCAAAGGATGATGCAACAGCAGCAGATCCAAGGCCAAAATACCAACTCCCAAGCACAGAGGATTCCGCAACCGGCGCAGTCGCAATCACCGGCCATGCAACAGCAGATGATGGGCCAGATGCCGATGTCCGTACAAATGCAGCAGATGGCCAGCGGGAAGATGGCCCCCCAGAAAACGCCCGTGCAACAGCAGCCGCCAATCAAGAAACAGAAGGTCGGAACGCCCGGAGCAAGTACTCCGATCACTAACGTCAATGCTGCCGCGTCCAAGCCGGTGCCAGGGGCTGGTCCAGGCACCTCTGCCACGCCTATAGCCGGCAATGCCTCGTCGGAGTCGTCGCGGTCGCGGTTCCAGAACATGCCAATTCCAGAGGAGCTCAACATTGGCACTCCGCAGCCGGTATCTGTCAAACAGAACAACAGGCCGTCCATTTTGAACGGGAACTCCATCGGTGCCGCCTCTTTGACCACTCCTGTTCTCGTTCGTCCACAGAACTTCGAGCTGGAAGGCGAGCGAGTGCTCAACCGCAGAAAGCTCAAAGAGCTTGTTAGGTCTGTCGGGGCGGACGAGGGCGACGCCGAGATTTCGATCGACGGAGACGTGGAGGACCTGTTGCTGGACCTTGCGGACGAGTTTATCACCTCTGTCACCTCGTTTGCATGCCGTTTGGCCAAACACCGCAAGTCAGAGAGTCTTGACGTTCGCGATGTGCAGCTACATCTGGAAAGAAACTGGAACATTCGCATTCCTGGCTACTCGTCGGACGATATCCGCACCGTCAGAAAGTTCATCCCGACTCCGTCCCACAACACCAAGCTGAATGGCATCTCCATCAACAAGAGTGTCAATAAGAGCCAATGATGTATTATAGGTAAATTGATTGGTAATGTACTGCTAGAAATAACACTATGTATAGCTTGCTAGTTTACGTAGGACTCTCTACGCATGGCTCCGTCTAGATATTTAATTTTTTGTCTCTTACGTAATACTTTCACATGTTTTTTGATGCTAGCTACATAAGGCCGTCGTCCCTGCTGGTAAGCAGTAAGCAGACCTCTATTGACTGGATTGTGCACCTACTCTTGTACACATTCTTGAATCCACTCGGGGTATGGGTTTATGCGGTGCCAATGTACCTACGGACGAACGACCGTAAATATTTGCGGTTTGGATCTTATGTGGTCATATGCTGGGTTCTACGATATCTTAACCTGCGCAGCAAAAAGTGCAAGTATCCGCGGCGCAAACACATGAATGTTATGATAACTGGCGGATCACACGGTCTTGGGCTGGAAATTGTGCGCAGACTTTGCGACAGCGCAACGGTTTTCGTTTTGGACCAGGAAAGATCCGCTCAGCTCGAGCCGCTGGCCACGACCAAAAATGTGCATTTTCTGCAGTGCAACGTGGCGGACCCAAAGTCGCTGGAGACTGCGTTGAACACTGTCTTTGGCAGCGTCGGCCAATTAGATGCCGTGATTTGCAACGCTGGCGTCCGCCAGACCAGACAAACTCTACACTTGCAACCGGCAGAGCTACGAGAACTTTTCGATATCAATTATTTCGCCAACGTGCAGCTCATACAGCACGTTATGAAACACCATAGACACCCAAACAGACTTCACCTTGTGTGTGTGAGCTCTGTGCTTGGGTTTGTTTCTCCACGCGGCCTGTCTGGCTATTCTGCCACAAAAGCAGGTCTACATACATTTTTCATGGCTCTCAGACACGAGGTTCCCGACAGCGTTGTCATCAGCACGATTCTGCCTGGCCAGCTGACCACACGGATGTTTGAGGACGTGCGTGTTGAAAGGTATTTTTGGGCTCCTCTGGTAGACCATCGCAAGCTGGCGCAACGGGTTGTCGAGTTGATAGAACGAGGCGAAAACGGTTTTTTTGCATTTCCGCTGTACGCGCGGTTCATTCCCATTTTGCAGGTGCTCCCATACTCGTGGTACCGCGCTCTCAAGAAATTCAGTCGTATGGACGACGTGATAGAGGATAAATAAAGTCAGTTATTTTTTTCCAGTTTTTGCACCAGCTGTTCGATAACTTTAAGTAGCTCGGTGGGGACAAGATACCCATCCGAATTGAACACCTTGGGCAATTCGAGGGTATGTTGTATGGTGCTCTTGCCGTCCGCAAGCGTTATGTAGTAGACAGGGTCAGCCTTGGACTTGAGTTTGGTGCTGATTGACACTTTTTTCGACCCCTTGGTGCCAACGTACTTGACGTTCTTTTCGACAAATTTGGAGAATCCAACCCATATGCCGTTCAAAATGAAAAACACCACCACCAGTATCGTCGTGTAATTGACATATTCCGAGTTTGAGAAGTCGTTGTTGTATTTCTTCTCCAGCCAGTACATCAATGCGCTAGCCCCAACCGACAGATATCCCACGAGAAGCTTGAAATCGGTGTTGAAAAACGATTGGCTGTATCCCAGCCGAGCCATTATCTCTGGTAGCGCCTCGTCGCACTCATTACGGAGAGCAATGGCGGAATACAAATTGACCTTTTTCATGAATACAAAATAATTAATTTTTCGTGCCAAAATTACACTATGTACGGCTCGGAATACTCGTGCTTGAAAATAAGATAAGGTTTTCTTTTTGCCAGGTCGAGGATTGTCTTTCCAAATTCGCTGTTACACCAGCTAAACCACGGCCTTGTGTACTGGTGGTTCGGGGCGTTCACGTGTATGCTCTCGTGCATCAGGCCCAGACCCGCCGTGGTAGTTTTGACGAGCTCCAGAAGCTCCATGATCTCGTTGTCGTCATCTGTTGTGCGGATTTGAAGTAGTAAAGACATTGGCCAGGCATTGGAAAGCCCCACATGCGGCCCACCAATGCCCCTGAAGTATTTTCCTTGGAAATAGTACGGGTTGCCGTCTTTGGAAAGAATCATCTTTCTGGTATTCTGGTAGATTTCGTCGCTTTTGTCCAGGTAGCCCATATCCGGGAGGGCCAGAAGCGAGGGGATATTTGCGTCGTCCATGATGTTCACTCCGCCAAAGCCGTCAACTTCGTACGCAAACACGGTGCCGTACTTTCTATGGTTCACAACGCCAAACTCCTCGATGCCCTTGCGAATGGCCGTAGCGTACTCCCGCGCGGAGTCTGCAAAATCTGTGAGTTCGTTCTCGCGCAGAACGGGCTCCAACGTAGCCAGCTCAACCTGCAATTGCGCATTGGCCGGGATAAATAGTTGATAAATACACGCGTCGTCCGACGGTCTGAACGCCGAGCGTATGAGTCCGGTGTTGCCGCACACGGGGTTGCCTGAGCCTGCGAGACTCAGTGTTTCCGTTCCTATTGTCGTTTCTCGCTGGAAAGTGTAGTAGAACGGCAGCAGGTCGCCGTTCTCGTCGAATGTGGGGATAGACTCGCGGCGCAGCACAGTCAGAACCAAATCAAATGCGTCTTTCCAGCTCTGGTGGCGGAAAATTGAATTGTCGTGCGAGTTTCTGTAGTATTCGTTGGTCAGTGTGAGAAACGAAGCAAGCGAGTCCAACTCCCATTTGCACTCGAAAACGTGTTTCCAAGGCGGACGAGGCCCAACGTAGTCGACGCTCGACGGCTTGCGGGCCACTCCAGAGCCTTCTGGCGGCTGGTACGCGTTGCAATAAGGCGCCTTCTTGATGTACAGGGCCTGCTGGATAATGGCTCCCTTGATTAATTGCTGCAGCTTGGCATCTTTCTTGACAAGCGGCTGGTACACACTAAGCTGGCGCGCCGAGTCACGCAGCCATTCTGCGTGGATATCGCCTGTGGAAATAAAAGTGCGGGGGCTGTTAGTTTCTGCATTATCTGGATCGTGCCACAGAACAGTAGTATCCAAGGTGTTGGGGAAAGCGTTCTCAAACAAGCGGAATAGGTCGGGATCGGCTATGCGCAGCCGCATGTCCTCGATGACGCTCTCGACGGCGCTGCTGGTGAAGGTGCGGCAATCTTTGGCCGGTCGCATATATGCCAATTTTAAGGGTCCTTCGGAGTACGGCCCGTGTCTGTGCTGGGAGTACTCGACATAGTCAGGACATCGGGTGTTGAGCTTGTTGCCTTTGAACCACTTGGTCTCCAGGACGTGCTCGTCGGCAATTTCCAGGGCCCGTTCCGTGAGGATTCGCTCTCGTTCCTTCTGTAGGAGGGTTTCCAATGCTTGCGATTGCTCGTTCAATTGACTATCGGAATCGTTATTGCGTGAGCGCACATATAGTACCACCACAATGATCAACAGCAGATACGTCAGCCGGGCCGAGCGGGCCACCCGCGCTAAATTTTCATACCGTAATGCCATCAATAAATAAAATACTTATCTCAAAAAAAAAACACTTTCTCGTATTTTCCCATGTCAGAACTAGCACAGTAAGTATCTGCCCAATTGCACTGACATAGATTTGTTTCTGCGATTCCGCCGGTCACACGCACAATCACGCTCACGTCGCTGGCCATGTGTGCGCTGAACGCGCTCAACGTTGTGCCGTATATGTCGTTTGTATGGTACTGGCCTGCTGTCTGGAACGAGTGGCAGTTCTACCGCATTTTCACGGGCCTGCTCGTGCCCCATCCGCAGCCAATGCAGGGACTGACTGAGATATACATGGTTTACAGTTTTTCGCGGGGCCTCGAGGAGGGCAAATTCTCTAGGATCCTGCCTGACTACATCTACTACCATCTAATTATTCTGCCCATAATAGTGCTGGCAACATTTTTCATTGCGCCGCCGTTGATCTCGTCCACCCCTTCGCTGCTCTCTGCGCTCACATACACATGGTGTGTGGCGAACTACGACCAGACCGTCAACTTCTACTTTATGCAAATCAAGGCGTCGTTGCTGCCAGCTGTTTTTCTGGGCTTCCGTTTGCTTGTCGACGGTCGAGCAAGTTTTTTCCAGGCCCTCATTGGGATGTGCGCCGCGTACATTTACAACTGCATCGAGACCGCCTCGCTCGGGCCGCTTATGTCGGTCATCACAGGGCAGCAGATGTTGGAGCCACCTCACCGCGTCGGCACCACTGCCACCACGACAACCCACAACGTGTGGTATTATTCGCAGGGGTATTTACCGGCCCCCGTGTGGCTCAGAACGACTATCTCGAAGCTCACGGGCATTGACTATAACTCGCGCATCTTCCAGCGGCCGTACGGAATGATGTTCCAGGCCAAGCAGCCGGCAAAGAGCGCCGCGACACAAACCTCGTTTTTGCGCAGAATGTCCAACAACGCGTTCCAAGGCCGCGGCCAGAGACTGGGGTCTACAAAGGAATAAAAAAAAAAAAGATAAAAAAATACAAAACTGTGGTGTCAGTCTCCTATAAATAAATCATGACAAGAGACTCGCCGCTTTGGGTCGTCGGCTATGGCTCTCTGCTGTGGAAGCCGCCGCTCCACGAACTGGACATCTCGCGCGAGTTCGTCAGGTTTCCTGGCTACATACAGGGCTACGCCAGACGGTTCTGGCAGAGCAGTTACGACAACAGGGGCACTCCCGAACAGAAGGGCCGTGTGGTGACAATTATCCCGAGTGACAAGATCGTGGACACGCCGGAATTTAAGCCGGATATTTTGAAATACGAGCTGGCAGACAACGCACAGGCACAGGAGATCATCAATGACAGTGCTCAGCTCTATTCCGAGCTCCGAGTTTGGGGATGCATTTACTACATTCCGCCGCAATATGCAGCCATGGCAACAAAATACCTCGATTTCAGGGAAAAAGACGGCTACACGATCCACAAGATCCACTTCAACGTGACAGACCCCTGTGGCCACGAGGACGTGTTGCAGGGTCTGCCGTGCGAAAACGGCAGGTACATCGTCGAGTCGATGATCTACATCGGAACGGTCGACAACGAGTCGTTTGTGGGGCCAGAGGACGTCGAGACGACGGCAAAGGTGATCCACAAGTCTGCCGGCGAGTCTGGGCCCAACGACGAGTATCTGCTTCTGTTGCATCGCGAGGTCGAAAAGATGGGCGGCGATCCGTATTTGGAAGACCTGGTGAGCCACCTAGCTCGGCTGGAGTAGAGCCAACCTGCATATAAGATAATACCAAGTAGATTTTTCAATTCCCGCGCAATCCAAGAGCCAAATTTCCATGCGGCTCGGTTTTCAAGACTATAAAAAAGTCCGTCGTCCTTCTTCAGGCCATGGGTAATAACACTGCTGCCAACGTCCTGAGCACGATCGGCACTGTCCTATGGTGCATCCAGCTGTCTCCTCAGATATATTTTCTATGGAAGCGCAAGGATGCCACCGGTTTTCCCCCGGTCTTTATGTTCCTATGGGTCTTATCAGGCATACCCTTTGGCATTTACTTCATCACGTCTGACTCATACATCCCATACCAGCTTCAGCCCCAGATGTTCTCGCTCCTTTGCGCTATAGCCTGGCTGCAAAGCATGTACTACCCGCCATACAATACGCCGCTTAAACGGGTCTTATTGTACGGCTTTTGCTATCTCTCGACGTCGCTAGCAATGCAGCTGGGATTTGGTATTCCATTAAAGAGATTATACAAGGAGGGAATTACGTGGCCAACCACGGTATTTGGGATCATCGCCGCCGTGTTCCTGGCTCTTGGACTTTTGCCCCCATACTACGAGTTGCTTAAGAGAAACGGCCGAGTCGTTGGAATCAATTTTATATTTCTAATGATGGACTCTGCAGGGGCCATTTTTTCCATGGCCGGGACCCTTGTGGGCGAGCTGGACGTGCTGGGAATGATCCAGTTCGCTGTCGTTCTGGCCCTGGAGGCCGGGCTGTATTTAAGCCAAGCCATATGGTACATTCGGTTCCGAGTAATCAGAAAGGAGGATAAGGAGGAGCCTGAGGAGCTCGAGGAATTGGAAGACCTGGAGGAGCCGGAGGGAGCGAGCAAAGAGCAAGCTCAAGTCTGAGATTTTCCTGGCCAGTCCCACGATTTAATAATGTCCCAGTTAATATCTAGTGCATCGAGGAACTTGGTAAAACTGCCGTCCCTGAATTTAACACGGCGAGTTTGTTTTAATTTCGCCAGTTCGCCTTCTGTCCGCACTTCAGCCAGCGACGCTCTGTATTCAGCATACCTGTTGAGTCCATGGATCAGTTGTTTAGCGTCGTTCCTTGTAAAGTATGAAAGATACGCTTCAAATAGCTCGGCTGTCATTGGAAACCGCAGATCCACCAGTTTCCATATTAAAGATGCCAGCTCGGCACGCCTCTCAAACTCTCCCAAGGCTTTTATATAAACCAGCAGAAGGTTCTCTGTAGGATACATGAGATCTGGGTTGTCCTGGTACGCCTGGTTGGTTCTGAGCTCGAATTCGTGTATAGCAAAATCTAGAGGTTTTGTTTTATCGTCCCAAAAAACAGAATCGTAACTCTCAAGCTCACGAAGCCTTAGGGCAGCCAGAAACAGCGATGACAGCGCAAGCGGGCTGTTCTCGGCAAGAAATTGTTGATATCTGGTATGAGCGCGGGCGGGATCTATCAGACACTCGCCCAAAAGGTGCTTAGCTACCATTTGTCGCGAGCTGTGGTCCTGCTCGAAAAGTGCCCGTGCCAGCTCGATGGGTGTCTCAAAAACCCCAATAGACAGATTCTGTCGAAGAGCACGCTCCTCCAGTATGGAATCCTGTTCACGCTCGTAGCGGTCAATTAAATTATTTTCTCGAGCTGGTCCTGATTTTTTTGGAGGCACACATAGCTTACTGAAAAGATACAACTTGGCGACAAGGTGAGCAAGATTGATGTTGTCCAAAGCAAAATCGCCAGCTTCCAGAAGCTGCACCAGGCTGCTGCGCGACGGTATGTTGTCTATGAGAATGTCCACTGCTCTATGGTTCACGTCGAAATTATTTTTTGCAACAAAATGGTTCCAGATTTTCTGGTGACGGTTGGGAGACACGTTTGTGGTGAAGATCTTGTAGACGACAAAAAGCCATATTTCGGGGTACCGTTCTATGAGCTTTCTGTCAAGAGATGACACGAGGGAGATGAGTTGATCGGCAAACTCGCTGCCCCAGGACGGGTCATCCTGAGTGTGGAGAAGAAGAATGGATGTACAGAGCGACTTGACGTTGAAGTCTGTGCGTAGCCGGCGTAGTTCCTCGATCGTGTGCGACGGAGCCGGTCGTGGCTGGCTCAGCACGCGCTCAAATCCGTCGATGTCAAACGAGTCAAGCTGCCATCTGTCGAATTTGGCCTGTGCTGCCTTAAATAGCTGGTATGCTTTATCGCGGTCGTTGAAGTACGAGATCACAGACGCCACAAGCATGGTGTTGAAATCCACCAAGTCGCTCTCCGAGCTCTCGTTCGCCGCGTTGATGGCCGCAATCAGCTTTGACTGTGCCTGATAGTAGTGTTTGCAGGGCCAGCTATTATTTTCGCCAGAAATGTCCAGAGCGGTGTGCCATAAAATTTCTCTTATTTGCGGGACAAGCTCGGCTGAGTTGCCCAAAAGAAACACGTCCAGTATGTTCTCTAGCGCGTCCGGACTCTCGCGTAGCGCAAAAAAGTAGAGGTTTGAAAAGACCGGCGGCAGCAGCAGTTTCCGGTCAAACATGGGATCTGTAGGTTCCTGCAACTGGCTGCGATACCACCATTTTTCCTGGTCCAAAAAGACCACGTCCTGGCCCCAATGCTTGTAAAGCTCGACAAGCGAGTAGAACTCCTGCTTATTTTGCGGTTGGCGGAGCAGAATGTCGTATATCACCGAAACAGGCACTTTGGACGCATTTTTCAGAGCGTAAATAGAACGGAACAAATTCGGCGCAAATATGCTGTTTATCCAGTTGAGGACCTCGTTATCAGACAGATCGGCAACCTCCCAGCCCTTTGTCTGGTTGAGTTTCTGTTTTAGCAGCTGGAACGCGATTCGCGTCGTCTTGCTGGAGCTGATAGCGTGCCAGTGTTGGCGGAAAATAAACGTTTCCAAAGCAGATTTTTCCACAACCAGCGGCACAGGATCAACTCTGCCCGAGAACGACAGCGCCAGACTCTCAGCCGGCGCATTTTTGTACTGGGGATCAACTGCCGAAACCATGCAATGAAGCAGCAGACTCAGGACAGACTCCTCGTCGGCCAGCTTCCGTAGGTCTTTGTGGTAATCTGTATTGTCTGGGGTGTGATTCAAGCTTAGTAGAGTGTCCTGGATGCTTCCTGAGTAGCTGGAGGCCGGGGAGGGGCCTATTCTATAGTACGGCGACGAGGAGTATTTTGATACGAGTATTGAAGAGACGCTCTCTGGAGTCTCTGAAGACGGCCCCTTAGGCTGTTTTTTATCCATCCTGCCATTGATAAACTCTAGCAGTGTCCGTGTAGACTGGATTGTGTGCTGGTGGCGCACAAAGCCTGCGACGGTGGCCCTGCGCAGCGGCGTCGGAACCAATCTTAACATACTTCTCCACAAACACAGCCTGGAAAAAATAAATATGTCTCATGGATTTTCTCAGGAGTATCGGGAGATGCTTGCTGAGGCGCTGCGGGAGTCGAGCGGCTCGGACACGGGCTCTGAGGGGTCTGGACGGCCATTGAAACGGCGCGGCGGGCGTCGAAGCCGCAGCGACGAGCGGGAGTCGGGCAACGACAAGCGAGCGAAAATCGAGACCGCAAACGACTCGGTGATCGAGGTTTCTGACGGAAGCTCGGTGTCGCCGCAGCCACCACAAACCGAACCTGTCGGCACAGAGGTGATTAGTGTGGACAGCGAAGAGGACGAGTACAGCGAGTTTGACGAGGATTTCGAGGACGTCGATCTAAGCGGTCCGGCCCCAGATCTCAACCGTGCAGACTTGTCCGAGGAAATCACAGTTTCCGTCTCGCGACCGACGAAACAGACGCGCAAACAGAACCTCGTGTCGGCCGACGAGCGCATGTTCCGCAAAACGCTGCACATGCTGTATTTGTTTGCGATGGTGGCCCACGGCGTGGTGCGCAACACCTGGTGCAGCTCGCCCGAGGTTTTGCGCGTGCTGCGCGGCCAGGTGCCGGGCAAGCTGCTTGCAGAGGTAGACGAGTTCCACGAGCAGCAGCAGCGTGCCGACGTGACCAGCGCGGCCAAGTCGCGCCGTCTGCTGGACTTGCTGCGCCACCTGATGCAGTACTGGTACCGGAGCTGGACACTCGAGGCGCGCCACCGGGGACTGTACAAGAAGACGTGGGAGGAGATTGCGAAACTGTGGGAGCAGCCGGCTGTTCAGGGCGAGAACGTGACGAAGACACGGTTCATCAGGCGGATGGAGCAGCGGCGCGGCTCGCGCGACCTCGCGGCGCAGGGCTTTGTGGCGCTGCTGCGTGCGCTCGACATCAATTGCCGGCTCGTATTCTCGCTCCAGCCACCAGACTTTACCAACCTGGCCGTCCTGGCATCGTCTACGCCGTCCAATGGGCCCTCCAAAGAAACCAGCCCAGCTCCCAAATCTTCGCCGCGCCGGCGCAAGACCGCGTCGCAGCACGAGCGGCTGCTTTCTGCTCTGCGCGTCAACAGGCCCGTTTACACCAATTTCCGGCCAGAAACACAGGACGACGTACAGTACCCTGTTTTCTGGTGCGAGGTCTGGGACAGCGCCAGCAAGCGGTTCACCAGCATCGACCCTATCGTCCAGCGATACATCGAGAACGTCGGCACGCGGTCCAAGTTCGAGTGGCCCAACAACACCACGTACGTGCTGGCGTACGACCGGCTGGGCGGCGTTCGCGACGTCACGCGGCGCTACAGCGTGCATTTCAACGCCAAGACGCGTAAGAAGCGTATTACGAGAGACCCGCGTGGCCAGGATTGGTATGACAAGCTATTGCGTGGCGCAAACTCACGGCGCCGGCTCGCGAGCAACAAAATCGACCAGTACGAGCAGGTCGAGTTTGAAGAGCGCTCGCTCAAGGAGGGTATGCCCAACTCGATTCAGGATTTTGTGAACCACCCGGTGTACGTGCTAGAGGAGCAGCTGAAGGCGAACGAGGTGCTGAAGCCCAAGATCAGCTGCGGAACAATCCGCAAGAAGACGAAGGCCGGAAAGGCGGGCGAGCTGGTGCCGGTTTACCGTCGCTCGAACGTGGTTACCGTGCGGTCTGCAAAGGCGTGGTTTCTACGGGGCAGGGTGCTCAAGATCGGGGAGCAGCCGCTCAAGGTGCGAGAGCAGCGCAAACAGCGGCCAGATGATGATGACGACGACGTGAGACTGTATGGAGAGCATCAGACGGAGAAGTACGTTCCGCCACCCATCGTGGACGGCAAGATCCCGCGCAACTCGTATGGCAACATCGACGTATACCAGCCATGGATGCTGCCCGAGGGAACGGTGCACATTCCGGAGAAACAGGCCGAGAAGGCCGCAAAACTGCTCGAAATCGAATATGCGCCTGCGGCGGTGGGTTTTGACTTTGGTAGTGGTAGCAGGGGCCGCGGAGCAAGCGTCAGCGTGCGAATTGCTGGCATTGTTGTTCTGGCGGAGCATAAAGAGGCCGTCGAGGCAGTGTGCGAGTATCTGAGGGAGGAGGAAGAGGAGACGGCTCGCAAACGTCGCGAAGCTGCGGCACTGCGTGTGTGGGCCGTGGTGCTAGCCAAGCTGCGGATTTCGAAGCGATTAGATAGGGAGCATGGATTGGTGGAAGATTCAGGAGAGGACTCAGGCGAGGACTCAGGCGAAGACTCAGACGAGAACGTTCCATCTGTAAGTCAGCACGAGCCGGTGTCACAGGACGATCAAGACACAGCAGGCGGGTTTGTCCCGGAGGAACCTATTTCCCAGGAAGTCGATTCTGGTGGATTTCTGCCCCAGGATACTGTAGCACCGCCTGTTTTGCAAGACCCGTCTACGAGCGATTTAGGAGCCGAGAGCGACGGCGATGCCGCCGCTTATTCCGACTCCGAAGGCTACGAATTCGAATATAGTGACTAATGCATTACACCCTCTTTCGCTTCAGTTTTTCCTCCTTCAGCCTGCGCTCCAGCATCTCCTCGCGCTTGTCGTCGAGCCGCGCCTGCCGCAGCGCCCGCTCCTCCTCCTCCAGAATGTCGGCACCCGTGGCCTCCATGTCGTCGTCATCGTCGTCAAAGTACTGCCGCTTCTTGCCTCTGTTGAAGAGCTGCCAGATTTCGTCGCTATTATAGTCGCGTCGGCGCTCGCGCGGGTCGTCCACAACAAAATCGTCCAGACTATCGTCCTCAATGAACGAGTCCTCGTCCTCGTCTCCAGAGTCCGCCTCGATGCCGTAGCTGTCCGTGCGCACGCTCCGCTGCACCGGCCGTTTTTCTCTTTTTGCAACGTTCGGCTTCTCCCGCTTAGATAGCTTCTGCAACAGCGCCGTCGAAGGCTGTGCAAACTTTCTCTCGGGCTGTTTGCTAGTGTCCTTCTTCCTCGTCTCCATCTTGATCGGCGCATAAACCAGCTTGTTCTTGTCGACGGTCTCCGCCCGGGACATTAGCTCCTTGAACGACATTTTCGGCAGCGGTGGCCGTGCCGGAGCAACTGGCTTCTTCGCTGCGTCTTTTTTGGGCACAGGCTTCTGTCTGTTAAGTCGTTCGCGCTCGCTGTCACGCTTCTTCAACGCCTCGAGCCGTTTCTGACGTTTCTGCTCCTCCTGCTTCTCTTTTTCCCGTCGTCTCGCCTCCTTGAGCCGTTGTACGGCCGGGTCTGGTGCCGGAGTGGTCAGAACAGAACGGCTAGGTTTCTTGGCCGTTGTCGGCGGTTTCTTCACTTCACCGCCCGATTTCGGCACAGACACGCTTACAGACAAGTTAGGTGTCTGTTTGACCCCGGAAGAGGGCGTCTGCGTGCCTTTTCCGGTGATCTGTGTCAAAAGCGAAGAGAAACTCATGGGGAAAAAAGTCGCGACGGCGACGACAGAAATACGGTGATGTCGCCAAAGCAAACGTCAACGCCAAAACAAACCGGCGAAGATGTCACAAGTGAGACGAACTGAGCTCAATGTGCCGAGGCTGCGCGTACGAGCTAACTCAGCACCATTACTTGTCTACTACGCTACGTCTAGTTCGCTACGTGGTGAGCATTAATACAATTTATTCAGATCCTGTAGAGTACGGCAAAGCCATTTCGTATCTATGCCGACCTTTCACGCCCTCAATATCCGCACTAAACAATCAGATATCTGATTGGAATATGGATCAGCTTGATGGCGTATCCAACAACGCCCATCATCAAAAAACCAAGCCCCACGGCACGAATCAGTCTCAGGTACTCCTTCTTAGATGGCTTCGTGCACTTGGCAACAAATTGGGAACCTTCTTTGAGAAACTCCACAGGAGCCTCGGTCAGCTTATCGAACTCAGCCATAACAACTAATGGAAAATAATCAACGAAAAAAAGCAGGGTAAACGAATTTTTAATGCTCGTTCGAAGATTTATTCTGCCACTATATAATTAGTCAAATCCGGTCCATTCTTCCTCCTCCTCTTCTTCGTCTTCCTCCTGTTCCTCGCTCTTGTTCTCTGTGTATCCCCATGTCTTTAATCTCTCGTCTCTGATCAGATCATCCCGCACCTTGTTGCGAAGAGTCTTCATCAGAGCGTCTTTCTGCAGCTTCTCAAATGGTTGCAAAAGTTCTGCAAGAGGAACATCATCAAATCTCTCTTTGGCCTTTTCTGCCTCAACATCCTCCTCGTCGCCAACAACCACGTGCTCCAGCTCGTCCAAATAAACATCCACCACATGGTATGTGACTCCGGGAGGAACTGCTGGTCTGCCACTCAGAACGTCGGCTTCAAGCGACTTGATGTAATTTTCAAGCAATTCCAGGTCCCACTCTTCCTTTTGTAGCCTCACGAAGCACTCACGCACCACATATCTCATCAACAAGTAGAACTTGTCCACTCTCCATTGGTCTAAAGTAGGCCACTCTTTGCAAACAACTGCCCAAAACGCCTGAACAAACAAACAGAACTGCTCCTTGGAGATACATTGGGAGAAGAGCTTGGCAAGGTCATCTGCCAGTCTCTGCTGCGGCCGTGGTCTATCGCTGAACCACATCGTATAGTATAATCCTTTCCATAATTTCTCAAATTCAGGCAGCGTGAGGGGTCGGACATCTGCTCTAGCCCCAAGATATTTCTTCAGAGTCTCCAAAGCATGGTCTCTGGTCTTGCGATCCGTCGAGGCCAGCTTCTTGACAAACGTCTTGGTCTGCACTTTCTTCATGAATAAAATTTTCAGCACAGCCTTTTCCGTTTAAATAAATTTATCTTATTTATTCTATGGATACCGATCACCCAGGCTACAACCATTTTGGAGCACCAATCCCTGAGGATGAATCGAAATACGACGACACAGGAAAACCAGTGACTGACTACATTCCAAACTACATCTCGAGTAAACCCTGGTACTACGAGGAAGACGCGCTCAAGGTTGATTCAAACCTGCGCAGGAAACGAGCGGCCGAGCCTGCATCTGTGGACAAACTACGACATCAGCGTCTTGACCCGGACGCAGAGTTTGTGCCGAACAGCGAGCCTCGAAAGGGCGCAGGAATCGAGGACGAATACGATTTTGTGACAGAGGAAATCAAAAGACGACGGAAGCTGCTCAAAAAGGGAGGCTGCGAGAACTGCGGCAGCACCAAGCATTCGAAAAAAGACTGTCTGGAGAAACCGCGTAAAATCAGCTTCAAATATCGCAAAGAAGAGCCCAAAAGCAGGTCTGGAGAGGTTCTTCGGGTTAAGAAAGACACTCAAGACTGGGAAACTAAACGAGATCGATGGCACGGCTTTAGTAACGAGGAAGACTACGAAGAGCATCTTAAGACCATGCGCGAAATCGAGCAGAAACGGATCAAGCAAACGGCTGTGGAGGACCATGAGTACGACGAGGACGAGCTTGCAGAGATGGAAGAGTTGGGCATTGCCGAAGCTGTGGCAAACTCCAAGACCATGACCGCTAGCGGCACAAATATTCCAACCAGAGCTTTGGATGAAAAGGCAAAGTATCTGGAGGGTGTTGGCATCACGGAGCAGGAGGAACAAATCGAAAAGACCACAAAAGAGGACAACAAATCGAAGTTTCTTAACGAAGAAGGCGAATTCGTTCGACAGGAATCTGGCGAAGCTGAGGAGTTTGAAAAGCAGAAACGATTTGCAAACACAAAGCAGAAGAAAGACAGTGAGAAATTCGTCTTAGGAGAGCCATTGCCTAGCCAGAATTCGGTGGCTGAAGCGTCGCCAATAGCAGACGTGCCGGAAATGAATGACAAAGAAAAAGAGAAGGAACTGATCAGAGAAACAAAGAGGAGACAGTTGCTGGAGAAGTACGGAGTTCTGTGATTCGTCCGGGTAACTTGGTTTTTTTTGGTGAACAAAAAAAAGGAGGGAGAAACAACAGCATTTAACATACGCAATAAAGATGCAACAAGAGAATCCGGGGGCCCCAAGCTCTGAGGAGACTCGAAGAGACCAGGAGGTTGCCTTGAAGGCGATTCGCACATTTCTCCAGAGCAAGAATTCATTCGACGTTCTTCCGGTGTCATACCGATTAATTGTTTTTGAGACTTCGTTGCTGGTTAAACGGGCACTAAACATCTTGCTACAAAACAGCATTGTCTCCGCTCCACTATGGAATAGCAAAACTTCCAAGTTTGCGGGATTACTCACTTCCACAGATTTCATTAACGTGATCCAGTATTACTCTCAAAACCCAGACCAGTTTCAGTTTGTGGATAACTTGACACTCGATGGCTTGCGCGACGTGGAGAAGAAATTAAATGTCCCGCAACTGGAAACAATCTCTATCCACCCATTCAAATCACTGTATGAAGCGTGTGTGAAGATGATTGAGAGCTCTGCAAGACGGATTCCCTTGATTGATAAGGACGAGAAGACAAATAGAGAGATAGTTGTGTCTGTGCTCACGCAATACCGGATTCTTAAATTTGTTAGTATGAATTGCAAGGAGGCCCATATGCTGCTGCAACCGCTGAGCGAGCTCAACATCGGAACAACCCAGAACTTGTCGGCCGTTCGAATGGAAACCCCCGTGATGGACGTCATCCATATGCTGATTTCGCACTCTGTGAGCTCTGTTCCGATCGTTGACGAGCAAAATAAGCTGGTGAATGTTTACGAGGCCGTAGACGTTCTTTCGCTAATCAAAGGTGGGATGTACGCAGATCTGTCGCTGAGCGTGGGCGAGGCACTCATGAAACGATCTGACGATTTCGAAGGAGTGTACACCTGCACGCTGAAGGACAATCTGTGTGTGATTCTAGAGACAATACGCAAGTCCCGTCTTCACCGTCTGTTTCTCGTGGACGATGAAGGCCGCTTGGTCGGGGTGCTTACCTTGAGCGACATCCTTAAGTACATTTTGTTTGCATGAAAACGCTGATTTTTTTGCTCTGCACAGCCGTAAACCTGATAAGTATCTTTACCTAAAAAAATAGAGCAAAGCGATAGATTATTTTCTCCGTTTCCGTAATTTAGTCAGCAAATTTTCCACCTCTTCATTCTTTATCCCCGGCTACTGTCTGCCCACATTGCAGAGTCGACTTCCTTTGCCATGCCAATAACAACAAAACTCCCCAACGACATGCCTTGGGAATCCAAAGCCGCTTTACCACAGGTCACTTTGCGGTCCACGATAGCCGGTCTTGTTATCGGCTCTGTGATTCTTGTTTCCAACTTTCAATTCGGGCTGCAAACGGGCTGGGTTTCGATGATGTCGCTACCATCAGCGCTACTTGGGTTCTCAATTTTCAAAACATTGCAGCCTCGGCTTCACTGTCATTTCACAGACGTTGAAAACGTCTTTGTCCAGAGTGTCGCAGTTGCTGTTGCCACTGGACCGTTGGCGTATGGATTTATTGGCATCATTCCAGCCATTGAGAAACTCATGACCGACGCTGAAAGCGGCTCAGAGTCCGGAATCGACCTGTCTCAACTGTGGAAGCTAGTGACTTGGGCTTTTGGACTGGCTTTTTTTGGAGTCTTTTTCGCTGTGCCTCTTCGAAAACAATTCATCATCAAGGAGAAGCTGGCTTTTCCAAGCGGCAGCGCCACTGCCACCCTCATATCTGTTTTTCACGGAACAACACTCAACGTCGAGTCCCAAATGAAATCACAGCCTAAACAGTCTTCATCTGCAGAAGAACACGAGAATCATCCTGAACGACCTCCAACGCCGAACAACATCACAATCATCGAGTCGCAAGATCTGTGCCAGCTCCAGCAGGTCGAAACATACCAGACGAACATCAAACTTCTCGCGGCGACCTCGAGTGTCTCCTCTATTTATACCGTTGTTGGTTATTTTGTTCCTCAAATAAAACGTATACCAATTCTCGGCAAAACCATCTCAGAATCATATCTGATCAATTTTCAGCCATCCCCATCATACATCGGCCAGGGAATGATCATGGGATTCACCACAACGGCCTACATGATGGTCGGCATGGTGTTTGGCTGGTGTATTCTCAGTCCTTTAGCACAATATATGGGCTGGGCTCCTGGACCCGTGGACGACTGGAAAGAGGGCGCCGAGGGTTGGATTATGTGGATTAGTTTGGCCATCATGATCAGCGACTCTATTATCTCGTTTCTCGTCATCGTTGTCAAGTCGCTAGCGTCACTATATCAGTCACCTTCCTCTAGACCCCTCTCCAGAACGGGCTCCGTTGATTCTCCACATGAGGAGCTGGAAAGACTGATTGATGAAAATGAGGTGGCTTCTGATGAAGATATTTCAAGCAGCACTTATCACGGCGAGGGGTCGAATGACCATACCCCGAAGAATTCTTCCTCGTCGTTGCCCGAAACTGATCAATTCAGCGACCGCTCCACATACGTCGATCTGGACGAGTCTCACCAAATATCGGCGACAGTCACCATTGTTGGGCTAATTGTGTCGTCGGTTGCATGTGTGGTGTGCACGCGATTGGTTTTCGGTCCAGTTGTGCCAATTTACACCATCGTAACAGCAATCATACTATCTCTATTTTTGTCTGTTCTCGGTGTCAGAGCACTGGGAGAGACAGATCTGAACCCTGTTAGTGGGATTGGAAAACTGTCACAGCTGATTTTCGCACTGATAATACCAAAATCTCAACCTGGCGCAATCCTCATCAACCTCATTTCAGGGGCCATTTCCGAGGCCGCAACGCAACAAGCGGGCGATTTGCTGCAAGATCTAAAAACTGGATACCTCCTTGGAGCGTCCCCAAAAGCACAGTTTATTGCGCAAATTTATGGATCGCTATTTTCCGTGTTGTTAAGTGCTGTGATGTACAAACTGTACAATAGCATCTATGACATTCCAAGTCAAATGTTCAAGATCCCCACGGCTGTAATTTGGATTGATTGCGCAAGACTCGTGAACGGTTCAGGACTGCCTCCAAAAGTTTTCGAGTTTGCCATAGTGTTGGGTATCGTTTTTGCAGTTATTTCATTTGTGAAAAACACTGTTACTCCTGAAAACAAGTGGCACAAGTACATCAAATTTCTTCCTAGTGGAGTCCCTGTGGGAATTGGAATTTACAACGTGCCCTCCTTCACTCTTGCACGGTTTGTTGGAGGACTGGTTTCGTACTTCTGGCTCCGCAAAGTTACTCCCGGGAATTCTGACGCCAGAGTTCGTCTGATTATATTTAGCAGCGGATTGGTTCTTGGAGAGGGTCTGTTCAGCGTCTTGAACATGCTTTTGACAAGTCTCAATGTGCCTCATCTATAGATTGATTCGTATATTCATGAGCAGTCACCGGCTGCGAGTTATGTGGTAACCATGAGTAAAATTTCCGATATTCTGGAGGATTGGCCGAGTGGTCTAAGGCGGTAGACTTAAGATCTATTGGATTAAATTCCGCGCGAGTTCGAACCTCGCATCCTTCATTCTTTTTGAACATGGTTTTTATATTTTTTTTTTTGGCTAACCTTTTAAACACTCTATGGACTATCAGAATAGAGTTGGCTCTAAAAAGGGCAGTGGTGGCATTGCAGGCGATGCAGAGACCAATCAGTACCGTCGTGAGCGCTTGAGACAACTGATGTTGTCTCAGATCGATCTAGACAATGACCCTTATGTCTTTAAGAATCATCTGGGCATGTTAGAATGTCGCCTTTGTCTAACCACACATTTATCGGAAAGTTCTTATTTAACACATACCCATGGCAAAAAGCATCAATACGCTCTAATGAAAAGAGCCGAAATGGATAAGAAGCCCACTAAGCCTGAACCAGGTAAGGTTGTTGGGATATCTGCGGTTCCTAAAAAGAAGTATACAAAAATTGGAAGACCAGCATACAAAGTCAGCAAAATTAGAGATCCAGAGACTTTTCAAAAAGGGCTCCTGTTTCAGATACAAATGCCGGAAATAGCGCGAAACGTAAGGCCCCGATACCGTTTAATGTCGTGTTTCGAGCAAAAGATAGAACCACTAGACACAAAGTTCCAGTATCTGGTTGTCAGTGGCGAGCCGTATGAGAATATTGGATTCAAGATTCCAAGCGAATCGATCGATATGACAGAGGGGCGGATCTGGGATTTCTGGGACGGCGATACCAAAGAATATTTCGTCCAGCTGTTTTATGTGGACAATAACAACTAATAATGTACATTATAATGATTAGAATGATTCTGTTGCATATTGGTTGATCCTATTGGCCATTTCGTCAATGTAGAAGCTGATTTTGGAGTTCAGCTCATTCATCTCGTAGCTGGCACCTTTACACTCGGCTTCAAAGTCCTTCTTGAGTTTTTCGGACTGCATTTCCCAATCGATGGCCTCATTCTCTTTGTTTCTGATGATTTCATCTTCCTCAGATTTCCTTTCCATCAATTGGGACCTTTCTTCTCTTAGCTCTCTCAATTTATCTTCGAGTTGCAACAACTTTTGTCTCGTGTTTTCTTTGAACGCGGCGAGCTTTTCCTTTTGGGAATTCAATTGTTTCTTCAGGTGGCTAATCTGTCTAGATTTATCGTTAAGCTCCACTTCCATTCGTTGAATTTCGTCTTGCATATTCTGAATGGACTCTGTTGACTTTTCTTGTTTACTGAGTTCAGTTTGTATTTCTTCCAGTACGCGATGGTAGTTCCGGAATTCGTGTGTGAGTTGCTGGAACGAGTCTATGGAGATGGATATATTTTTCGATCTCTGCTCTAGTTCAGTCAAATGCTTTTGTTCATTCGCCAAACTATCTTTCAAGCTCTCAATGACTTCTTTCACGCTTTCTGGAGACTCTCTAATATAAGGAGTCAGTCTTTCCAACTCTTTTTCGCACTCCAGCAAGAGGGAATTTTGATTCTCTAGTTCTCGAATGAGACCAAACTTTTGCGTTTTGTATTCTGCGCGTGCGGCCGCCAACTGCTGTTGAGTTTCGGTGAGAGCCTTAAGTTCATTCTGCAACTGTTGGTTCTTAGCCATTATTTCGTCCTCATTGTACCCTTGTCTTGACATCTTGTTTGTCAGGTCCTCGTAGGTGGACTTGAGCGAGTTGTTGATTTTCAACGCGTGTTTATATTGAGATAGCGTATTTTCACTGGAGACAAGCAGTTGCTCACAATCGCCCATTCTTTCCTCCCTAAATCTCGCGTAGTTTATCAGAGCGCTCAATATTATACGGATACGAGTTGGTTCAGGTTTTGCCATGTCTCGAATGCTGAAGTCCTCAACACCACAATCGCACAAAAACTTGTACATTATTCTTTGCGAAGCAACAACACTCAACGAGTTCTGGAGTCCTTCCTGGTCATCGTCTTCATTGCTTTCCATTTGTTGAATTCTTTGCTTCAGAGAGTGGGGAGAAACATATAGAAACTTGTCCATGATTTGCTCGATCAAGCTTTTCATAAAACTTGGTGTGGGTTTCGTCAGCATCTCTTCGCTAACATTGAAATCCATCGTATCAAACAGGGAAACAAGTTCTCTTGTCTCAAGAATGGGGAATTTGTAACGAGTACGCGGTATTGCTGTCGGCTGCGATGATCTGTAAATTGCACTGGGACGAGCCATGTTGAGTTAAAATTAAAGATTTAAAACAAAAATCAGAAATTGTAAACAAATAATATATACGCGTACACGACTGATATAAATAAATTTGATCCTGGAGATTATGGAGATTCTTGTATTTTTACATGTCCCAGAATCTCCAGTACCCTCCAAGGTTTTACTGCGTGTATTTGCTTCGATCGATAGCGAAAAAAAACTCCTTCTACATCGGCTCGACCCCTGATCCGTACCGACGACTTCGACAGCATAACGGGGAGCTGGCCGTTGGTGGAGCAGACAGAACGAAGAAAAACGGATTAAGACCATGGCAAATGACTTTGGTTGTTTATGGGTTTCCGTCGAAAACTTCAGCATTACAGTTTGAGTACGCGTGGCATTATGCCTACCAGACGCGACATATTCCGGTCAAGAAACGTATAGGAACGAGAAATAGTGGCAGCAGTGTGCATATAAAAATAGCCAATCTCAAACTGTTACTGAGCGCGCACGCATTTGGACGCATGGGACTTCGAGTTGCAATTTTTCAAAAGGCCATATATGACATTTGGGTCGTCAATCGCTACAACGTTGCAGTCTCGGAGTCTGTCCTTTTGAAGCTTGATTTTGAGGAAAATCAACAAAAATTAATAGAAGGTGGAAATTACGAACAAATGAAGGCATTTGTAAAATCCTTGGAGAAGGAAGAGGAGGACTACTTTGAAATTTCTTTGGAAAAATTGGAGGAAAATAACACTCGCAAATGTTGCGTCTGCCATCGAGTGGTGGATCAGTTTGAGGACGTGCTAGGGTTCTGTGCTAGCAAAGACTGCCACGCTCTGTATCATGTCCAATGCTGGGCAGAAGAGATGACTAAAGATGTTGTTTCTGAGCCGCTCTCCCATTCCGTTCTTCCGCTCACTCCCGTGAAAGGCAAATGCGTCAAATGCCAAAAGGTCAACTGGTGGTGGCCAATGATCAAAAACTCCATGAGGCTACACCAACACTTTACAGAAATCGGAAGACCATGCATTGAAAATTAATTTTATAGACTAGAGACAACTATCCTCTCTTGACAGCTTCTGTCTCATTGATCTTCGATTCGGACGCGGTAGCCTTCTCTTCAACAGACTCAATCCGCTCTTTAGCCTCGCTTCTTTTGACTGGCTGAGGAGCAGATGGAGCAAACAAAGTAGCAAATATACTGATAATGGTAGCAGATATAGCAAAAGTGGTGGTAATAGTGCCCACAATCACGGAAGCAAAGAAAAATGCCTCGCCAGGGCGGTTCAGCAGAGTTTTGGTTGGATCATCCAAGAAGTCGGCCCAATATGCTTTTCCAGAAGCATAAACTTTCAAAACTCTATCGACTGATTTATCCAACAAGTCCGAAACCAGAGATTGCTCTTCAACCTGAATTTCAGGCTCCTCAGCATCATACTTGGCTTGAGGAGCGTTGGCAGCAGCTATCTGTTCTTCAATCTCAACCTTTGGAAGGAAGGTGTTGTTGCCAATGTACTCTGCCTCCTCGATAGAGTGACCCAGATAGATGTTGTCAAACATAATGGAGTCAGTCATAGTCCACAGCTCAAATCCCAATGCACCGATAGGCTCAAGATTCGAAGGAGTTGGGTCTTCGTAGTAGTTTGGGTTAGGGATCTTTCTTGGAGACCATGGTCCCTTGTAATCAGGGTTCTCAATCAATTCTGGGGTCCATTTGCCTTTGTAATCTGGGTTTCTGATTTTTGGCGCAGACCATGGTCCACAGCCGTGCTGTTCACAAGCTGGGTTCGGGATTTTCGGAGCAATCCACTCTCCGTCCTCTTCCTCGTCCCAGTACTCAGGTTTGACTGCATCTGGATCCGGAATGTATGCCTCAGCATCCTCATCCCAGTCTTCTGGCTTGACTGCGTCTGGATCTGGGATCAAATAAGGAGCGTCTTCATCCCAATCCTCCGGCTTGACAGCATTAGGGTCTGGGATCAGTTCGTCGTCAACCCAGTCAGCTGGCTTCTCGTCGTTAGGATCATCGATTTCCTTAGGAGGAGTGAGTTCAAAGTATCTGGAATCCAACAGTGAGCCCGCTTTTGCAACTTCGCCATTGATTCTGATCTCAAAGTCTTGATTAGGCTTAATTATCAACGTGTAAAGTGTAGATGTTTTCACGATCCTTGCCATTGGAGGCACTTTGAGATGTTTCTCCTCGTATTCACCTGTTTTAGGGTTCTTTCTGCGAATGATAAAATGGACCTTGTTGGACATTCCACATTTGTCAGGACCAAACATGACCTGGTATGGAGTATCGTTGCTAAACTCAACCGAGTCACTAACTCCGCCTTCCTGGCTCAACAATTTGATGTATGCGCCACCGCATTCAAGACCTTTTTGCAACTTGACCTCGTATTGCAACACCAAGGTGTTGTTGGTGTTGTCGAAAGGAGTAGGCAATCTTGCACTGATAGCATGATGGGCAGCCTCTGTCTTTGCAACAAGACCCTTGTCGCCTTTCAATCCAGGGTTTACAGTTGGCTCTTCAACATCCCATTCGCCTCGATACACAAAATTGTCATCGCGCTTGCTATGAGAAGGTTTCCACCTAGAAGCCCATGTCTCGTTAAATTGCTCGAAAAAGGCGTCAGACTCAAGACTCAATGGCAAAAAGTCTTTGCGCTCAACATCCGCCGCATACGAGACCAGTGAAAGAAACAGAAGAATGATTGGACGGCTGACTTTCATAAGTGAATTGTGGATGCGTTGTCACTCTTGTTGGAAATAATTTATTTTATTTTGACAACTTCTCCGGATTTTCTAGAATCGGGACTCGTCCCAATTTTGCAGGGTGCTAAAATTAATTTATGTAGCTAGTTTTGCATTTATAGATCTTAGAGCTTCACCAAAGCGCTGGCTGGCTTCCACAAGCTCCTCTTCCTCGGCAAAGGCGTAAGTTGCTCTAAAACCAACTTTTTGGAGGGTTTGGTCGACCATGAACCAGTGGCCCTTGGCCAGAAGCACACCCTTATCAATGTTGGCATCAAAAATCATGTTTTCCAGTTCTGTAGCCCATTGACTTGCTGGTATGTTTTCAGGCTTTGCAAAAGCTTCCTGTTTGATCTCAACCCACAGAAACATTCCGGAGTCAGGTAGGTTCCATGAGCAGAGATCTTTTGGCAGGAACCTTTCGAATGCGCTATTGAGCAGGGCTCTTCTCTTTCTGTAGTGGTTACCCAAATGCTCCACCCATTTCTCAAATCCCTGGGCCTCCCACGTTTTCAAAAGTTCGTGCAATATCAGTTGAGATGGAGCGGCCGAGGAATGAATACTAACTTCGTTGTGCACCACTAATTTATCAACAAATACCTTGTTTGCAGTCACAATTGAGCATCTGGCACCCGGCGTCATGATCTTGGAAAACGAGTCGAATCTGATGACTCTTCCATCAGTATCAAATTTCAACAGACTTGGAAGCTTCTCCTCGTAGTCAAGTTGCAAATGGTAATATGGATCATCCTCCACGATGATCAAATCGTGCTTCCTGCAAACCTCATAGAACTCACCCCTTCTTTCAAGCGACATAGTGATTCCAAGTGGATTCTGCCCCACGGGCATGGTGTAAATGAGCTTGGGTTTCTTGTGAGGTCCACTCCAATCAACCAACAATTTGTCCAAATCTTTTGGGCAAACACCGTGCTCGTCTACTTTAACAGGGAACACTTTCAACCTCATTGGACTGCAGGTCTCCAAAAAAGCAGGATAGGTAAACTCTTCAGAGAGGATGGTGTCTTCGTTCGGGTCACAAAGTAGTCGCAACACGGCATCCAGAGACTGTGTAGCTCCGGCAGTGACAACAATGTCCCAATCATTGTAAAGTGGTTTGTGATATGTTTCGATATGTTTCTTGCTAAACTCGTCAAAATACGAGGTTCCTCTACCTGAAGTATACTGCAGGGCCTCATATAACAACTCGTTGTCTGGGACGTCAACTTTTTCTGTTGACGAAAATCCGGTCTTTGGCGAGAGGAAATCAAAACTAACCGACTTCAGGGGGAAACAGTCAGGGTGAGGCAGTCCGGCTCCCAATGAAATAATCTTTCCAAATCTACCCATCATTTTCATCACAGATGGCTCACGAAGGGTTGCTTCATGGCTGAGATACTTGGACCAGTCAACAGTCATGATATAAAATAAACGTAAAAAAGTTTAAAAAATCCCTAGTTATGTTCGCTATTTTATCGATACCAGATAAACAAACAATAGTTTTAACAATAGAATAAATCTCTTTGGGATCAGGCCAATCTACCCGTAATATTTGTGGTATCTAAATATGTTTTGGTGGAGATCGATATAAGTAGTTATGTCCAATTGAGCTGTCGGAGGGGTTTCTTGCTGTCGAGCCTGCCCTTATTCGGCTTTATGCACAATGGTCAATTCCAGTTGATATGCTATTTGGTGTACGGATGTTGTATCTGCCGTGTCTATAATTTCGACCTGAAATAAGCAGCTTGAGAAGAAATAAAAGGCAAATTAAAAAATATCTTTAATTGCCATGTCCAACTTCCAACAATACAAACTGGAGCTCGAAGAGCTTGACAGGCAATTCAAGACACAGAACCCAACAGATGTGCTTCAGTTTTGTTACAATTACTTTGGCAACAGATTACAACAACAAAGACAATATTTGTGGAGTCAAAAGCAGAAAGCTGATACCTTGGGTTTGACACTTTTTCCTTCGACTGATGAGATTGCCCGCGATGTACAGCGCAAGTCAGTTCCTCAGTTTAAGAACACCCTTTCGGATAATGACCCTCACACGAAACACCAGACCCTCGAGTCAGAGGATCCTCACGCAATATCATCTGGGGAGCCATCTGCAGGTCTTTTCAAGACATCTTTTGAGTCATCTCAGGCTTCGCCATTCCATACTTCCGCATCGTCATCGGGTGCCGCATTGAGTCCTACGGACGGCGCTCAACCTTTCAACAGTACCAATTACTCGGGCTTTGCTGCGTCGGCTGCAAAGTCCACCATGAGAATTAACGCCAACAGGAGAACAAGCGTTTCTGCAGAAGCTCTGAACCCTGAGACATTTGGAGAAGATGGATGGAAACCTCCTGTGCATCAGTTCACATCCGAGCAGTTACAAAGATTAAATGCCAGTGTCGTCAAGAACTTCTTGTTCAGTCAATTGGACGAAGACTCGCTCAAAACAATTATATTTGCTCTGGAAGAGAAGCGCGCACCTCAAGGAACAGAGATCATCAGACAGGGAGATGAAGGAGATTTCTTTTATGTCGTTGAGAAAGGAACAGTTGACTTTTTCGTGAACGGCCAGAAAGTTAACAGTTCTGGACCTGGCTCCTCTTTTGGAGAATTGGCTCTCATGTATAACTCGCCTAGAGCAGCAACTGCTGTTGCTCAGACCGATTGTATCTTGTGGGCTTTGGATAGAATGACGTTCAGAAGAATTCTGCTGGAAGGAACGTCCAAGAAAAGATCCATGTACGAGAATTTCCTCAAAGAGATTCCTCTCCTCAAATCTCTGTCGTCGTACGAGCGCTCGAAGCTTGCAGACGCACTCAACTCGGAATTCTACTCTGTTGGGCAAAATGTCGTGACAGAGGGAGAAGCTGGTGAGAATTTCTACTTCATTGAGAGTGGAACTGCAGATGTTATCAAATCAGGTGAGGGTGTGGTGTCGAAACTTAACAAGGGTGACTATTTCGGAGAGCTTGCACTACTATATGATTCTCCGAGACAAGCAACCGTCAAAGCCACTAGTCCACTGAAAGTCGTCACTCTTGGAAAGAGCGGATTTCAAAGACTTCTGGGACCTGCCGTTGACGTGCTCAAATTACAGGACCCTACAAAACATTGAACTCGTATATTTGTTCTTAATCAAATATTTGACATATCAGTTGCAGTATTCATTTCTCTGCGACACCATCCAAACAATAGAGGTGCTAGCGACAACTAATGGGCCCAGCAAGCCCTTTCCGAATGTTGCAGTCTTGTACACTAGCCACTCGAGGCCAAAATGGAGACCTGCTAGAACGTACGAGTAAAGACACATGTCATAGATCTGAGGGTTTGAGATGTTATACGAGGCATAGATTCTCACAATAGCAGCCAATAATGTCCAAGTTCCAAATGTGCGTGCAGACAATGGCGTGACCTCGCTCGGCTTGCCTTCATAGACACGTTTGGTCAGATCAATGTTGACATAGGTTTGGACGGAATTGAAAACGCTGACAGCAGATATCTTCGAGTTAGTAAATCTGAAAGTAAGCACTTACGAAAAATAGCCATTTTGGTAGATATCCGGGAGCCTGTGGCAAAAAGGAGAGTAGCTCAATTGCCATGGTGAACTTAATAGCTTTTAAATAATATGTCCGCCATTTATTTTTTGGGTAAATAAGTTTGATTTATTTGAACAACGTATTATTCTTCTGCAATGGTAAGAACAAACAATATTTGCCTGCATTGGCTAACATCATAGTCCGAGGAGAAACTGGATGCATCATTGGACCTGCTCAGGCGGTTGGATCCAAAGAATATCAGTAAAAATCTAGACAACATATGCCGTCTACAGCCTGACCTAGCTGAAGATTTGCTGTCTTCGGTTGATACTCCGCTCAAAACAGCACGCTGTGAGGAATCGGGAAAAACATACCTATGCTGCGACTACAACAGAGACGGCGATTCGTATAGGTCACCGTGGTCGAACGTTTTCTATCCAAAGATCAACGATGAAGATGAGGCTCCACATCCTTCCAGCCATTTGAGAGAACTTGAGATCTTCGCTAACAAATCATTTGACATATATCGCGAACTATACTACGAGGGAGGAATTTCTAGTGTCTACTTTTGGGATTCTGAGGAAGAGGATGTGGATGCCTCGGGCACAATCGGTTTTGCTGGTGTCGTTCTGCTGAAGAAAACCATTGATACAGTTAATCCGAAAGATGGAGGATCGTGGGACTCGATCCATGTTTTTGAGGTTCTTCCGGGCGCAAACCAGAAGGCAACATATAAGGTGACATCTACTGTGATCTTAGACATTTCCAACTCCGACGACCTGAATATCTATCTAAGTGGAAATCTCACCAGACAAACTTCGAAAGAATTGCAATTCAAAGACTCTGCTTCTCACGTCTCGAACCTGGGTTCGCTAGTGGAAGATATCGAAAGCAGACTGAGGAACCTGCTCCAAGAAGTCTACTTTGGAAAAACGAAAGACATTTTGGGCGATATTCGCTCTCTTGACCCGCTGGAGTCCAAATCAAACGAAAGAGAGAAGCAGGCAGAGCTCATCAACAACCTTAAGAACATGTAGCTGCAGTATATGTATATCGTGCTATAAACATCCGTGCACCCGGACCATGCTGACTACGAAATAATTTTAGTACGCAATTTTAGTAGGCAAAAATCTTGCGAGAGTTATTGTGATTTGATGACCAGTATTGCACGAGTGTACGCTGACGTGAACGACAAAAAGCCCAAGTCCTACTGGAATTATGAGAATCTGTCTATATCATGGGGCTCGCAATCGAGATACGAGGTGACAAAGAAGATAGGTAGAGGCAAATACAGTGAAGTTTTCGAAGGATATCAGCTTCCGAACGGCCTCAAGGTTGTCATTAAAGTCTTAAAGCCTGTAAAGCGGAAGAAAATCAAAAGAGAGATCAAAATTCTTCAAAATTTGTCCGGCGGACCTCAAATAATTCAGCTTCTGGACGTCGTGCGGGATTCGAACTCCAAAACATCAGCCCTCATATTCGAGCATGTGGAAAACCTTGAGTTCCGTGTGCTTTATCCGCAGCTGACAGACTTAGAAATCCGATATTATATGTATCAGGTACTGGAGGCTTTGGATTATGCTCATTCAATGGGTATAATGCATAGGGATGTAAAACCCCACAATATTATGATAGACCATCGCCAGAAAAAACTCCGGCTAATCGATTGGGGTTTGGCAGAATT
The DNA here is from genome assembly GCF_000187245.1 of Ogataea parapolymorpha DL-1. Classification (NCBI taxonomy): domain Eukaryota; kingdom Fungi; phylum Ascomycota; class Pichiomycetes; order Pichiales; family Pichiaceae; genus Ogataea; species Ogataea parapolymorpha. The sequence goes on along the minus strand of NC_027861.1, from coordinate 790,641 downwards.
CTACCATGCTGGACAGGAATACAATGTCAGGGTCGCTTCGAGATACTTCAAAGGACCCGAATTACTAGTGGATTTCAAGCTGTACGATTACTCATTGGATATATGGTCTTTTGGTGCAACATTGGCTTCTGTCGTATTCCAAAAAGAACCGTTTTTTCACGGAAAGTCCAATACGGATCAGTTAGTTCAGATTGCGCGTGTTTTGGGAACTGATGGCTTGTACGCATACTTGGAAAAATACAATTTGACGTTAGGCCCTCAATACGAAGATTTGGGACACTATATGAAACGCCAGTGGATTCGTTACGTCAATCAGAACAATCAGCACTTGGTGAGCGATGAGTACCTGGATTTCATCGACAAGATTTTGCGATACGATCATAATGAAAGACTAACTGCGAAAGAGAGTATGATGCACCCATATTTTGATCCCGTTAGGGACTCAATAAGACGTGTTTGATTATGGACACGTTACTTAATATATTGCATGACGAGGTATGACCTATATTTTGCATTGTTTGAGTAGCTGGAGCAGCTCGATGTTTCTGTTCAAGATCAAGAATGCCTGTAGTTTTTGCCTTCTCGGAGTAAACCTAGGTTTTAATTTTCGTTTTGCAAAATTGTCCAGCAATTGGATGACTGTGTTTAGAAGTTTCATCAAATAGTAGAGGAGAAGTTGCAACTGCTGCTTTGAGAGTTCGATTGCTTCGTCCACTCTAAGACTTGGCTTGAATCTGTAGTCTGATATAAGTTCTGCATATCTGGATCTATCTTTAACTAAGTTGATCCCATGGGCAGCCATTATTATGTCTTGAATCAAATCCATCAGACTGTAAATGCGCAAATTTAGCTTTGTTTTGTAGTGTTTTGCAAGATGGAAATACGTGTTAATTAGCATTGTGTAATGAAAGTTTGCATTTTTCGTTGTGGCCGTAGAAACAAAGAGATTTTGAAGTAAGCTCAATAGTCGTCCCTGCTGGACATGTGAGTCAAACCGTAAAGTAGACAACCCAATGTACTTTACAATATGCCTTTGGGTTTCAAATGTCGCTGAGTGGTCTGTTTCAATGAAAAATTGTAGAAGCTCGATTATACCCTTCATTTCTGATCCTTTTAAAGAGCTCAGGGGTTTGTTATTTGTAATTCTTCCATTGAAAGAAATGCCGAGCTTGTCGGCAATATCTCTGTACTTGTCATCTATTACAATAGCAGGATAGTATGCAAGTCTTTTAACGGGTTTGTTGGAACAGTTTCTCAGTTTCTGCTTTAATGACCAGACGTAGTCTTTTGTTAGAGTCCAGATGATTCCACTTACCCTTCAAAGCTAGCTTTGAGCTATTCTTGTTTCTCACAATACAAAAGGCCCGGGTTAGTAACCGGAAGAGATTAACTTACCAGTGCAAGATCCAATTCGTCGTTATTCACAATTAATTGTTTCATTATTGACAAAAGGGATATAATTATAAGGGGGAAAATGAATAGGGATTTTTGTTTTTTAATTTGGAACAGAAAGATTCATAGCCTTGAGTTCCTGCAATGGCGGAATAGATTCATACATCTGTGGGTCTAGTAAATCCCATAGGATTCCGCAGTATGGCTTAGGAACCGGGTTCACTTTTATAGTCTGCGTGTTCGTGACAACAATGTCGCAGACAGTGTCAAAAATCTCTGGCTGAAGCTCTTGTTCCAAAAGCTGACAATCATGCACAAACGCAACTGCCGGGGTGGATTTGCTGATGCAACCAATAGTATACAACATCGCCCATTCACAATCAAAAAACCCGTGTCCTTTGCCAAATCTAATACCTTTTTTGTTAATTGCACCAGTTCCCGTGATCATCACATCTACATGAAGTTTCATGTCCATCAGTTGTCTCAACGTCACCTGTTTGCCTACCTTCTCCATACCATCTAGGGTTGAAGCATACTCGTATCTTTGCGGATCGATTTCGCTTGGGTCAAGTATCCAAAAGCCTCTATAGATGCCGTATGTTGTCATGAGCACAGTTTTACCATCTTTAAGGGCCTCATACCTGAGCTCTTCAAGACAATTGTCTGGGGTGATGAAGAGCACCTTGGATTCACTGTATGAGGGCTCTCTTTTGAATCTGGAGGTGGCCTCAGAAGAGCCCTCGAAATCCGCAATAAACTCGGCAAAGTTGAAATGGAACCTCGAGTCCGGACGGGCGACCTTGATTAGCTGGGCCCAAACATTGGACCGAACATCTGACTTGTGCGAAGACATTCCAATTTTTCGCGCCTGGACTGCAAGAGTCAAATTTATTAATCCGATTTAACGGTGCATTGTTTTTGGTGCCGTGTACCAAGATAGCCAAGCCACCTTCCGCATATAAAAAAGTCCGCTCCGGGCCAGCTTTCGGAACCCTGAAAAGTAGATGGTTCAATACCCTTGATCTGTGGGGTGTTCTATGGCAGTTCCTGGTATCTGCTTTGGCTGCTGGTTCTTATCACGCCTCAATCCCACAGGAATTAAGCGATGACTCTTATCAATCTGATATATGTCTGCCTCAAAGCAAGCCCGTCTTGTTTTGGTTGGTACACTATAAGTCTTATCGGGCTGCTTTATAAAAAATTTTAACGTCGCAAATAAAATCGACTCACAATGTTCTCCCGCGAGTCGTCAGAAGAGAAGACTGCTGGCCCCGAGCCAGAAAAGCATGTTACTCCTGTCACCTCTGCACAAAAAAGATTGGAACTGGGGAACATCACAGAGGACCCAGTTGAAGCCTCTGTTTTGTTCACCCTGGACAATCCATACCATCCTTTCAACTGGCCTGTCTGGCAGAAGTACCTTATCACCATCATATACTGCACCCTGCAAACGTACGTGACTTTGACCTCGACAAGTTACGTTGCTATTGAGTTTTTGGTGCAGGAAAGATTTGGTGTCAGCACACAAGTTTCTGCCCTGGGCCAATCGATGTTCATTTTGGGCACTGCCATAGGACCAGCATTTCTGGGTCCACTTTCAGATATTGGAGGTAGAAAATGGGTTTATGTGTTTTCGACCCTTCTTTATGTTATCTTCAACTTTGGTAAGTTTGTGTTTGTCTCGGTTTTACTAACATTTCAGGCTGTGCTTATCCTAGAAACATGCCAATGCTTGCCATTTTCATGTTTATCATTGGACTTTGCGGCTCCACTGCTCTGTCCAACGTTGCTGGTACCATTGGAGATCTGTTTGGAAACTCGGATATGGCCTCCCAACCAATGGCGCTGTTTGTTTTCTCTGCCAACACCGGTCCATCCATTGGAGGTGTTGTTGGAGAAGCCATCGGTGAAAATACAAGCTTGGGATACAAATGGGTGTTCCTTATCAACATCATCATTGGCGCTGCCTTTTTTGTTGGCTTGATGTTTGTTCCAGAAACGTTGCCAAGAATTGTGATTCCAGAAAGAATGGCTGTTGAAGGTAAAGACGTGCCGCCTGTCATCATCAGAGAGCTCAAATACTTCTTCAACTCACTGACTGGCAAGGAACAAGATTTCCTGAACGAAGTTACCGATCCAAAGGATCCAAATACCACCATCGTGGTTGAAAAGGTCAGCGCAATCAATGAGATAAAGTTCGTGTTTGTCATGGCCTTGAAAATGATGGTCACCGAGCCTATCATCATCTTCCTTGGTCTATTCAACGGTTTTGCCTATGGTTTGCTTTTCCTGTACCTGGATGGTATCTTCACCGTTTTCGTCTACAACAACAATCTGTCATACATGGGAGCTGAGGTGACTTACCTGAACTTCGTTGTGGGTGCTGCTTGCGTGGTTTGTCTTGTGCCAATCCAGACATGGCTATTTAGCCGTGACAGAAAGAAGAACGGCGGTGTTCCGAGACCAGAAGCCAGATTCTTGATTTCTCTGGTCACTGTTTGGGGATTCCCGATTTCGCTCTTTTGGTTCGCCTTCACCTGTGATGGAAGCGTCAACTACTGGTCGCCCATCGTGGCTGGATTTGTTCTGGCCATCGCCGATCCATTGTTGTGGCTCGCTATGTTGAACTATATCATCGACAGTTACTCGGAGGCAGGGTTGAGCAACTCTGGTATTGCTGCATTCACCATTCCTTCATTCTCCATTGCTGCTGCTTTGGCTCACGCTGGTATTGCCATGTTTGAGGATATGTCTGCACAATGGGCTATGGCTACTTTGGCCTTCATTTCTCTGCTGGTGGTGGTGCTGGTCTACGTCTTCTACTTCTTTGGAGCTAGACTCAGAGCTTCTTCGAAACTCGCGAGAATTAGCGGAGTCAAAGCTTCGGATTAGTTGCTGTTCTATTTCAACGAACACTGCAAAAGAATCCGTCTCTCGTTTCTGAGATACCGTACCATAATTAAAGCTCCGTAACCTTAATATATTTTTATCTCGTGAACTCTGTCATTCAAAACTGCGGCTTTTTTAAGTTTTTGATAGATTCATCAGCGCAATACAGAAAGGCAAGACTCATCATTTTGGCAAGTAACAAAAGTGGGTACATTATTCTGGACTGTGTCAACATCTGTCGCATTACTGAAGTGTGCCGTTTCTTCTGTGTTGTTTCGCTTGCTCAAGAGTTGAGTTTCGTTGAATTATATGGATCAGCAGACGAACCACGAGCCTGCTATAGAGGCACAAAACCTCTTTAAACAGAACTTCCAGCTCTCTGCCGCAGAACATTTGCAACAACAAAACATAGATACTCAACAGCATGTGCTTACTGGCCTCCAGCAGATGACGTTGCCCAATTCGCAACAGTCCGAGACCTCTTCCAGCTCGGCAGTTTCCATGGTATCAACTCCTAACGAAAGTCCCCGATTAGGATCAAGGATTTCTGCTTCCCACCAAAGGCTTCCGTCTTTGTCGTCTCTGGCCCCTAATTTGGGCTCATACAACTCAACAAGCCAGGTCCCTCAGGCCAGCTTAACCCCACGTCAGTATAGGATATCAGACGTGGATATCAACCAGGCGCTCAAAAGACATCAAAGTGAGACTAACACCTTGAATCAGTTTAGAAATCCCTGGTTTAATCAAAAATCCAACCCCCGGTTAGCTCCTATAAACACGCATTTGGGCTGCGATGATAATTATTCACCTCTTTTGATGCAAACACCAGTAAAAGGTGCTCCTCAGGGACTTCCGACAACATACGAATCTTCCACGTTTCAGGATGCATCGCAAATTATACCTCCTCTGCGAATTAACGCCCCCCTTCCTCAAGACACCTACAACCAGAATGCGCAGTTTGGTCCTGGTGAGTTTTACAGAAGACAGTCTGTGGCGGCGAATTATTTCTCGAATCATGAACAAGTCCCCAAAAGCGCATTGCCAATGTATGCCAAGGGCTTTGAAACTCTCGGAGAACTTCAACGTCCTCATAGTCCCGCTCCGAGGTTCCATCGAATTCAGTCTCTTTCGGACCTGAGACCAGTAACCAACGCAAAACCGAAATACAGAAGAGCCTCGTCATCAACAACTTTTGTGTCACCGCTCAAGGCTCTGACAACCTCTATCTCTGTAACATACTCGATGTGCAGGCCGGAATTTGACTACAAGTCGTCTAAAAATCCAAGAAGAGTGCTGACGAAACCGAGCCATCCTAAATCAAATAATGGAAACGACAACGAGGACAACGATTATATTCTATATGTGAACGATATTTTGGGTACCGAGGAAAACAGGAAGTACATGGTATTGGATTTGCTTGGGCAGGGAACATTTGGCCAGGTGGTGAAATGCCAAAACCTCAAGACGCAAGAAATTGTTGCCGTGAAGGTTGTCAAATCCACACCGGTTTATTTGAACCAATCTTTGACCGAAGCAAGCATTTTGGAACATCTCAACTCGAAAATTGATCCCCATGACAAGCATCACTTTTTAAGGCTACAAGACAAGTTCATGCACAAGAACCATTTGTGTTTGGTGTTTGAACTTCTCTCTTCTAATTTATACGACCTGATACGGCAAAATCAGTTCAATGGACTTACCATCAAATTAATACGGAAGTTTTCCGTTCAGCTGCTCGATGCATTGGCCGTACTCAAGGATGCAAAACTTATTCATTGTGATTTGAAGCCGGAAAACATCTCTCTTGTTTCTCTCGACAGACCAGACTTGAAGGTGATTGATTTTGGCTCTGCATGCCACGAACGACAAATATTCTATACCTACATTCAATCCCGGTTCTACAGGTCTCCAGAAGTTCTATTGGGGTTATCGTACTCCAGCTCAGTTGATATGTGGTCATTTGGATGCATAGTCGCAGAACTCTTTCTCGGCTTACCACTATTCCCTGGATCATCCGAGTATAACCAGCTCTATCGCATCATACAAATGATGGGCATGCCACCTACTTGGATGATAGATATGGGAAAAAACTCGATGAACTTCATGAACAAGATAGAGCTCCCTAATGGAAAGCACACTTATCAACTTAAGAGTATGGAGCAATATTCAAAGGAGAACAATGTGAAGGAAACCCCGGGAAAAGAGTATTTCAAGCAAAGATATTTGGAAGATATAATCATGAACTACCAGCTGCCAAAAAAGAACATGACTCAGCAAATGATTGATAAGGAAATGATGAACCGCAAGTGTCTGTCGCATTTCCTCCATGGAATACTGAATTTGAATCCGTTGGAAAGATGGACACCTCACGAAGCAATACTGCATCCGTTCATCACGGAACAGCCATTTGATGGATTTTGGAATCCACCATCTAAAACTATAGGCCTTCCAAGTGGTTCTGGTAGCACTTCTTCTCTTGATACTGTGAGGAGACAACGTTCTAAGAGTTTTGGCAACATCTAAATAATAGTTAGATCTGTATTACTTCTAATGCGATTTTTGCGTCGATCGGCGCGGCGATATGGATCGGTGTTCGACAAGCATACATGGAAAAATTTTATTTCACTATTAACCAACTAAGTACAATATGTCTACTCCAGAAGCCGATCATTCCAGAGATCCATGTCCGATTGTGATTCTCAGCGACTTTGGAGGAGCCTTTTCCATGGGTGCTATTGGTGGATCCATTTGGCACGGAATCAAAGGTTTTAGAAACTCTCCATATGGAGAGAGAAGAATAGGAGCCATCTCTGCTATCAAAGCCAGAGCTCCTGTTGTGGGAGGTAATTTCGGAACCTGGGGTGGTTTGTTCTCATTCTACGACTGCTCGATCAAGGCCATCAGAAAAAGAGAGGATGCCTGGAACGCCATTCTTGCGGGATTCTGCGTCGGTGGCTCGCTCGCCATCAGAGGAGGTCCTAAACATACTTTCAACAGTGCTGTCACGTGTGCCTGTGTTCTTGCCGTGTTTGAGGGTGTTGGAATGATGTTCCAAAGATACATGGCCTGGGCCAACAAACCAGTGGCCATGCCGCTTCCTGAGCAGCAGGGTGGCCCGGCTCCACTGGGAGCATAGACAACCTAATGAGCAATTCAACCGTTGCAAGCAGCTGAGACGTGGTATGACTGCATTTTCGCCTTGTATTTATAGTGAATATGATGATATCTTGACAAGCATGCTGTAGACTTTCCACGACCATCGGTGTACGAATTTTATGTGGATATATTTTTTTGAAAAATCAGACTTGTTGATAGATTATCATGAATATTTCCACATCCACCGTCGCCAGCAGAAGAAGAAGGGCGCGGTCTGCTCTTCAAGAGGATGAGGAGAATGCAGCTGAGCTGAAACTGGGCCCTGAATTCCAACTGGAGCAAATTGACAACTACGGCAACGAGACTAAGCTTGTTGCCTTAAATGTTTCTGAGGCCCGTATTTTGATCAGAGCAGCGCTTCAAGAAAGAATGGCCATGGTTCAGAAACTGGGCGGTCAGGATTTGGGTCTTGCAACAGAGAATCCGGATGACGAGACCTTAGCTAGAATGGCCACCGCCCCAGGTGCAAATGAGGTTTTACGCAAGACTTTGGATTACTTGTCTACATTTGCACGGTTTAAAGATGCAGAGACGTGTACTGCTGTGGAAGCACTTCTAAAGAGCTCCGAAAACAGCGTGCTACACCCCTTCGAGGCTGCCCAGCTAGGGTCCCTCGCATGCGAAGACATTGACGAGGCAGTGACTCTTATACCGAGTTTGAACGAGAAAAAGGATGAGGTGGACCTGCAGAGAATTCTGGACGAATTGAACAGATTAGAGGCTAATTACTCGTGAATGACGGTTTATGCAAAATGTATTTTAGTTATTGGTAATCTTCCGGATGGTAGTATTCTCTCAGGAATCTTTTCCCAGCGTATCTCCAGAAGCGTGGCAGGCAGCTATGCGGGACCAAGTTGATGTTATCGGTTTTCGTTGAGTCCGCACATATACATCGTTTTCCAATGCGCAGCATTTGAGATTCCGGGCACGTCGCAAAGGGAACGTGGGTGTAGCCAATGTCCTCAAAATGGTGTATTTCTGACCGGTTGAGAAGCAACGCGGCTGCAATCGAGTGCACAGGTGCATCTCCCCAGCGCTCATAGTAGAAGCCTCCGGTTTGGCTTAGAAACTTGAAATAAGTTTCGTATTCTTTAGAACGGAAGAAGTTGAGGTCTCCAATCTCAAAATTGGACCAAAAATGGCACAGATTGTACGAAGAATTATGTTCCACGACGAGGTACTCTGCTCCAATCGGTTTGTCGTCGGTCAAGAAATCTAACATGGAGTCCGGATGTATCATATCTGGATTCGCATTCATAAAATCCTCCACGGCCTCCCATAGAGTAGGTATAGTGTCTTCGTACTCAATCAGAGAAATCACAAACCCGTACTTCTTTCCATTTTCACGAAACAAACGGAAAGGGTCCATTTGAAAGTCGCAGAAATACTCGACATCGGGTTCCACTCTGAAATAGTAGTCGTACTGTAGCACCAATGGTTGTTTATAAAAATATCCTGAGTTGAAATGGCACATGTTTCTATATGACTTGGACCCGCCATAAATCACGTTGCGGTCTTCAAAATCCTGCAAACACTCTTCCCACTTGGTCACATTTATGAACGAAGGAGCATCCCAATCTTCAGGCGATATTAATCCATATTGAGTCTTTCCGCTAGCCATGAATGTAGTGGCTTCCTTGAATCTCTCTGTGAATGGCTTGTCGTTCAGAAATGTCCAGGTGTAATGGTAATCCTTGTTGAATCGATCCTCCAAAGATCTCATTGATTTGAGGACTCCAGGAAGTTCCCAGTTTCGACATAGCATTAAAATGGTAGCATTCTCTAATTGGGGAGTTTCAGAGATTGGTTTGGGAAAGAGCTCACGCACATATGAGTTGGAAGCAGGTTTGAGCTTAGCCAATTCGAGGTCCATCAAATGAGAATTGTCACGCTTAGCCACGATCTCTAGCGAATGCGAGTATATTTCATTCAAGTTCACTTTCGACCTGACTCGAGAATTCCATATCTGTGCAAAAAAGGATATTAGTATTATAAAGGCGACCAGGCCTCTCGAGATAGCCATGATTGGTATGATCAACCAATCCTAAATGCCAAGTCTGAAAAAAAAGTATACTGATATTCTCCTGAATTTTACACTGCCTCGTTTTTCTTTTTCTCCATCACTGGTAAGCTTACACTCTCGCTGGTCTTCAGATGGAGATCTTCGATTCCTGCCAACCCCTTCTTTATCACACCTCCTACAGGCTTGAATTTTGGCGATGTCAAATATTCGAGAATAGCATCCATATTCTCGATTAGTTGGCGCAATTTGAAGTCACTATAGCCGATCACTATAGATAAACAGGTTCCCGTGGAGGGGACGAATGTGGTGCTTTTGGCAATCTTCTTCAATTGGCGTAGCACGTAATCTGGCTCCACCCTCTCATCCTTCATCTTTGTAGACTTCTTAGATTTTACCAATTGGGCATCTGGCGAAGGTTTAGCCATTTGGATCATTAAAGGTAGCTTTTTATTGTTCTTGAAAAACAGGGACCTTCCAATTAGCGACGGAAGTAATCGGTACACTCTGTGGTCAGCGAGTAATAAATCATACTCATAGTATAGTTTCTTGATCTGTTTTGGGTTAGATGCAAACTGTTTGAACTTTTTCATGCTCACTATTTCCCCAAACACATCTTCTGTAGGAGCGCCTTTTTGCTCCAAAGGAGTCCTATAAGTGGTGACCGGATCCTTGGTTATAAGCATAATTTTCAGGTTTTCGTAAGAGTCTTTGGCGTGAGGTAATGGAATGATTCTAGGAACCAGGTCTAAATCAGAAGAAGTTGGTGTCTTGGTGTCAATGATAAGGTAGATAGCTTCGTGATGATCACCTTGTGACTCCAAATGTGCCTTCAAAGCCTTCAAGGATCGTATTGCTCGAGATCTGAGTTCATCATTTAGAACTGCTAGGTTCCAGTCGCTGTGGCTCGAATTAGAATCCATAACAAGATTTTTTTAAATCTTTTTTTTAGTTTATTGTTTCAAATAACCGAATGCACCCTTCAAAAAAAAAATTATTTTTACAGGATTCGTTACATCACATAAAGGTCGCTTCATTTCGAACTGGTGTTCTTTGGTTTTCCAATATGTACATCTTTGGCTATTTAAAAGAGCTGTTGACCATTTCAACAGCAGTTTCTGTGGAGATTTCTCAGGAACACTCTTCTAGAGAAGGACCTGCTAGCTGTTTGGACTCAAATCCTACCAGTGTAGTGATTTGGCATGGTATGGGAGATACGTATAATTCAACGGGAATGCAGGCTGTCAAAACGATACTTGAAGACGAGATCCCTAACGTGTTTGTTCATTCAGTATATCTTGACGTTGATGAGACGAAAGATCAGAAGCTCTCTATTTTAGGAGACCTTAACACCCAAATTAGAGGCGTTTGCGATCAGCTTAACTCTATTCCAGAACTGGAAAATGGCTTTAATGCGGTGGGGTTTTCGCAAGGTGGACTATTTCTTCGTTCTGCAATGGAGCTTTGTGGTTTACCGATTAAGACACTTATAACTTATGGCTCGCCACATAATGGTGTCACTGACCTTCCCCCTTGTCCGGAAGGTAACTGGCTTTGTAAACGGAGGAACAGCATTCTCAAAAAGCAAATTTACAACGAAAAGGTACAAAATTCTGTTGTTCAAGCACAATATTTCAGAGATGTGTACAACTTTGAGAAATATCTTGAAAACTCAGCATTCCTCAAATTTGTCAATAACGAATTCATTAGAGATACTGATTATGTTAACAACTTCACAAAGCTTGAAAAGCTGGTTATGGTGATGTTTTCGAAGGATGATATGTTAGTTCCAAAAGAAACTGCGTGGTTTTGTGACCTAGATCCAGATTCTGGTGAGATCATTCCTTTCAACGAAACAAGCTCTTTCCAGGACGACCTCATTGGCATCAGAACACTTTACGAACAAAACAAAATAGATTTCCTGACAATTAGCGATTCCCATATGAAAATTGATGAAGGCCACTTGAGATTCATCGCTAAGAAATATTTTCATTAGATTACTCAAGTGTGATACTTGACATCGAAGAGTTTTCTCGTTCTATTTCAGTGAACACGCCTTCCTCAGTCATTTCCAGAGAATATTCTCGCCGTCGTTTAGCATCTGTTTGAGCCTGCTCCTCATATTTTCGCTTCTCTCTTTCAATTAGCATCAATTCTACGTCTTCTTCATCTGAGAAATCGCTTTCGTCGATTGATTGCAAAGAAGATAAAGATACCTCCGTCCCTGATCCGACTTTATCGGTGAAATCTGCATAAATAACAATCTCCTTATTCAATCGAGCATCCATTTCCAGGTTAATTTCCATGTGGCCGCTCGTTTGGCGCAGCGGAATTTTCATAAATTTGATGAGCTCCTTTGTATTTCTAGCATTAATCAGTATTGTACACTCTGAGCTGTCGTAATTTGGAATATATTCGATTGGTGTAGTTATCACTATCGCTATGTTCAAAAGATCACTAGCTGAGGCATTCTTGATAATTCGAGCTTTTAGGTGAATTTGGGGAAATAATCTCAACTGATCGTATATCGTGGCACTGTTCTTGATTCCGAATTGGTGGAAGCTCTCTTTAGAGAGTTGCACTGCTTCTTTGATAGAGTGAATATTGCCGGCTTCGAGTTTTCTTGCGCCCGCTTTACCAATCCCTTCTATTTGAGTCAGTTCTAATGCGGTGTTTTCCCAGGCTTTCGCACTTAAACACCTTCCCAAATACAACATGGATCTAAGGCTAGTTGTATCTGCCTTTCTTTCAAAAATTGATATCCCAGCGTTTATAACATTTGACATTTGCCTCAAGACCTTTGCCTTATCATAGTTGAAATTGAATAAAAGATTTTTGAAGCTGGGATGAGTTGGGTAGTCCAAACGACCGAGCTCGAATTGCACAACCAAGTGCACTTTTTGCCATACAGCCTCAATTTCGCCTTCAAGTCTGTATCTAATCAATTGACTCTGATTGATTTTGCGAAAAAGGGTTTTTTCCAAGGATCGGTACTCAACATTCCCAAATTCAGGGGTCTGACACAAGAAGTCCAGACATTTGTCCTGCTCAATATTCTTTGACTTCAGGAGGTATTTCATAGTGTCCAGCGATAGACAGTTTCTCAACATCGTATCGCCATAACATGAGCAAACAAATTTGCCCTGCTGTATAGTAATCAAGCCCCCATCCCATAATTCTTTCATCCTTTTTTGTAAGAGAAATTCTAAGCAATGGCTAGGTTTCTTGTATATTACTGGTTTCACCACGGCAGCGTATGAGTATGGACTAACAAGATACCGCTGATAAAAAAACGTGGTTTTCACCCAATCGTTTGCACTTTGAGAATCACTAATTTGACCTGAAGCCACCTCTTTGAGGAGTATCTCGCTCAATTTGTGTGGTAAAGAGCTTTCTACTTCTTCAGTGCCATGGATAAGTTTTTCATATTTCGCTTTTTCGGCTGACTGAGTCATGATGACACAGGCTCCTTGACTCTCAAATTGGGGTCTTCCAGCCCTTCCAATCATTTGCAAAACCTCCAAATCCGAATATTCTTGTAAGCTTCCATTGATCCACGTTTTCGTGCCTTTGATAACGACTAAATATGCTGGCAAGTTGACCCCTGCTGCCAATGTTGATGTACAACAGATAACACTGATTTTTCCTGAAAGAAACCCATTTTCGATCACCCTTCTCTCCTCGGAGGACAATCCCCCATGGTGATAAGCGACTCCGTTGTTGATCAGATCAAGTAGTTGTGGTTGCAATCGATCAGTAATAGGAGGTTTTTGTGGAAAGTAAGATCCCAGTTTTGTACTCAGCGCTTTTGCAGTCATTATGGTGCTTTTTCGTGTAGCACAGAAGACAAGAACAGGTTTTTTATTCCCATAATTCTGGATGATGGCTAAAAGTTTTGATGTGAGAAACGCTTCAAATTGGAACTCGTTTGTTGTGGATTTTCTGTTAAAGCCTAGAACGGTCTTAGTCAACTTGACGGACCGGTACGATTCATTGAACCTTAGCGTAGTGGCTGCAAGTTTTTCTGGTTTTCGAAGCCACTTGGAAATATCATCAATGTTGGGGACGGTGGCAGATAATGCTATGATCCGAATATTGGGATACAGGTATTTCATCCGAGTGACGACAGCCTCCAAATTTGCACCTCTTTTCTCCTTTATTGTGTGTATCTCATCTAGTAGAAGCAAGCTTAACGGTAACAAAGATTCTTTCCGGTCCTTGTTTTGTCGAGTAAACGAGTCCCATTTTTCTGGAGTTGAGATAACGATATTACAAGTCCTTGCCCTCTGAACCTCTCTCGTGTCTGAGTCTCCTGTGAGCAATCCAACTGATATGTTGAATCTTGCAAATTTATGGGACCAGTCTGAGATTCTCTCATTGCATAATGCTTTCAATGGGGCGAGGTACAAGATCTTGGCTTTGCTATTTTCTTTCAATGCTCTGATAATCGCTAGTTCAAATAGCACGGTCTTTCCTGATCCAGTTGGACTTGTAACCACACAGTTGTCTGAATCTTGGAATATCATGGGAAAGGCACTTGTTTGCATTTTGTTGAATTGACTGAACTTGAATATAGAAGCATATTTGTCTCCCACTCCAAAGGTGCTCAAGTTTGAGATTGGTTTTGCTTTCGTGCACTCAAAAAGGTCCTCGTGTGTTGGAGAAGAGGGCTGACTAAGCTGTTGGCTCGTCTCCCTCACAAGCTTCTCGGCACTTTTGGCTATCAGTAAATCCCTTATATCTTTCATGACGTAGAATATACACAATCCCTATTTCCCTTTTTTTTAGGTGTGCGGTGTGATCGAAGAGGCCATGAAACAACAAGCTAATCGTGTCTTCCGGATGAGCTTTGTTTGACAATCCGGGTGTTGAATGCAACTCTGTTTTTCCTGCTTATCCGGGTATCTGATCGTCTGGTCGTTATAAAAACCAGGTAACAGGTTCAATTACTTATGATTTTTAATTATACAATTTAGCATCAGTAAGCCCAGCATCTTTGTCATAGGCCAAGGATTCATTGTGGCACATGATTATAACCTTATGAAGCAGTCAGGGAAGCTGGTTACAATTCATCATATTGTAACCATTATCAATCTAAATAATTTACCAAAAAATTATTTATCTTTTATTGCAATGGATATTGAGGTTCTTGAAACTCGGGAAGAGGCCCAGCTAGAACCGAAAAAACAGGTGAGTGTTGAAGATGAAGATGTAGAATTAGAGAGTGTGGGCTCGTTGCTGGACGACGACACCGAAAAGCCAAACGCGGCAGACGTGGCGACGCGAGGGCAAGAGCTTGTTGACGAGAGAACTGAATACACTGAGGACGGGGAAAGCGAGCTCGAATATGAAAGCGACCATGTAGAGCTAGAAGAAGAAGAAAAAGAGGAATTGGAGCAGGAGCCCGAGACACAGCCAATTGAGGAGCCAGAATTGGGGGTTAATGAAGAGGAGGACAACGACGAAGAGGAAGAGGATGAAGAGGGAGATGAAGAAGTTGGTCTGACAGACGAAGAGCTGGCTGGAGAAGAGGTCCACGAAGACCCCGAACAGGTAGGCACGATTGAGGAGAACCAGGACGCACCAGAAGAAGATCCCAGTGAAGTGGTAACGGAGCCAAATGGGTTGTCATATGAGGTGCCTATTTACATTGATTTGGGGACAGAAGTTTACAAACTGGTTCAACCTAGTGTTCCGGAAGAGGCTGACTTCAAAGACCTCACCGTTCTCTTCGGCGAAGATATATTTGAGCTAAGTCTCGAACTGTTTTTCTCTCGTCTCAAAGCCAAGCATCGGTTCAAAGAGGAACGCGAATTAATTCTCAAATGCAGCAGTCTTGGCGATCTGACCATTGAGGAAGACAACATACACTGTTCTAAGGTGTCCGTTGGCGATATCGTGGACCTATTCAAAGGTCTGCGATCCCAATCTGACAACCCGGATCTTTACAAATTCATCCAATTCGAAGTGGTGACTCGACCACGGTTCATCATGCAATACGAGCGTTTAAAGAGTCAGCTGGAATCTGGCAAAGGGCTGGAGTCTGTGGAATGGGAAAGCAGCACCGATAGTCTGCCGCGCAAGAAAATAAAAACGGATGTTACATAGTTAATCTCGTCAACTCTCAATTAGTATATTGAAATATCTAACTACCTAAGCAGCAGTCAATCTCTTTTGAGAAAGAAGTCTTCCCTTTTGTCTAGAGTTCAATCTGACCTTCTTCTCATCCTTAGCCTTTTCAACAGCCTCCTCCTCTTCGGTCAAGATGAGCTCGATGTGGGATGGAGAAGATTGGTAAGCGTTAATTCTACCGTGGGCTCTGAAGGTTCTTCTTCTTTGCTTTGGAGCCTGGTTCACTTGGATGTTAGAAATGACAAGTTTCGTGACGTCGAGGCCCTTGGCTTCGGCATTAGATTCAGCGTTTTCAAGAAGGCTTTGGATGAATTTGACACTCTTGACAGGCCATCTTGCCTTGGTAACACCAAACTCTTTACCCTGAGCAGTTCTACCAATAGATCCGTTGAATCTTCTGAATGGAATGGCTCTCTTGTGGTCCAAAACTTGGTCCAAGTATTGTTTAGCTTTCTCGAGCTTCCAGCCCTTGATAGCCTGAGCGGTTTCTCTGGTGTTCTTGAATGACACTCTCAGGTACGATCCTCTAGCAGAGGCGGACTTGGCTGGGTTAGCTGGTGTTGCTGCGTATCTAGCCATTTTTTTTCTGTGTGTAGACCAGTTGAAGTTGTCTTTTTTTTGTATCCAAAGTAAAATTTTCCTTGCACGGCCTGAAAAATCCGGGGCGGTCAGAAAAAACCCGCCTAGAACTCACGTGATTAGGGCTGTTTAAAAAAATCCGAACTTAGATACGAGCAAAAAAAATACGTCGTGGGCTCCACACGAGCCCGAGCCCGCCATAGTATCCTCTTGTTGATCTTGCGGTGCAGAGGTGTATGATTTTAAAAAAGATATTCAATATCAATTACACACATACAGAATCTCTTGACATGCTTCATCTTATTACTCCGCTATTATTACTGCTGGCCAGGTTCAGCATGGCAATAGATATCTCAGATGAGCATTTTTCCGCCTATCCGAGAATGAAGGAGCTGATTGGCTCCCATTTGGTCAGCAGGACAGAAGAGACTCCTCCATCTACAAAGAAAATAACCTGGTACCTGAAGATAACCGACTCTGGTTCTGGATCTTTCAAAGATGACACTTTTCCTTCAGAATGCCCAAAGGATTCTCAGCTATGTGGATTGACCGAGATTTCGCTTCCCAATCGCGATCCAGTAATCACTGAGGTGTTCTCATTTTCAAACAAGTTGACACCACAATTCGATGTCAACACAAGCTCTTTTATTGTCAACCTCCGTGGCGCTAATTGGGGAGCATACACATTGGATGCTGAAATTGAGTTTGTGTGCGCGTCTGAAGATAATGCAGAAGGTCTCAAGTTGGTCAAATTCGATTATTCCACCGTGTCACTTCAATATGAAACGGCCAGCGCCTGCAAATCCGACGAGACGCCTCCAAAAGATGGAAAGAACAAGGCTCCAAAAAACGATGACTCCAATTCGTGGGGCGTCTTCACCTGGCTCTTCATCCTTCTGGTCATAGTGATGGCCTCTTATATAATAGCACAGGCATGGATCAACACAAACAGAGTGGGCAGTTCACACGAGTTTCTGAACGAGCTGGTCGAGTCAATCGTGGAGACATTGACAAAGTTGCCCGAATTTTTGCGCGAGATAGCAAACAAACTGTTCACCAGCGGGAGCAGAGGAGGGTACAGCGCAGTGTAATGTATATATAAACAAATGCAACTCGCTATGCAGATTTGGAGGTAGTCTCGGGCCCTAGAAGCTGGCGCATGTTATCATAAGTAGTCTTCACCGTTGTCTCGAGGTAATTTTGTTTTTTTCCCAGGCTATTGATGGAGTCTTTATTGTCATTGATTTGCTGTTTCAGCTTAGAGATGTAGTCCTCAGACTTGGTCGTCAAAAACGTTTTTCCACAGCTTTCCCACACATTTGCGTTGCCCGAGTTTGTAATCTCCTGGATCTGTAATTCGAGAACCTTATTTTGTTGAGCCAACCGCGACAAGCTGAGATTTGTGATGCTCAATTCTTCCTTTTTTTCTTTCAGTTGGGTATCCATCTCCACAAGGAGCTATATGTCAGCGCATCAGTGGCATTCTTAACATACCTTTTGGAGAGCTTCTGGAGGAACAGACATTTTTCTTTAGTCTGCAAGTGATCCTTGAATATTTCGATTTTATTTCTCTTGGTTATGTGCCCAAAGGCTCCAAAATTATAGTACAGTATTAAATTTAAACAAATCACTGATAAACCTTGCTCCTTCAAATGCATCTAGGAATCCCCAAAAGGTCAGATTTGAGGCCCAAGGGCAAAAACAAGCCTCTTCTACCTATACCTGCATCTTTGAGAGGACGATTCAATGATTACAGGTCCAAAAAGACGATTCTCTATGCAATTCTAACTTTCATTACTTTCAACTACATCATACGCCGAGCGTTCTTTTCATCGGGAAAAGGACATAATTTTAATCATCTGACCAACCAGGAAGCTCTTCAGACGCTGCAGAAAAACCACGGTCTTTATAAGCACGAGATAATTGTGAATTCCAATTATATTTTTCCACCTATTGAACACGCTCCACTGCTAAGGGAGCTGACCTTGGACAGATTATTCAAATCCAAAGTCAGCCCTGATAATCCTCAGGAGAAGTTGTATTACTATTCTGATGATGACGACCTCAACGATCTTAATGAGATCAAGGACAAATCTAACTCAGAGAACCCACTGGATCAGTCTCGAAAAGCATTCAAAGAGCATGGTCGTAAGGTTTTCAGACCTTCAGGCAGCAGAAAATCACCTGAAATTGTGATTGTCACTGGAGTTGACTTTGAGCAATTCGAGCAAGGCCACCTGACCAAGGTTGTTCAAAATAGAGTTGACTACGCTCATGCGAACGGCTATGGAGTGTACGTTAGATGGATTCAGGAGTTCATTCCAACTCTACAAGAGTTCCACAACGACCGCAAATGGGCCAAGTTGTTCATTCTCAGAGCTGCTATGCACGCATTCCCTCAAGCAAAATACTTCTGGTATCTGGACGAAAACGCCTACATTATGAGACACGACATTGAGCTCTATTCCTACCTTCTGGAACCGAAATCGCTTGAGCCGATCATTTTGAGAGACCAACCAATAGTGCCACCTAATGGTGCCATTAAGACTTACAAGAAAACCAATGCCGAAGACGTTCGCTTCGTGATCACACAAACCAAAGACGGACTTAACACAGATTCGTTTATTTTGAAAAATGACATATATGGTAAAGGATTTTTGGAATTCTGGACCGATCCACTGATGAGAAAATATCCAAGTTTTGCTGGAGACGACAAGGATGCCTTGATGCATATTCTCCAGTGGCACCCGGTTATCTTGAGTAAGTCCGCCATAATTCCTGGTCGGACGATAGCTTCATTGCATAGCTCCAATACCGCGGATGAAGCCGACGATACTTCATTTTATCAAGAAGACGACTTTGTTGTCAATTTCAAAGGCTGCGATGTCCATCATACATGTGAGTTGGTATTGGATTCCTACTGGAAGAAGCAGCAGGCTGCAAAATGAGATCAGACCCCTTGACCATTTCCTGACGGATTTGCATTCACTCGCTCTCCCAGCACCTGGAGAGCTATCTGTCTTCTTCTGTCTGCAATCTCGCGAGTGACTGTTGTTGTCTGTGTATTGAGTCGTTTGATTGTCCTCAAGTTTCCGGACTCGATATCGTCATCATTGAACGGTCTTATAATTCCTAGCAGTGCAGAGGTGTGGTAGCATGCTCGGCACAATGGTTTCAGCACCTTGTGCAAACCAGCAGGAAAGAACTGAACGAATGCAAAAGTATCCGACGCGTCTCCTCTCACCATCGAACGGGTATTGTTGGAAGGAAGCAGATCGCTAAGTGTGTTAATTTGATAATAGCGCAAATAAACCCAGCTGACATAGAAATTATTAAACATAGGCACAACTGGCACCAACGACCTTAAAATAAGAGAAACAATAACTGACGCACAAAGTAGAATAAACGGTAACTGCCTCAGACGAATAGACACTGTTTTAAATATTTTAAGATTGTGCTCAGGAGACAGTTGTTTGAGTACCACCACGAAACTCATTATAAGAGAGTAAACGCCGTGGTTCACCGGCTCTGTAAGCTTCGCAGACTGAAATGACAATATGTGAAATAGCAGCTCAAGGAGGACTGTGCTCACATTGGTTGCCGCTGTGACTATGGTGATGTAGTATACCGTCTCAGAAAATATCTTATTCTCGTTGTTGAGGTTCCAGTGCTTTTCCAAATAATTGATGCCAAAGTAGAACACTGCGACGGCAATCAAAAACTTGAACACAGATGTCTCCACAAAACTTTCTGTCAACAAAGTCCAAGGATAGTACCACACCCTGCTCGGCACTAACTGAAGAACCGGAACCACGATCTCTGAAAAGGAGATTTCCGGATTTTGTGATTTGACAGCATTGTAAGTCTGCAGGCGGATGATTGAGGTAAGCAATGACAAGATAGTTGTGACGCTCAAATATAGGACTGTCGCGTACGTCCACGTTATGGAGGGGACTAGGATAGCCATAAAGTGCTCTAAATAAATATAGGAAAATAATATAAAGGTGCAAAGGTGCAAGAATTTGAATCAGGGTTTAGAACACACTGCGGGAGATGTGAACACGATAAGCAGATCCCTGGAACAAAGTGCGTCGCTTTGGTCTACCAGGCCGTTCATACGTTTCATTCAGAGATTGTCGTCCCCCCGTGAGCACCGGCACCGCTGCTGACATAAGCAGACAACCAAAGTTGAGATTTTAGATTTGACAAGGTTTATATCATGACCTCTTCTGATAAACGAACAGCATACAAACAACTGAGCGAAGAAGAGAAAAAACAGCATCACATCAGGTCCGAAAATAAGCGACGAGAACAAATCAGATCAACATTTGACAGTTTGGTGAAGGTAGTGCCGGATTTGACAGAGTCAGAGAATAGGTCAGAATACGCAGTTCTGTCCAAGACTTCCAACTATATCCGACAGCTTCGTGTGGACAATCAAAGACTACTACAGATTGCAAAAGAACGCGGCATAGAGGTTCCAGATGATCTGAAAGAATAATATTGCATTATACATGTTACTTAATCGTCGTGTTCTTTTTCCTCTTCCTCCTCCTCCTCCTCCAGCTCTTCTAGGGGCCACCATTCAGGTATATGAACCTTGGCAATAAACTTACCAGCGACCTCTGACGAACTCCTTGATACTATAGGGAATTCGTTATTACCAGGCGCGTTGTCACGACTGATCTCGGCCACATATACAACGGCCAGGCCAATATTATTCTGCACTCTGATAATCTCTCCAACTTTTTTGTCTCTGCGCATCTTCGATCCAAACGGGTTTGAAGACTGAGGCTCGGCGTCTTGGTTTTTCTTGGACGTGTTGATCAGCTGCAGGTCCGTATACTGGCCCAGACCCAGGTCTTCGTCTGCCAATTTTAATTCCTCGCTCACGGGCTCTCCAACTCTGAACAGTTGTATCGGCATGACTCGTTTTCTAATGACGCCCGAATGAAACGTTCTGATAGTGAGCTCTTGACCTACATAGCATCCCTTATTGTAATTGATTCCATTCATGTAATCGAGGTTATTTTCGAAGGGCAGTGTTTCGGACTTGAAGTCGGAAATTTCTGAAATTCCAACCAAAGTGCGTAAGGTATCATAAACTTCGTGCCCCACTTTGATATCCTCTAGGTTTTGGAGCTGGCTTTCTGGGGGAAGAACGAATTTGAGCCCAAAACATGGCGCACGGTCGTCGATCGCAAATCCTTGTAATTGCGAGGCATCCGCCTCCGTCAGTATCTCCTCATTAACAAGCCTATCTTGTAAATACTTGCTCCACGTAGAAGCGGCTTCCACACTCTTGGAGTTTCTATTATTGAGATACTCGGACTGCAATAAGTCGTAAAACTCGTCGAATTCCTCGGAGTGGTCGTAATAAAACCACGAGTTATAATTTGCAACCGAAATATCGATCTTTGCTCGAAGTTTGTGCAGCTTGAGCATCATCTGGATTTGACCGAAATTCTTTGGTGCCATCTCAAGCAAGTACTTGGGGCCGTTGTTTGGGGTATAGGGAGTTGGATAGACAAATAAATCGGACAGAACTCGTCCCTTAGAGTTCAGAAGCATGGAATACCGTCCGTCCCTCCTGATGCCCAGTCTTTCTGGGACATCTGGGTCGTAGGTCTCGTCCTCGTGAAGAATGCCCCAATTCTCGGTCTGCATCTGTTCGTCGGTGAGTCCGAGCATTTTGGAGTTCTCTAATGCTTGTAGATCACTGGCAGATATCGTGGTCAGGTTCTTTTTCTCAAAAGTGGGAAGCATCTTAGTCGTCAGCAGTCCATTCAAGAACTTGGCGGAGTCTGGACCCTTGATCTCAAGCAGCTTTCTATTAAGTTTGACAAGTCCTCGTGGCGGAATTGCCCGCAAACTGAGGAACGTCGAAAAGCGTCTCATGATAACATAAATATATTTTTACAAATATTAGACATAAAGCTCGTTAATTAGTAATCGATATTTGCAGCTCACGTAAACTCAACAACGGCTGCCAACATTTGGCAATTCGCCTTTTCACTCGTACTGTACAGCAAATCGATCAGACACCAGTCTGGTCCTCGTCCTCTTCCTCCTCAGAATTCACAAGGTCTTGTCTCTCTTCTTCGCCCTTACTTTTCATTCGTTCGGTCAGAAATTCATTCACTTCGTCCTGTAGTGTGGTAATATAAGCTCGGAGTCGTCCAATCCGTGTGTCTTTAGCCTCCGTGGGAGCATCTCTGTCCACAGCACCGGCAGCAAGAACGTAGTCAGAAGGCCCATTGGTGCGTCCGGACGTCGAATGCGGTTTCGACGGGTCAACCTCAAACCTCTTGAATACTGGGCCTGAGTATTCAGCCGTTGGAAGCAGCTCGTTGGTGTCCTCAGTCATGCTTTATAGGCTGTCCTAGGAAGAAGAGGCTCCGGGTAACGTTTGATGATATAAAAATTTTTCAGTCAAATTAATATATCTGAACTTCAACCAACATATCCCTCCATCAATTCGACATGTTCACCATTGTTTCCGAAAGATTCGCGGGAGAGTGCGCTGTGGAGTATGCTGCCATACTTGACTCTGAGCTCAAGACAGAGTATAAGAGTGGTTTTGAGACTTTAGCCGAACAAGAAAACAAACAAGAACTTCTCGCAAAAGTGTTGGAATCAAGTCGGGAGCTCGCTAAATTGAGCGATAAAGTGTTTGAGCCTACCTTCAATCTTCTGCTGCACCTTATAGACATTCTCAGGAGCGAATTAGATGTGTCTTTGGAGCAACAGCTATCTGCCATCTTGCCTGAGATCCAAAAAGTTGTTGTTGTCCCGGATGACGTGCTTTCCAAAGATAGATCCAGTATCAGAGTCAGCTCGCTTGTGTCTGTTTTTTCTAATCTGTTTAATTTTGTTCCCCCACAATCTCAGCTTCGGGTGCAGGTGCTCAAAGACATCCTTTCCATAGTTTCGAAGCACTCACTACTTAACGTGGCTGGTCCGCTGGCTCAACACCTGAAGGTTTGGCTTACCGATTGCAATGCTTCCAGCGAGGACATCAAGAGCATTTACATGCAGGTCATTGATCTACTGTTTAAAGACCAAAACGATGCACAGGCAGTGACACTTTTCAAAGAACTAATTCAATTGGGCGGATCGTCTCTTTCTTCCTCAGAGTACTCGCAGTTTTTCATTCACACCCTCAACTCTACAGTTTACATAAATCTGGACTCTATCGATTTCGAACCACTGCAACAAGATCCAGTGCTCTACAATCTGCTCTCCATATACAAGGACTCAAATCTAGAGGATTTCGCAACCTTGAGCAAAGATCTTTCGTCATACAACATCAACATAGACAACCTCACCAACAAGCTCAAGCTTGTTGCTGTGACCAGAATAGCGTCTAAGAAAAACCATTTGTCATACGCTGAAATTTCAGACGAGTTGCATATTGCATTGGACCAGGTCGAAGAATTCCTTATCAAATGCATCAAGTCTGGTCTCATTGCAGGAAGGTTGGACCAAGATAAAGAACAGTTCTACATCCACAAAGTGTCGAAATTGAACAGTACAAGTAAGGAGGACTGGGAGTTTATTTCCTCCCGGCTCGCTGGATGGACCTCTCAGATCGCCAAATTACAGACTGTTATCGAGTCGGTGCAGTCCAGAAGAGGAAAAAGAGTTCCTCCTCCTCAGGTCTTGCAAAAGTTTTACCAGCAGAAGCAAGAATTAAAGGAGCAGAAGGAGCTGTTGCAGCAGGAGAGAGAGAAAGAAGCACAGCAGATTATGTAATGTTTTTTTTAAATTTAAAATCCGTTCATGATCCTGAATTTTACAATTAAGCTATAATGTTTAGACTTCTTCTGGCCAACAGGGGTTCTATAAATTGGACTCGGCGGTCATTGTTCACTGCAGGGCTGCAAAAGACGGTTTTTCGAAATGCGTTCTTCACCAGATCTTCGCAATTGGCCAATAAAACCTGTCAGTTCCGGAATTACGCCACTCACAAAGAATTGGCATACAGACTAAGAGGTCTCGGGAACCCGAAAGTCTCTGGTTCCTTGGTCAAGTCGCTGATCTTTACTGTTGGCTTCTCTGCCGGCTGCTACGTTGCAACACCCTACTTATTTAATTATACCCCATTGTCATACTTCAAACGGCATCCCGTTCACTTACTTTATGGCCTTATTGGAGTCAACATTGGAATATTTCTTCTTTGGAGAGCTCAGACAGCCAGTTTGAGAACAATGAAAGTTTTAAACAAGTATTTTCTACTGGAAAGAGGGCCTTCAAGACCTTCTGAATGGTCTCTTCTGTGGTCTGGCTTTAGCCACCAAGACTTTGCACATCTGCTGATGAACATGCTCTGTTTGTACTCGTTTGGAACCACAATGCTACAAGTTCTGGGTGTGGTCAACTTCACGTCGTTATATCTGATTTCGGGAGTGGCGTCTTCATTCGCCTCCATCCTATTCTCCACCATAACACGGTCATACGGTATGTCTCTAGGAGCCTCGGGTGCCATTTCTGCCATATTTGCCGCGTTTGCAACCATTTTCCCAAAGGCCGGAATCTCACTATTTTTCCTCCCTCTTCCGGGTGGAGCCCAAGTAGCCTTGCTCGGATTCACTGTATATAACATTCTTGGGTGCTTCTACAGATGGGGAGGTCTAGATTACGCCGCACATTTAGGAGGAACTTTACTTGGATTCCTCTATGCCAAATATCTGCAACAAAAAAGACGTTATCGATAAATAGATTACATAATAGACCGTTTTCATTTGTCTCGATAATTTCGATCGATGGTTCACTCTCATCATTCCCATTCCGGTCAATATGTGTCGCACGCCGTGGATAACTTAGATGACATTATTTCCAGGGTAAAGGATATGAACTTTGAGGTCTTCTGTCTTACAGAACACGTTCCTCGATACGATAACAAATTGATGTATCCTGAGGAGATAGACAAGGGATATACTGTTGAC
Organism: Ogataea parapolymorpha DL-1; assembly: GCF_000187245.1. Classification (NCBI taxonomy): domain Eukaryota; kingdom Fungi; phylum Ascomycota; class Pichiomycetes; order Pichiales; family Pichiaceae; genus Ogataea; species Ogataea parapolymorpha. The sequence goes on along the minus strand of NC_027861.1, from coordinate 765,525 downwards.
TCATTAGTCGAGAATTTTGAGAAGTATTATATGCATGCGCGATCCATCCAGAAGGCTGTCAACGCGGATCGCTCTTCCAGACTGAAAATTCTCGTTGGATTTGAGACAGAAGGAGGAATAGACGAATTTCACCTAAATAAATGTCTGCAATTCAAGCGGGAACTGAGACCCGATGTAATAGTTGGATCAGTTCATCATTTGAAAGGGGTTGATTTGGACTTTAATCGCGAGAAATGGCTGGAAGCAAAAGGAAATCTCTCGTTGCAAGCGTTTTTCCTGGCATATTTCAAGCAACACCAGGTAATGGTGAGAACGCTCGAACCCGATATCATTGGACATTTCGACCTAATCCGTCTATTCGCTCTCCCCCACGACAGGTGTGAAGATACGGGAAAAGAGCTCAAAGACATTAACATAGAAAGAGACTGGCCTGAGGTCTGGAAGGTGATTACAGAGACGGTAGAGCTCATTGTTTCGCAAGGAGGTCTTGTCGAATTGAACACTGCTGCAATTCGCAAAGGCTGGACCACATCATATCCAAAAGATGATTTGTTCCAACTAATTCGCGAAAAAGGGGGCAGATTCTGTCTTAGTGACGACTCTCATGGAGTCAAACAGGTGGGCCTCAACTATGAGAAGGCTCTGAAACACCTGCAAGAACTCGGCCTAGATAAACTGTACTACTTGGATTTGGACGAATCTGGCACTCCCTTCGTCAATAGTCGCACTCTAGAGGATATTGCAGCTGACCCTTTCTGGAATAATTACACTTGAGTTCCTAGATAATTAATTAATTTCGTTAGTAAATATCTCTAAGTTTGGATTTTTTGGATCCGTCTAGCACCTGCGTTGGACTGGCTTTTTCCTGTGATAACTACTCTATCCAGCTCCTCAGACGTCTCAGACAACGGAGTCCTGACAGGGTCTTCTTGAGGATGGTATCCGCCAAGAGCAACAACCTCTGATATATATCCGTGTAAGCTTTTTCTCATCGGGTCATGAGTACGTTTATACTCTTCCATGATACTGTAATAACGCTCCTTTTTTTGCGGGTCGGAGAGATCGTTCATAAGTGAGAACTCTTCCATGTGCATCTTGGTGGTCTTGTGAGTTAGATAGAATTCCTTGAGTAACTCATCGGTACTTAGCATTTTTAGAAGCATTGGGAGCTTGTGGGAATTGTAAAACTTTCTCAACTCCACGTTCTTGACAAGCTGGCCACTCAACGCATACGTGTGCTGCTGGAGCGTGGCTGTCGAAACCCAGAATCTCAACTCATCGATGAATAGGTGGTTATTGAAATGTTTTCTTCGAAGACCTCCGTTATACTCCGAATTGAGCACTGTGGCGAAATCGTGCGGAATGAGACATGGAGAGCCCTCCATCATAGACAACTTGAGTGGCGACAGCTCGGAATACGTGTAGAAATGGTTATTTCTGCAATTGTATATCTGCAGTTCTTTATTTCTCTCCAAGGCTTCAGGAGACCTTTCTGGACCTTTGTTTGATCTGACGGGAGCACGTTTCACAATTCGAGGAACACCCGTATCGGTAAGTCCTTCTGTTAGCTCTGCTGAGTGAATATCCTCACCTTTTTCCTGTTCATTGTTCGCCTTTCTCTCCCGCTCCAATCTCTCCAATCTTGGAGGTATTTTAATCGTATCCGTCAGTGCCAAACCAGTAATATCAATGTACATTCCGCTGTCCACGTCGATGAACCTTGCGTCTATATTATTTCTGCCGTTTCCTTTTGTTCTGTGTGTCGGATAAGCTCCACAATCAACGTAGTATTTTCCGTAGCCATGCTGGACATCCTCGACGATAAGCGAGTTGTTGTACTTCATGCAAAACCGATCGAAGTCCATGATCGGCATCTGGACGTCAATGTCGTTATCCCATTCGAACACTAACGCGTTCCAGTACCAGCTCAAAAGCGTGCCGTGAGCCAGAAAAGACACAATACCCTCTTTGTATGTAAATTGCAACCATGTGTGAATAATCCTGTGAAGCATGATTTTGCGCTTTTCGTTCACGTCGTCGTACTCGTTGAGCTTGGACTCTGTCACAAAGCCATTGAAGAAACGGAAGTCGTAATGGCCTCCATTTTCGGTCACCTTGTGGCCATTGTATGTAGCTGGCCAATTGATGTTCACCTCTCTGAAAGATTTTTGCAGCTTGGTCGAAGGAATGGATTTGGAGTATCTGAGGGTCTGCAAGTGACGTAGTTGCTTTTCGTCGAGCTCATCTATGCGGTTTTCATAATCCTCAATGATCTGGTCATACGAGTAATTAAATCGGTCAGGAGGAATAACAAACTCATAATTCTGCTCTGCGGTGAACAGCGAGTCGAAATCCAGCTCACTTTTCGAAGGGGTCACGGAGTTGACCAGCATCTCGTGTTCCAAAGAAGCATCTGCCACAACAGTTTCATTGGCCTGTAATTCAACAAACTCATCGAACAAACCGCTATCGAGCATGTTGTAGTCTCCGGAAATGTTCACCTCGTACGAGCCTTTTTCCGTGAGAAACACGATGGACGTCGGCACGGGCGCATACGACAGCAGATACGACTTGGCATGTATGAGCTTGTCACGGAAAGACTTTTTTCCTGTCCGATCTTTGAAGTTGAATCCCGGCAGAAGGGCGCGACGGGTGCGACCCGTGTATCTATCATTATCAACACAGGCTCTGTCTATGTTTCTATTTGGGTTCTTGAATTTGTGTTCAGGATTGTAAGCAGGACCCTGGTAAAGAATGTCGTCACAGGTCGGACGCTGGTCCTCTGGTAGCTCTAAATATCGGTTTAAAACCGAGAGATCCACCCAGTCTTGCCAGGAAAACGGAACTGCGATTCTAGCTAGGGCGGCGTTCCCGGAACCCTGCTCCAGGAGCTGTCTGCGAATGTGGCTAAGGTACACCGACATCGTAATTCTTGGGTCATACAGCAAGCGGGATTCGCGGGTGGTTTTATAATCTGAAGGATCGAAGGTTGCAACCGCGTTGTTGAAAGCAGTGGAGAACTTCCAGTACTTGCCATAGTTCTGCGAGATGTCCAAGGTATCCAGCTGGTTCTCAAACGATTTTATAAAATCGTCCGGATCTGTTGAGGACGAAGTTGCACGGATGAGTCCTGTAACATCGTTCAACGCATCCATCTGGGTTCCTGCCCCCAAGAAACTGACAATCACCAAGTTCAGCAAACAGATAGCTGCAATGAGGGTCACGCAGCGTCGGCGTCGCGGGACTATCATCACTGCGTATCTTTTGTTGCTAGCCGATGTCATTTACAAAAGGTCTGTGTATCTCCCTCAATTTGGAAGGCTGTGCAAAATCAAAAGAGATGGCTGCTAGACCAAGTGGAATGTACACGTTAAAGACTTTATGGTCTAAATAACCCGTTTGCCACTGCGTGCTGAGCCTCTGTTCACGTGTGGGCTAAAAACCAGGTTTTATGCTTAGTATTATATTAATCGGAAATGCTTAGATCTTCAATCGACAAATTTTAAGGGTCGTCCGTTTACCAGGAGATATTCGTGCAAGCAAACAATGGCTGCGAGGCTTACTGCAAAGCTGACTCTCAGTTGTCCGATAGAGGTCATTAAAAAGGTCGTCTATTAGCTGCTTTATAGCCACTCAACAGGCTTTTGGACCACCTCGAGCAGCCTCTGCTCTTCCGGGCCGGGTGCCTGGTGATCGTACATCCATTTAGCCGTGAGTGGCAGACTCATCAGAATCGACTCGGTCCGCGACCCTGGCGTCTGTAGTCCAAACTTGGTGCCTCTGTCGTACACGAGGTTGAACTCAACGTATCTGCCTCTTCTAATCTGCTGCCACTCTTTCTGGACCTCGGTGTATGGGGTGTCCTTTCTGCGCTCGACCAATGGAAGATAAGCAGGCAAAAACGCGTTGAAACAGGACTCCACCATTTCCAAACACTGTTGAGGAGGCAGCTCGTCAAAGTCGTCAAAAAAGATTCCACCAATACCCCGGGTCTCGTTCCTGTGCGGAATAAAGAAATACTCGTCGCACCATTTTTTGAACCTAGGGTAAAGATCCGGCCTGAATTTGTCCAGAGCATTCTTATGCTGCTGGTGGAAGTTGATACAGTCCTCGTCGTAGATGTAGGATGGCGTCAGATCGGCTCCACCTCCAAACCACCACGTCTGGGGAGACCCATCTTCGTTCATAATCTCGAAATAGCGGTAGTTCAGATGAGTCGTTGGAGCATGCGGGTTCCAGGGATGGATCACAAGACTCAGACCGCAAGCAAAGAATTGCACGCTGCCACCAGCGTTCGTCCTGATGTTCTTATGATCTGCCCTCATTTTCTCTATAGCTTGAGGAGGAAGCACACCGTGGACGACAGACACGTTGACACCGCCTTTCTCGAAGGTTTTGCCATTCTGCAACACCATGGACCGGCCTCCACCGCCAGATTCACCCCGTTCCCATTCGTCGGCACGGAAACTGGCTGAGTCAAGAGACTCCAAACCACTGGTGATCTCGAGCTGCTTTTGCTTCACAAGTCGCTCCATTTGCACCCGGATGGGTAGAGCAGGGTCTAATACCGAGGCCATTCTTTGTCCTTAAAAGTGGTATATACGTCTCTATTTATATTCCAAACCCAGAATAATAAATCTGGTGATTTTCGAGCTAGTGCGTCCGGTGCACGGGTGTACGAGACCACCGGATAATCCATCCCTGTCTGATCGCGAACGCAAAAATTTCTTGGCAAATCGAACCCTTGGTGCGCCAAGCTTCCGTCGCACAGGAAATCGGGCTGTGCACAAGTTCGGTATCGACGAATAGGGGAAAACAGCGAGCTGGTTTGATTGTACTGTGAATTCTTATACGCTCCTGCCGCGTTTCCTCGTCTTCTTGGTGTTCAGGTGTGTCTTGTAGTGTTGCATGCAGTTGTCCTGTCGCGAGAACCTTGCGCCGCAACCTTCGTATGGACATATGTGGTTCTTCACACCCGTGTGTATTCTTGTATGCCTTGCCAGATGTCCTGACGTGGTGAACATTTTGCTGCAAATTTTGCACTTGTAGCGACGCATTGGTGGCGAGAGGTCAGAGTTCTTTTCCGGTCTTGTTGCGATTTCGGGGGTTGGAAGGGACACTTTTGGAGCAACATACTGGGGCGGATCCTGGCGAGTGTAGCGAATAGAGGCCAATGGCATATTGATGGAGGGTATATTTGGTCTGCCGAGAGGCTGAAGCAAGGCTGGAGGAGCAGGCAATGCTAGCGGATGCGGAGTGGTCGGGTTTGGAAGAGGCCATTTCTGCTCCGACTGGATCTTGGACAGAACAGAGTCGAGACTAGGCAGTTGTGTTGGAGTGTGCGATAGGTACGTAGGCATCTTGTTTTCGTTGACCAACAACACCGTCTCAGACATTTTCTAAAAAACGGGAACGAGCAAAAAATATCGCTCATCCTACTATTTATTATCTATGATGCAACCACAAGGAGGCGCGGGACTGCCTAAAAATAGTAGGCCGCACGTAAAAAGCCAACTCACATCTCTGCTCAAGATGCCTTACAGCATGTCCTAGCGTTGTGCATGGCTACTAGGTTCTAGAGGTTGACTTTTCTCGGCCCCATCATCCTATAAAATTGCCAAGTTTTAGCAAGAACCCTGAATTTTCCCAAGTCTTGGCAAAATTCAAACCCGTGTCCAATGTCGAAAAAGGAAAGTGTTACGTTATGTGGTTAGCTTTGTAATCAAACAATATAAGTTTTTCTGCAGCCGAACTATGCGTTTTCGGGAGTGCCCCGATCCCGAGAATACCTTGGAGCGGAGAAGCTCCGCAACAGACGGAACTTCCTTGTAGCCGTCGCGCACACCTAGCTGACTGGCTAGCTTCCAAAAAGCATCCACATCGTGCTGGTCGAGCGCCCTCCTGAAACAACGTTTACACGTCCCTAACCACCAAAGCACATTTTTGCACCCGTCAAGAAGCGAATGAACAAGGCTTGGCGCTTTGAGTCATCATGAATGATGCAAGATAACTAATCCTTGGAACATGCGGATGAGCATTAAACGTACTTAAGTAGCCGTTAATAGCGCCCATAGAGAACGAGGCTTATACGGCAATCCGGGTTCTGAAAGGCGACCAATCCTGTCACGAGCGGTGACCCGATCGCTCGCATAGCAGCCTTCCTCTAACTATGTTGTATTATTGGCCATTATAACTATCGAGAAAAATATCGGGACTAGTTCTTATTTGTGGTGGATTCAGAGTTGTCGTCCTTGACGGCAGCGTCAGGAGTAGGTGAATAAGCGTATCTGCTCCATTTTCTGATTCTGGCACCGTAGACGTAGAATGCAAATGGGATAGCACAGCATGCTAGCGAAATGAAGGCCATCAAGGTGGAGGCCCATTCGTAGCCCAGTCGGTGATACATTTGGATGGTGAAAAGAGGAACACAGGCTCCCCATATTGATCTGACGAACGTCTTTGCGGCCAAGGCAGAAGCTGCATAGTGTTGATAAGAGTCCACAATATAATTGTTGGCCGGGTTGTAAAGAAGATTGAAACCCAGACCGCACGAGAATCCCGAAAAGCAAGGTCCTGCCCAGGAGATGCGAGGGTACGAAGACCATGCGAACGCGAATAGTCCAATAGGAACAAACCAGCAACCAATCATCATAGGAATTAGTCGGAGCTCGGCAGGAGGAATCTCGCCTTTGCTTCGGTAAGTGTCAGCCATTTCATTGTATTTTTTGTTGATTATAGGTGAGACAGCAGCAGCAGACAAAACACCAACAGCAATTGGAATGAACATAAGGCCCGTCTTGGAATCGGACCATCCCTTACCTTCGCTGTAAACCACAGGATAGGCGAAGAAGAACATGTAAAGCAGGCCGTATATGACTGACATGTAAATGGTGATCAAGAACACAATCAGTTCCGACAGAAGGATCAATGGTCTAAGCAAAGTCTCCTCTGCGACCTGTTTGGCGGTTCTGACCTTGAGCTCAGGCAGAGCTCTGTATCTGTCGTCGCCGGTGGTTTTTCTGAGCTTCTTAGCTCTAGCCTTCAGAATTGTGCTGTGCGAAGTTTCAGGCATAAAAATGACAAACAGAACGTACATGGCGCCGCTGAAAATTAGCAACACCCAGTAGAGCCATCTCCAGCCAACATTGTCACCTATATAGCCACCGATCAATGGACCAATGACGGGACCAATGAAAGGAGCAGCAGAAAAGATAGTCATGGCCAGACCTCTTTCTTCGATTTTCCAGAGATCTGCTAAACTACCTCCAATCAAACACATTGGTGCCGAAAAGGCCAGACCGTCAATTAGTCGGCACACAAGCAGGGTTCCAATATTTTTCGCCAAGGCACATGGAATGATGAAAATCACTGCAACCAGTAATGTTGAGAAGTAAACCGCGTTTCTCCCAAATTCCTCCGACAGAGGAGCGAAAAGCAAGGGGCCAAAACCAAAGCCCAAGACAAACAAAGTGACGGTGAGAATAACGACTTCCTCGGAAACTCCAAAAGAAATCATTGGCCCCTTCATATATCCCGTGACAATAGCAGATGCCAATGCCACGTTGAAGCATATGGTACCCAAAAGCATAGTCAAAAACCATTTGTAGCCTTTCCCCCAGTTTTGAGGATTTTTCTCGTCACCGTCCACAAAGACCACAAGTCTCATACGCGTCTCCTGACAAATAGGATATTTCCATGGATCGTTTTCGTGGAAATCCGTCACCGGATCAGGTGTGAACTCGGTTGCAGTTTTTTCATGATCAATCGGCTGCTCAACTGGCCCTAAACTTCCGTAGCCTTCCTCATAATTTGTGAGAAGACGCGAGATGGCCTGGGAATTATTGCTGATCAGTCTTTCGAGCCTTTCGCGGTCGTCTTCCTCGTCATTGGTTTCGCCATGCGTAAGCTTTCTAACCAGTCCACTGATTTTGGATACAGTTTTCGTCAATTCATTACTGTCATTCGGACGTTCCTCTCCCCTGTACACTCCCGATTCGACGTCTTTATATTCCTGGACGTTGCTCTCCAGCGATTCTCTATCTTCCGTGCTCATGTCGAATATCTATCGATACCAGGGACTTTCGACCCTTTAAATAGTCCCTGAAGCTTATTTAGGTGCAAGGTCCCTAGATGGCTCCCTATTGTTTTCGTGCGTATAGCCGCATAATAAATCACTCAACTTTGCCGACAGCCGATATTTTTTTGTAGGCCTGGAAAATAACTCCAATGCGGCTTTTCGTATCCCAAAAAATCGGGTACAACTTGCATACTTGTGCCGACAGCGATGATCTAGGTTATTTTCTAGTTATTGTCGAGTACAAAAGCTAAAACGATGTGGGCCGAGCCGATATTGCAGCTTCTTAAATCCGAGTTATAAGGTTGCTAGGGTCCTGTTCATTAGTCGCGCGTACGGATCTTTTCTAGCACCTCAGGATAGTCTCTGAACACCTCATTGAACCTGTCGGGATAACTTGCTTGGTAGACCTCCGGGTCCTTGGCGAGTGCCAAGAAGAACGTTGCGGTTCCTGATCTGATGACAGAACTAATAACATTGCATATTTGCAAGGCAATCAAAAATGTGAATGCAACCACTGGAGCGTAGTATGAACCTTCAGTGTTGTAGCCTGGTTTGGTGAACCGCAAGTACAAATAGGCGAGCAAGGCAGACACATATCCAACAAAAGTGCAGTACATTCCCAAAGCTGTTCCGATCAGGCAATCATTGACCAAAGCATCCATCCCCTTATAGCTGAAAATGTAATGGGTGTCCCTTGCAGACTTCAGATAACTCTTGCCGTAGAGGGCCACATATGAATACGCATAGTGATTGAAGTATCTCACAAACCACTCGATCACGTAAATGAAGCACTCGGCGCAAAGCAACAAGCAAGCTTGAACTCCCTCCCCGTTGTTCAGAGCATTCTGTCGGGCAATTTGAACTCCTTGACGTAAAAGCTGGATAAATGTGACAATCAGCGAACCAAAACAAATTGATCCAAAAGAATAGGTCAAAGCCCTTTTCAGAGCACCCAGGGCCTGAAATTTAGGCATTCCTGCGTCGGACTTCGAAAGGTAATACCACGTACCAAAAATTCCACTCACTGTGACATGTATAACATTCTTCATCACTTCACTAATATAGTACCCCGCAAAGAAGACAAACACGAGCAGTCCAACCAATCTGGCATGGTTATAGCCTTGGGAAGTTTCGTCACCCCATTTCATGTACGAGGCGACCACAGTGACAGAGAATAATGCCGAAAAGGCACCTATTGCGAGAAATCCAATTGCAGTAATAATCCACGTACTAGGGTACTGTTTCATCACATCGATAATAATTGTAAGAACAGTCGCGCTGAACGGAATTCTGCCTCTCATGGTCCAGTAAGAAAATGCTGTGAGTGCGGCAAAGATAAGAAAAACAATGCCTGCCGAGTAGTAGCCCTTTGCAAGGTAAGCAATTGCCGTTCCCAAGCCGAGAATGACATTCAATATCAATGAAATTGTAATGAACTTCCTCGGGAACATTCGAGCAACGGCAATGGTTGCCAAGGAAAGAACTAAGGCAACAACAATAACAAATGCAAATAAAACTATGGTGTTGGTGTTCAATGAAAAGGAATTGCCAGCATTGTAGATCGAAGAGCCTTCATACGAATATGAGGTGGCGTAATGTCTCAAAGTGATGCCCGCAACAACAAAAAATCCAGCAACTGTAGCTAGAAACAGAATTGTGAAGGGAACGTCGTGGAACTTCGGCTTCTCGACTTTGAATGTTTCATCAAAGGTTTCCTTACCAGGTTCAGGAGCTGGGGGGCGATCATAGTAGTAGTTCTGGTTCAGCTTCTCGTTGGCGGATAAGTCATTGCCTTGCTGACTGTACTGAGGCGGTGGTGCGTTAAAGCCGTGCTGGGGTTGCTGTTGGTAATAATTCGACTGGGACATTGAAAGTTGAATTGAGATCGAAGATAGAGTAATTCAGCGATTTAGTCTCAATGACTTCAGTAAGATTAGTTAGCTTGTCAAGCAATTTCTGTATCTATTTTTTTTCTTGTATTGCACGACTTTGGTTCCAGAATCTATTTTTATTCCCATGTGTCAAAAAGTGGCTTATTCCGGGGTAAAAAAACCGTTACTTCTTGAAAAACGTTTCGATATCTTTTTCGAGCTTGTCTGTTTCGTCATCTGATGTGTCAAGGGAGAGAATTGAAGTATCTTGCGGATTCTTTCCGGCGTTTTCTTTGACTTCTTTGGGTGGGGTTGTTAAATCAATCGTGGGAGAGTTCTGTTTGGCATCTGGACTCCTGAATAGAGACGTTCGGAGCCCGCTTACGTCAACATCGAGTCGACTTCGTCTCTTGGTTGGAGACTCTAGGATATCCGACTCCTCATCAGGAGACTCGTAAGAGAGATTGGGTTTGTTTTTGAGCGGAGAAGAGCTCCGACTTCTCTCTTTTCCTGGATCGAGCTTGCGTTTTATGGGCGATCGTAAAAGATTATCAAGAGTTGACAACTGCCGTTTCGGGGATTTTTTGGGAGATTTGCGCGGCGACTTGCGCGGCGACTTTTTCTGGGCAGCTTTGATTTCGTATTGTTCGATCAATTTCTGGCCGTCAGGTGACAGCTCAAGTAAATATTTCGGAACCCATGTCGAATCTAGTTTTTGTTCAGAGTAATCTATGAGCCGGTAGTTTTCATCATACAGCTCTCCTTCCTTTAGAAATCGTCCAAAGACTAATTCTCGATTGTATTTCACCTGGTATTGCTCCTCTGACCAGATAGGAACGTAGTATTCATCGGCGCGTCTCTTCAAAGGAAACTGGGCTTCCTTGTACATATTGACGAATATCTCGGTGTTCTTGAAATAATCCAAGTTGTGGATCACCCTGAGCATATAGCATTCAGCTAAATGCTCCACCAAAAAATCTCTTGTACTACGTTGCAGAGGAAGCCGAAGATTGCACATTTCGCGGAAATTCGGCTTTTCAAACCATGCAATGGTACTCTCATCACCGTGAATTACATCTTCTGATGGATGGTCGTCGTAAACGGTGGTCCAAAGTGAGCCACGACGTTTAAGTTTGATTTTGTCATCGTATATTTTCAGAGAGTTCGGTTGTGGCAGTGTGGACAGCCTTATCAATGATGGGTGTGAGTCGACGCAATTGGTCTCAAATCTCCTGAATGCATAGATTTCAGGACAAAAGTAGGGATAAAAATGGATCATGAAATAATAGTCTGAAGGAAAAGATATTGTCCCATTGAATCTCCTTCCAAAATAGGCTTTGCTGTTTTGTGCAAGCGATTCCTGTAGCAAAACATTCAAGTTGCTTAGCTTTTTCTCTCTCTCGTTCTTGCTAAAAGGCACCAGGCCCAACAATCTTTGTCTTCCCTCCGCAACATAAATTTGCTTTAGTTCTTTAGCAAAATCGATTTCGCTCTCTATCTTGCTCCCTACTTGAGCCAACGCAATACAACGGGTTATTCCTAATCCACTGACCCCTTGGCTGAAATCGCTGCCATTTATGCATGTTAGGAACACCATTCGGTCCCTGTCAAGCCCAAGGATCTCTTCAATCTTCGACATTCGGTACGGAGTCACATAGAATTCTGGTTCTTGTCGTTCTAAATTTGCCTGCGTAGCAGGAGCATCTGCAACCCAACGGCTGAAATTTTTAAGAATTGTCTGTGCCCCATACACAAACCCGTCCGCATCGTTACTAATAATCGCATCGATCACGCCGCAGTCATTCAATCGAGCTAGTTCAATTTCAGCTTCCCCCGGAGCCTGGACATAGCCGATATTCCACAGCTGTAGTAGTTTCTTTATCAGATAAACAATTTTCGCCCCTGGCTCCTCACATAAGCCGCTTTGTCGTATCTGTTCGTTCGTTTCAATGTATTCAGCATAATAGTCATCGTCAGTATAAAGAACTTCTCCCCATCTTCTTTTATGTGTCTTATAACGGCCGTCGAAAACAAAAACAAAGGAGATATGCAGCTTTATGAGCTCCCTGATACGGGAGCAGAAATTCAAAATCACCTTTTCGTCACCAATGCTGGCTACATCTCCTTTATATTGCGAAGGTACCTGGGTAAGTTCAAAGATCCATTGGTAAACATCAATTCCCACTCGTAGATGTCTTGCATTCTTCTTGTAAAATTGCCGGGCATATACCCTTATGGGAAGACGTTGATCCTCAATTCCATACTCAGTAAACTTTTCCCAAAGACCTGGGATCGTCATCAGGAAAACAAGAGAAGTGATTCCTTATCCGGATTTTTAAAAAATTAGGAAATTTGATTTTACCTAATCTCCAGATTTACTACTAATACCTGGTATGTCAATCCTAATTACATACAAGACCCATATACAAGAAATGCAATAACGTTAAACAACTTCGCTAATGATAGCGGCGGCTTCTCTGTATGTAGCCAGTAGTTTTTCGCATTTCTCTCTCTCCTGGCTCAAATTCTCATCCTCATAAAGCAGCTCGTCGAAAAGCTCTTCACGGTACAGCTTTTGCACAAGAGTGTTCTGAACGCTCTCCTTTGAAAAGTTGACCAGCAAGCACATGATAGCTTTAGGAACTTGGTCCTGGATCATCTCTCGCACAATACTGAAGTAGGAGATGATCAGCCTGCGGATCAGCTCGCATTCAAGCTCTTCTCTTTCAGAAAGCTCTTCCTCCTCCTTCATGTTCAGATGTTCCATTTTCTTCTCTATAGGAGACTGCGAAGGTATGTTGAATTGCAGACCGTCGGGTTCACTTGGGAATTGGGATGGTTGGGGCTGGCTTGGCGGAGAGGACGAATTCTGGGATTGATCTTTGCCGAAGAAGAAGTTCAAGAAGAGCTCCTTATCGCCGCTTGTGGATGTGTTAGAAGATTTCCTTTCCAACTCTCTCAACTCCTCAGCCCTGGAACCAGCATCTGAAACTTTGTGCGATGACGTGCCATTCTCAAGAGGCACCGAACCGTTTGGCGACCTGGCATGGTCTTTACTCTTTTGTTTCTGTTTCTGTTTCTGTCTCTCTTCCACAACACTTGACATAGCAGCTGCTGCCCCCACAAAATTTGGATGGTTCGTGTTGATGTAAGCTCTGTGAATCTCTATCAGGCTTTCAACGTACTTTGTGGTAGGGCCCAACCGTTCTCTCAGCAATTCAGATACCGTCTCAATCAATTTTGTCTGTAGCTTTGGGTATCTGCTAAGCTCCTGAGAACCACAGTTGTGGCATATCTTCATGAGCTCCTCATACACAAGTTCCACACATCTGTGGGAGGGACTCTCGAGGAGTTTGATTTGTGGCTTCACCAGAAGGTCGAAAGCCAGCTCAGGAACAAACAATGAGGGTCTAGGGCCGGTTGAGTTTCTGATTGCAGTTCTTATGTCTTGAACCGGTAGGTTTGACACAGGGTTGATTGATAAAAGGGAATTCCCAAAGACTTCGTTGTAGATGTAATAGATTCTTGCACCCCCACAAAGCTCCTTGGTACTGATTTCGCTCGAGTTACCCTCAATGGAGCTTATGAAGTTGTTCGCAAACTTGTTCATCAGCATCAAAATGAGAGAGCCTCTGTTTTGTTTCGAGACTATATTGAGATCACCATAAGAAGCCAACTCCTGCTCCGTCTGGCCCATCAAAGTATTGAGTTTCGCTTTGATATCCGGTAGTCTCTCCCTGATATGATGCATCAACGTTTTATTCAGGGTTTTGGCCAAAAATGCGGTACCACATCTACCTGCAATATTTTTGTAGGCAGGATGTGACCGGAAGAACTCCTCTTCAGCTCTCAGGCTTTCCTCCAAAGATTTATTCACAGATATATCTTGCTGCGACCGATTAACCACACCAATGAAACCAAGCTTCAGAGGATAAACCTTGCCCGTCAAAATGTCAAGAGCGTTTGTGCCATGGTCCATCAGGTCAAGTTTCGAGAGAATACCGATGGTTCTCTTCCCGAGAGGGTCGACCTGTCTGGCGAGCTTCAATGATTCGGAATTCACTAGATCCACGTTGGCTGGAGAAACAGCTAAAATGATCGAGTTCGGCTTGGAAATGTACTCCAGAATAAGGTTCTTAATCTGTTTTTCGATGTCGGTTGGCTGGTCGCCAATAGGAATCTTGGTAAGACCCGGCAGATCGACCATGGTCAAATTGAGGACCTTTGGGGAATAAATCTTCAAGTTGATCGGTATTCTACTGATTCCTTTGTTTTTTCCCGCAATTCTAGACGTTTCGTTTTCAATCTCCTTTCTGATGTTGTTGAAGTTGTAAAATCTCTTACCAGGCAGATGCAAGAATTCTCCCCATTCAGCAGGTTCGACCTGACTGGCGCCTGCATTTCTAAGATGATCCTCTAAAGTGACTTCCGAATGATCTTGGTCTGCCTCAAAATCCGATTTATGCACCAAAGGGTCGTCCTCTTTAATATTGATCAACTGCAAAATTAAGGGCCGTCTGGTCACAATTCCGGTACCTCTAGGAAGGAAATCTTTGCCGACGATGTTCTCCAAAACGGAAGATTTACCAGCCGACTGAGATCCAATGACTGTTAAGATGGGCAGGTCCAAATCGGTCAAGTTGGTGTTAGTCACAATGTCCTGCAACTTGTTGACAGTGGGAATAAGGTCTTGCAATGCCGACATGATGCCAAATGTTACCAGTTCACACAGAGATGCTATCAATCGAAATCCTTAACGTTTGGGTATATGGGAAGCTGGCCAGTTGCTGATCAAATCTATGAGATCCACAGAAACGCGTAAATTGCTGGTATTTGATTCACAACTGGAAAATAAAGTATTGACAGAGGGCCAATCGAAAAAGAATTCGAGAGGGTAATAATTTTTTTAGACTACTTACATCATGACAATTGCTGTGTCGTAGATTTCTTCCTCTTCACCAGCATCCCCAGATCTGTTACAGGCCGTTTGTTGGACTCTGGAATAGACGAGGAAGCCACTCTGTCTTGTCTTCCTGTCATTTCTTGCAATTCAACACCGTATTCTAGCACTCTATCGTATATGGCTTCCACCTCAGAGGAATCACTGTAATCAGACTCTGTGAACACTTTTCTGGCATTTTCAAAATCTTTACCTTTTAGCATACTAAGAGGCCCCGGTGCAGACTCGTTGCAGGTCCCTGTGACTCCAATTAACCCAACGATGCGACCGAGTCTGAACTCCTGTCTAAAAGCCAGCTCTGTCCAAAACTGACTTAGTGACACTCTTTTTGCGCGGTTTTCGACAACCAAGTGTTCCAAGAATCTTCCCTTTGGATCATCAGGAAGAAGCGGAATGTTATAGACGGCCAGATCGTGAGCTTTTTCCGGTCTGTAGTAAATGCTACCAATTTTCCAGTCGTTTTCGGGGAAATACCTGCTGATCTGGCGAGGCTCCGAATTGAGGATATCAACGTATTTCTGCGCACTCTTAAAAGACTTGTTGACGCTCAAATTGATCGATTTCAACCACCATTTGAGCAATCCGCCATCATCTAATATATGCTTGCCATCATTTTTATTTGAGTTAGGGAACAAGTACTGACTTTCCGCCCGCGTGAATAGCACCAGGTCTGTTTGAAAATCGGAATTGGTGAGTGAAAGAAAGCGAGAGGGCACTCGGTAGGCTTTTGATTCAACAATTTGAGGCACTCCGTAGTCTTTGTCTCCTTTGGCTCGTTCGATTAAAATATGCAAGGCTCTCTGAACTGGTGAGGTAAATGGAGGGTGAGGCTTGAGCACAGTTTTATACGTATGCTTCACTCTAAGATCTCTTAGGTACTGAGTGACTGGATATTCAAATAGCCATTCCAGAATTCTTTGTACCACTTTCCCGACTTTCACCTTGGTCAGTCCTGTCGTGTCCACCTTTGAGACATATATTGTGCGCTTCAATGTCTCTGCAATTGTCAAGTATACGTACACCTCTGTTGCAAGCACTGGAGTTTGGTTGTGGAAAAGAACGATAAAATGAATTATCTTCACGGTGTGTGGACGCTCAGACTGATACACAACTGGCTTGCTGAGCTTTGGAATACTTTGCAGGTTTGCAAGAGCAAAATGCTCGTCTTTTGGCAGTACATCTTCAAGAGACTCTGCCAACGAGGTCATATCGAAATCATCAATACTTGATTATTATCTAGATATTTTTTTCGCGTCGTACCGACGCGTCGACGCTATGCATCTATATACTCGTGAGGATAGAAGATTAGTCGTTCGATTCCATCCTTTGTTAGCACCACCAGACGAATCACACCACCAGAGGATCCATCCCATCTGATGGCTTGCGAGAGTGACGTCTTGACAAATGATACCGTCTCATCTTTAGTCATGTCTTGCTTGAAATTCTTCTTGCAATAACCGTAGATGAAGGCCGAACCAGAACCAGCAATTGCGTACTCGTGCTTGTGTAGCGACCCTCCTAGTGGAATACTGTAAACCTGACCACCGTTTTTCTCATCGTAGCCTGCACAAATGATACCTGCAGTAAGCATCTCTTTATTTGCGTAACACAGTTCTTGGAACAGCGAGGCGGCGATCTTGGTTGTTGGAGGTCTTCCGTTATTTGCCTTGTACATCTCCAAGTGATATTTCACTATATCCGCGACTGCCTGAGTATCTGCTGCCGATCCAGACCGACAGCACCATATCTTATCGTGAATCTGTGTCAATTTGTCTGTCACTCTGTTGGCAATGTAAGAACCCGTGGTGGTTCTACTGTCTGCACCCAAAATAACACCGTCTTTGAACTTCACTGCCATAATTGAGGTACCAAGGCTAACCTCGCCCTTCTTCAATTGTCCCACATCAACAGAGATGGAGTCCATATTGTATAATTGAAAGTATTTTTTTCGCCACTGAATAAGTATCAGTTTGGTGCAGAGATGGCCAAAACAAAATCAAGCTCCAAAAATTTTCATCTCTACAATTTATCGATAATGACCGTGCCAGCATTCGATTTTTCCAAGCTTTCGTCTCCAAATGATGCCTGGGGACCTTCCAGTGTGATTCCAGATAGCTTACAGTTCAGTGGTGTTCCGTACGCTCCTTTCTCCAAGGCCGACAGACTGGGAAAGGCTGCTGACTGGCAACAGTCGAAGGAAGACGAGCTGAAACAGCAGCAGTTGAAAAACCAAAATCAAAAGCGCAAGGATCACTATCATGCCTATGGTGCTTCCGCTGCCAAGCTTTTTGGTGCTGAAGAAGAAGAGGAAGAGTTCAGCGTGGTGGACAACAGCAACGCCATTCCTGCCAATCAACAGACCGTTCTGCGGGGCAGAAACAGGGTCGCCAATCAGAAGCCAGGAGGAAAACCAGGCAATGTCGCCAGAAACCAGCCTTCTCGTCCTCAACAGGGTCATCCGAATGCCAACATGAATCCTAATTATAGAAACTTCAACAACAGATACAAGAAGGACGACAAGGTCAGAGAACCATCTCTCAAAGTGAACACCAAATGGCACTCAGTGTCCGAAATTGAGTTCAACAAGCTCACCAAACTGAATCTGGAAGTCGGCGAAGGTACAGATCTAGAGTCTTACGGAAGCGTCCACGGCTATGTGAAGAAATTCGAATCTTTCAAGCAACAGGCATTGAGTGTTGTCGACAAAGTGATTTTGAATCCAACCACATCAGAAGACCCTGTGATCCAAAAATTGGCCAGCGATAAAAAGGCTTCTGTTTTCGTGACGGATTCGATTCTTTCTCAGCTGATGTGTGCTGCCAGATCAAGTTACTCTTGGGATATCAAGGTGACCAAGAGAGACGGAATCATTTATTTTGACAAGAGAGAAAACACCGATAGATTAGAGGTGGATGAAAACAGCTACAATGCCCCTATCGATCTCCCTGACTCGGATGTGAACAGCGCCTCAAACTTGTCTTTGGAAGCGACTTTCATCAACAACAACTTCTTGGCCAATTCTTTGGACTCTTCCGTGCAAGAGTTTGAACACCCTGAGAACCCATTCGTGTCCAAGGCTACTAGCGAGTCGCTGCTGAACAAGGGTTACAAGTACAGGAGGTTCTTGCTTCCTTCTGTCAGTGACAACTCGCGAGAACTCGACATCATTGTGAGAACCGAGATCGACGCCTACTCCAGGGAGCAGAACAAGTATCTCTCTATCAATGCATTGAACCAATACGCTCCGTCGCCATCCAACGACTGGAAGAATAGACTCAGTGGATCCAGAGGTGTTATCTTTGCTGAGGAAATTAAAAAGAACAACAACAAAATTGCCAGATGGACCACAAAGTCTCTACTGGCTGGAATCGACAGCATGAAAATTGGTTTTGTGTCCAGAGCAAACCCAAAAGACAATACCAAGCACATCGTGGCGGGTGCTTTGACTTTCCACCCATCTGGTCTCAGTGCCCAAATAAACCTGTCTCTTGGAAACGGCTGGGCTATTGTTAGATCCATCTTGGACATCATTGAAGCCGACGGAGGAAAGAGTGACTACACCTTCATCATCCTTAAGGATCCAAATGCTCCTAAAATTACGATTTACAAGGTTACAGAGTAAGTAATAAATCTAATTATATTTCGTCGCGTTGTATAAATACGTTGTCCTCGTCCAGATATGTTCGCTCGGCGCGGGCCCGGCGCGTCGGAGTCGAGATGTCTCCTTTTTCCGGCGATCTCTGTTTGACCTGGCGATACTGGCTGCGGCGCTGCTCGAGGTACATTCTTCTAACCCGTTCCGTAGCAGGAATTGAATTTGTCCGTGCAACAGCAGGGGTGCGCAGCCACCGTCCGGGCGTTCCAAAAGCAACACCCGGCGTCTCTGGAACAGTTCCATTAAAACGTCTGCGTTGGGCCAGCGGAGATAATGACGATACTTCATTTGTGTCCACAAAAACGTCCTCTCTATTCTTTTTCTTTTCTTCGTAGCTGAACCTCCACATATCAAAAAATACTCTCTTTTTATTCCGAGACCATCTCTCTTTGAAGCGGTCGGCATTTCGCAGGTCATTCTGGATTTTGATCGCTTTGAGCGACATTTGAGATACAATGTGAGAAAGGAGGTCGACATTGCTCACCTCCAGATGGTGATCGCATATTTCGTTCAGTTCCAAAATTCTATCATAAGCACGGAGCCATTTGTTGAACATTTTTGTTTCCAAAGACAACGTCCTGAAACTTTCCGCATCTTGGCCATCTCGATAATAATCTTCCCATTTTTGCTTCCAGAGCTTGAACGTTCTCGCTTCGGAATGTGACGTTTCGTAGTCTGCGAGTTTGACTTGCAAATTCTTGTTCGTTTCTTGAGTCCTTTCGAATGCTTTAATCCAAGCTACCATAGTTGTGGAGAGGAGTTTCCTCTTGTGTTGTTCATCGTGTTCTAATCGCCACTCCTCAGCTCGCACTAGTGAATCACGGGATTGGGCCAGCTTCGAAAACCAAAAGCTTAAAAATGCTTTTTTCGTGAATATCAAATGAAGTTTCTCGGCCTTCTGGCGTTGTTTGATTCGTCCGACAGCCGACGAATGCCAACTCTCAAACGTCTTTTTTGTCAACGTGTCAGCTACACCTTGCAAAAATACATCTTCCCGCGTGCGCAATCGCCATGTTTGCATGTACTTTTTCAAGATTATCGCCTCTTGTTGGCGATACACCTTAGATTCCTGAAGGACCAGCTTCCAATGACTCAAGACTCTTTGTAGTAAGGCCTGTCTTCTAAAATCGTCTGCAACAGAAAGCAGTCGCTGTGCTCTATTCCACTTATTGAAGAACTTCTCCAAGAGATCGGCATTTCGTTTTTGAGCATACTGTTTGTAAACTTTCTGGTGACGATGAAATTGCTTCCAATTCTCGAAAATCCAATGCACCAGGTGTCGATTGTTATTCCTGTATACCTCCTCTTCCAGGACATGAAGATTGTATGCCATTACCCATCCATGGAAATAATTAGCCTGGATAAATCGGTCTTCATAATATTGCAACCTTTTTGCTTTATCTATTCCTGGAGCTGATTCACTGTGCCAGACATTGAAATAATGCGACTTGAGAAGCATATCTCTAGCTTGGTCAGCTCTCCATATGAGCTGACGATGGTTTCTGAGCTTTTGATGCCATCTGGCTAGCATCAGTTGAAGCGTCATTTTGTCATTAATTTCCGAGAGCTTTGATGTACGAGCCAGTGAAGCCGTCCTCCAAAGCCTGAAGAATTTTCTCTTGAGCAAGTAAGACTCCTTGCCGTCGGGACGTGCGCACTCTTTGAAACGCTCGGTTTTCTGCTTCCATTTGAAAAACGTCTTGGAAACAGCGAGTAAATCCGCTTTATGTTGGGTTTCTGTTCTTCTTTCCACTTTCTGGACCCATTTTTGAACTTGGTTCTTGAGGAGCCTTGTGTTTCGGAACTTAACTGCATCTTGATTCTTGACCAGATAGAGTTGGCTCTTGTCGTACCATCTTTTCAGAAATGTTGAGGTGACCGATTTTTTCCAAATGTTTAAGAGCTCGCGGTCTGTTCGCACGTACGTCATTGAATCAAACCAGAGTCTTAGATATTTGCTTTTGAGCTCAACTTCGTCTTTCACACACACCAGAGCATATCGCATAGCCGGAGTCGGTAACAGCTGTCCACGAAATGAGAACGTCCTTGAACTCGGAATGAGAGACAAAGCCAACAGATCTTCTACGAAAGAGTCGGGTGTGATTTCTTTGTTGCTCCATTTGAGAGTGGCCCGTTTGACATCTTGGTAGTACATATCCTCGCTTAAACTCTTTCCGTCTTCCTTCAACAAATCAATGTATTTCTCAAATATACGCGGAAACCACCTCACAGACAAAGGCGCTTGTTCGTGTTCCAAATATCTTGCTAGCAGTCGATCTAGCAAGCTCAAAATCTGTGTAATATCTTTATCATCCGTACCACGTTGATCATCATGCATCAATTGTCGTATTATAGGTTTCAAAATGGGAATGATTGGGTAAAGCGAGAGATAGTCGTCAATTTTCTGTTCGAGAATATCTCGTTTCTGTGCGTTGCGAAGAGGATATTTGATGATATTGAAGATGCGCAAATGAAATTCACTGACCAGCTGCAGATCATATATCACCTTAATACGATTGATGCTCATAAAGGTGTCCACCGTCAGTTTTGCTGCTTTTTGAATTTTTGAAGGTGCTAGCGCTCCAGAGGGGAGGGATGCCGTCAGCATCAACAAGCTCTGCTTATAGCATGTGTTAAACGACTCATTGTTTGTTTCGAACATGAGTGGGACCAGCGATTCTTCTTCCTTCATCAGGTCACTATTAGTGTCCTCCAATAGCTGTCCAGCTTTTCTATGGTAATATAGTTCATACTCGTAAGCTTGCGACACATAGTCCATCAGACGTGACTTTGTGGAGAGATTTGACACGACGCTTTCCAAATCAAATAAAACCAGCCTTATCTTGTTTATCATGCTCAATTCCTGTGTGATGTTGGGTTGCAAATGAGGTCCTGTCTCTTCTTCGATGGAGCGTATCAGTGATTTGGTTAAAAGCACATCGCCGACAGCATTTTGCACTGAAAATTCGGTGTGATGGTCATTGCCGCTCAAACAATGGAAGCTCGCTCGTCCAAGATGCGATCGTATCTCCAAACTCAAATTGGTGTATTGTAGCTGATCAAACAGGTGTTCATCGATTCCCAAGATTACCTGCCAGAGAATACGAATTTCTCTTAATTTCCTTGCATCCACATCGGAGCTAGAACCAAGCTCATTCAAAGCACGAACAAGATCCAGCAGATCGTTTAGATCGTGCACATTCGGCTCATGTGCCATGCGTTCTATCATATATTATTAAATGATCATGAACAAAGCGCGTTCAATTATTTATTATTATTTTTTTCCTTGGAGAAATCAAACGGCTGGAACTTTTCCCGAAAAACATCCTTTTGAGACGCTTCCTCCAGCAGAGTCTCTCTGCATTTATCCCAAATAACTCTGCGTCCTAATTTCATTAGAAACGCCAGAACTCTACGCGGGAACTGAAGATCAACGTTATCTTCTATCAGCTCAAAGACGTACTTGGTCTCAGAATCTGGACCAACTATGCGAATTTGCATATAATCCCCGTTGTTGATTAGTTGGGAAAGCTTCTCACTTTCCATGTCCTTGGTGTAAACCAGGTTGGAGCCATACTTTTTCTGATTATATGCGATCTGTTTTTTCATTTGTGTCTCAAAATGTTCCTCAAGTTTTGCTTCCAAGGGAACGAATTGAATGTGATGATGAATGGCATTTGCTCTAGAAATTTCCCAAAATACCACTTTGTAGTCGCCAAGAGATGTGAACATAGAGACGACGGACTTTTGGTACTGTTCAATCTCCTTGAATAATTTAGTTTCCTCAACTTTCTTATCAGGCTCTTCGGCATCTCTATATTTACTGAATGTGGGATAGTGACCAATTGGGATGATTAAGCCATGGCCTGAGAATCCTAATTTGTCTCTTGTAGTTAAGGGTCCCTTAGCAACAGTCATGTATGAATAGTCCGCGATAGAAATGATCATATGTAGTTCAGCTTTAGCATTGGAGACACAGAAAAAGCAATTCTCGGGCGCAACGTTTTTCTTCTCTCGCTTCACCCTCACCTCAGGGCCTTCAAGCTTCCTCTTACGACTCTCAATTTCAACAGGAGCTTCTTTTTGCTGTATTTGAGGCTTCTCGCCAAATTTCGAGACACCTTCTTTATCCATTAAAGGATCGAGGTTCAAGTTAAAAGCATAGTACCACTTATCTTGAGTCCCTTGTTGTCCTAGACTAATGAATCTTGTAACACGGTCATCATCCCATTTGAACGGTAATCGCTCGAAAAATCTGCCATTGTTAGAGCCGACGCAGAACCAGTATCGAGGGCGAGTCCATTCGAGCAGATCATTCAATCTCGAATCTCCCACCAAAGACAATTTCTCTTCTTTGGCAATAGTGGTTGGCCATTGGTAGGTTACAAGGATGTCCAGGAACTGGTTTGCAAATACCTTCTCCATATCAGATTCGATATCATCCAATTTACCAGAAACATAGCCAACACGAATACCGCTAGCTAATCGAAGAATTCCGCATTGTTTCATGAATTTGAGTTTGGACTTTTCGCTGCCTTCATATTTTCTGACTCCTTCGAAATGGAAAATCGACGCAACAGGCTCATCTAGCTCTTCAGGGAGAGAACCATCTTCGGTTATCACATCTCCAAGAAAAAAAATTCCATCAAACGGTCCGTGTTTTTTATGCAGATTGTTCGATATCCTCACTGCTTTTGAAATTTCCGTTGGAGATGGATTTATAGCGAGTCTAGAGGTCAGAACCTATCGTTTGGGTACTTACATTTTGACTGAATTCATCAAATATTACAGAATTAGTCCCTTGATATTAATTTAGACTGAAAAAAAAAATAATAAAAAAACGGTATCTTAGATTTGTGGGGCCTACAACAACTGATTGTAACAGAAACTCCAAATAATATTTTTCCTATTTATTTTCTTGCGATCAGTACAGTGTTCCAAATGGCTCACTGTATCCGTGATAATCCCTAAAGCTATTCTGAGCATTAAGTAATAGCGGTGACAAAATGTTATTAGGGTTCAGATTTGGATTTCCCTTGTGCTTGAAAGTGAAGCCCACAAAGCTCTTTTGATCGGTCTTCACGCTGTTATGACTCAATTTCTCATCGTTAGCACGCTTGGCCATAACCTCTTTATATTTTGCCATATCGTTTTCATTAGTGAAATCATCAAAGTATCCAGCGTCCTCTTCATCGTCCAACTGAGGTGTGAATGGTGGCACACGATCCCTCAATGATTCCCATTTGACTTCAGCGAAATACGGCATAGACATGATTTGTTTGAAAGAGCGCAATCTCTCATTGGGAGATGCAATAAGACGAGTGATCAATTGCCAGGTGCGGTCACTGAAAACGTATCTGCCGTCTTCGTATCTCGGTCTTTTGAGACAGTCTTTCCATCTCTTCAAATTGCTATACGTCTCATCTGAAGAGCTTCCTGAGAATGGGGTATATCCAACAATAGCCTCGAACAACATACATCCCAGGGACCAATAATCAATGGTGTAATCGTACGACTTACCTTCGAGCACCTCGAGGGCCATGTAATCAGGGGAGCCAACAATCGAGTGTGCAAAGTGGATCTCGTTATTCCTCAAGGACTTGTACATCTGCTGTCTTTCTTTGACCGTGTGCTCCTTTGGCTTGTACTCAAGATTCTTCACTTGACTGAGCCGGAGTTTCATACTCTCAATTCTATCCGTTGAGACAGATCCAGCAGCCAAACCAAAATCGGTCAGCTTGACATGGCCCTTGGAGTCAATTAGAAAGTTTTCTGGCTTGAGGTCTCTATGCGTGTATCCAAGCTCATGAAGAGAATTGACCGCAGCAAACATCTCGCTGATGTAAAATCTTGCGTGCTGTGGAATCAAATATCCAGCGTTGTTCAGTAAAGTACGGAAATCTCCTCCTGGAACAAACTCCATGGCCAAGTACACACTCTCAGCATCCTGGAATGCATAATAGAGCTTCACGAGCCATTCCGAGCGGGTGTTGGTCAAGATGTCTCTCTCGGTCAGAACATGTCTGGTTTCATCGGTTTTAGTGAGAAGCTTTTTACTCAAAACCTTTAGAGCACAAATCTCCTTAGTATCCTTCTTCCTTGCGAGGAAAACCTGTCCATATCCTCCCTGTCCAACTTGCGTGATGATGTTGAAATCTTTGTGTTTAGGCTTGATTCTTCTTTTTCTCAGATATGCTCGCTCTTTGCCAACATAATTCTTCCACTGTTGCGCTCTTTCCGAGGGTGGAAGCATTTGCAATGCCTCTTCGACCTGGCTCAATCGGTGTCTTCTATTGATGACATAGTCAAACATGTCGCAATAGTAGTCCAAAAAATACATCTGTGAGACAGTCACCAGTCTCTTTGTCTGTGCACTGTTCGCCTTGATATAGAAGTCTCTGTTCAGTCTTGGAGTCTGGGTGACTTGCATTTGAGTAACCGCAGAACGTGGTGTTCCGTACATTGGCAACGGTGGATGAACATTGTTTCTACTAGGAGTGGCAGGCGGGGTGTTCTCCTTATTGTACTGCACCCGCTGTACCCCTTGAGGATCAAAGCTTCTGTTTGGAGAGCTGGAAGTCGACATGTAAGAAACGTAGGAAGTATCCGCTGCGCCGTGCTGGTTTATAGTGGTAGGAGACCCAAAATTCAGGCTCTCCACGTCCCGCGAAAGGTCCTCCACATAGCTGTTGTCAGCCTTGGGAGTTCTGTTAAAAATGCCGCCAATCAGTGTCATTGACGGAAAAGCAAATACTTGGAACGATCAAAACCTCAAACAGGACCTATTTACGCATTTTTAAATATTAAATGTTTACAGTTATCCCAATTAGGATTTTGTCGAGCGATCTAAAATTCGTGGCGCACGCGGTGGCACAGCACGTGCTCAGGTGGCTCCGGGAAGCGTTTTCTGTAGCTTGGTCCTACCGTGGCCAGTATCTTCTGGCAACTCCAATTGTCGCTTGCGGGCTATTTTTTCGTCGTCAAGTAGCTGTGCAACTTTGCTCGTAGCTACCGACTTGTTCCCCGAAAACTTCTCGAGTTTGGAAGCAGCTGCTTTGGACAGCTGAGGCCGGCTTCTACTGGCAATAGCCCGCGCCGAAAGCTTTCCAATCATACCCATTCCGACCTCCTCACCAAAAGCGTCGTATTTCGTTTCTTCCTGTTCACCAAATGCCATCCTATTCTGTGCTTTTTCCAGCTCAGACATTTCCATCTTTTCTTTCTGTTTGCGGAACCTACGACCAGCCCGCTTCTTAGACTTTTGATCCACTGGCTTGGGTAGTGGTTTAATTGGCTGCGCATCTGGTGGACTAGCCAGCTTGTCCAGATGCTCACTGAGTTGTTGTCTCGTCTGCAGTCCAAACGAGTCGTCGGAAACGGATTTTCGCGCATTTGAGTAGTCAACCCTAGCGGCTAGAATTAGCTTTCCCGCAACCATGCGCACAGCCTTCACTCGGAGATCCTCCGAGACCGACTGTACAAGGTCGCAGTAATACAGGTATCCCTTATTTCGCGTACCTGCTGTACCCTTCATGAATGAGGATCTGTTGGCTCCCATAGACGGTATATTACATGATGGAACTTTGCAAAGGCCCTCCAGTCCGTACACTGATAGAAATTGCGCGGCCACTGTGGGGCCCACCAGAGCAGTCACATTTGGAGCTATACTTTTGGCTCTGCGAGAAACGTGGTTTTTGATTTCTGTTCTGGCAGCCTCCAGTTCGAGAAGAAGGTCGCAGGCGTCTGATATGAGTTTCAAATGGTGCTGGTCGAGATGATGGCTATGGCTAGATTGTCTTAGAACAGATGCAGAGACCGTGAGTCCGAGAATCTCATCTTTACGGAGATATTGCTCAAAGAGTTCTGGAGCATCAATAAGTTTCGACGGGTTTCCTAAAATAATCCTCACTGTGCGAGCATAATTGTACGGATTTCGTAGTAAATCATCGAGTTCTGGCCAAACTGGCTTGTAATGGACGGTGATGAAGGAATATATTTTGCCGATCTCTTCGTTCAGATCGTCCAATAGATCGTTGGCATTCTGTAGGAGGCTGTCCTCCGTTTTTGAGTCTTGTTTCTCGTAG
The DNA here is from genome assembly GCF_000187245.1 of Ogataea parapolymorpha DL-1. Classification (NCBI taxonomy): domain Eukaryota; kingdom Fungi; phylum Ascomycota; class Pichiomycetes; order Pichiales; family Pichiaceae; genus Ogataea; species Ogataea parapolymorpha. The sequence goes on along the minus strand of NC_027861.1, from coordinate 738,878 downwards.
TATCGCAACTTTTCCACAAACTCGTTAACTCTTGGTAATATATGAGAGTATTTCCTTATATCTGTGATAAGACTCAGATCTGGAACCGATATCAGCTGCTGAAAAGAAGGCTGCTGATCGTCAGCATCCTGGAGCTCAATATCAGACTCTTGGCCCTCTTCCTCACTTGAATAGCCCGCCAGGAGACTATCAGCAAGACCCATCTAGAAGATAATCTTATACAAAGGACCGGGTAAGTAACTTTTTTTTTTCCTTCTTCGTTGATAATTGAATCTAAAATCTTTTGACTCTTCTTGATTGTCAATAGTTTATGCTATTGAGCAGGTATACAGCCAGAATTAGTGCTTGTATACGAGGAAATTTGAACATATCAAGAACCTTTTCCATATCCAGAATGAGTGAAGGACAAGCAGCACCACAGGATCCACCTAAATCGGCCAAGGAGCTAGAGAAGGAAAGAAAGAAGGCCGAGAAAATGGCCAAGTTCCTTGCTAAGCAGGCCAAGCAACAGGAACTCGCAAAGAATGCCGCCAAAAACCAGGAGAAAAAGAAGAAGGAAACAAAGAAGGAGGCAGAGCCAACTCCTGAGTTTGTAGACAAGACTCTTCCTGGAGAAAAGAAGATATTGGTCAGTTTGGAAGACAAGTCGTTTTCTGCTTATAACCCAAAGGCTGTCGAGTCGTCTTGGTACCAATGGTGGATTAAGCAAGGATATTTTGAGCCAGAATTCACCGAGGACGGCGATATCAAGCCAGAAGGCTTATTCTGTATTCCTGCTCCTCCACCAAACGTCACGGGTGCTCTGCACATCGGCCATGCCTTGACTGTTGCCATCCAGGACTCGCTGATTAGATACAATAGAATGAAGGGCAAGACCGTGCTATTTTTGCCAGGTTTCGACCATGCCGGTATTGCTACTCAATCCGTTGTGGAGAAGAACTTGTGGGCCAAAGAAAAGATAACTAGACACGATTTGGGCCGTGAAGCCTTTGTGGAGAAAGTGTGGGACTGGAAGGAAATCTACCATAAGAAAATCAAGTCTCAATTCCAAATGATGGGTGCTTCGTACGACTGGACTAGAGAAGCCTTCACTCTCAGTCCAGAGCTTTCGGAGGCAGTTACCGAGACTTTTGTCAGACTGCACGAAGAGGGAACCATTTACCGTGACTTGAGACTGGTCAACTGGTCTGTTCAGCTCAGCACTGCTTTGTCTAATTTGGAAGTTGACAACAAGGTTGTTCCTCCTAGAAGCCTGCTCTCTGTGCCAGGTTACGAGAACAAAGTCGAGTTTGGTGTTCTGACGTCTTTTGCTTACCCTGTCGTTGATTCCGACGAGAAAGTTGTCGTTGCTACCACGCGTCCAGAGACCATCTTTGGTGACACGGCTGTTGCTGTCCATCCAAATGACCCTAGATACACCCATTTACACGGGAAGTACGTCCAACATCCATTCCTCGACAGAAAGCTGCCGATAATTACCGATGCAGAGGCTGTGGACATGGAGTTTGGTACTGGTGCTGTGAAAATCACTCCTGGCCACGATCTGAACGATTACAACACAGGTAAAAGAAACAACCTTGAATTCATCAACATCTACACTGATGACGGCAAGCTGAACTCCAACTGTGGTGAGTGGGAAGGTATCAAAAGATTTGATGCTAGACCACTGGTCATTGAGAAGTTGAAGGAAAAGGGTCTTTACGTCGGCCAAGAGGACAACGAGATGACGTTGCCAATCTGCTCAAGATCCGGCGATATTATTGAACCTTACCTGAAGCCACAATGGTGGGTTGCCCAAAAGAAGATGGCCCAAGCGGCCATTGACGCTGTCAAGAGTGGAGAAATCAAGATTGCTCCGAAGAGCTCCGAGGCAGAATTCTTCAGATGGCTAGAAAACATTCAAGATTGGTGTATTTCGAGACAGCTCTGGTGGGGCCACAGATGTCCAGTCTACTTTGCAAACATCGAAGGAGAAAACAATGATAGAAATGATGGAAAATATTGGTTCTCTGGCAGAAACGAAACAGAGGCCCGCGAAAAGGCAGAAAAAGCGTTCCCTGGCAAGAACTTCACTCTAGAACAGGATGAGGACGTTCTAGATACGTGGTTCTCGTCCGGACTGTGGCCGTTCTCCACATTGGGCTGGCCTCACAAGACCAAGGACATGGAGAAGTTCTATCCGATGTCCATGCTAGAGACTGGTTGGGATATTCTTTTCTTCTGGGTTTCGAGAATGATCATGCTTGGCATCAAGATGACCGGCACCGTTCCTTTCAAAGAGGTGTTCTGCCACTCGCTGGTTCGTGATGCACAGGGAAGAAAAATGAGTAAATCTCTGGGTAATGTGATTGACCCGACTGACGTGATCCACGGTATCAGCCTAGAAGACTTGCACAAACAGTTGCTAGCTGGTAACCTTGATTCCAGAGAAATCGAGAAAGCCAAGGCCGGCCAGAAGGAGTCGTATCCGAACGGTATTCCAGAGTGTGGTACTGATGCTTTGAGATTTGCTCTTTGTGCCTACACCACTGGTGGACGAGACATCAACCTGGATATTTTGAGAGTTGCAGGATACCGTAAATTCTGCAACAAGATTTTCCAAGCTACCAAGTTCGTGTTGATGCGACTGGGCGACGACTACACTCCTCCACCTACTGGTGCTCTTAATGGAGGCGAGGCTCTTGTCGAAAAATGGATTTTGCACAAGCTGTCCAAGTGTTCTGAGAAGGTGAACAAGGCTCTTGACGAGAGAGAGTTCTACGATGCCACACAGGCTATTTACAACTTCTGGTTGTACGATCTTTGTGACGTTTACATCGAGAACTCCAAGTTCTTAATTTTGGAAGGAACAGACTCTCAGAAGAAATCTGCTAGAGACACCTTATACACTTGTATCGACTCTGCTCTCAGACTTATCCACCCATTCATGCCATTTGTGACGGAAGAAATGTGGCAAAGACTTCCTAAGAGATCAACTGAGAAGAGCGAAACAATTGTGAAGGCCGCTTACCCAGAATACGTCGAGGAGTATGATAACCAGGAGGCCTACGAAGCTTACGAGTTGGTCTTGGAAATCACGAAGAACGCCAGATCGTTACTTTCTCAATTTAACATCACAAAGAACGCACAGGTCTTTGTTGAGGCTTCTAAGCCGGAATATGCTGCCATCGCCAGAGATCAGACCGACTCTATTGTGTCTTTGATCAAAGCTGTTGACGGCATCACTGTCGTGACGGATGTCAAGGACATTCCAGACGGATGTGCTCTTGCAGCTGTTGTTCCGGGATGTAACGTTCACTTGCTTGTGAAGGGAATGGTCGACTTGGACAAGGAAATCGAGAAAGTCGTCAAGAAGTTGAATAAAGCCAAGGGTGCTTTGAATAACCTAGAAAAAATGATTAATGCTCCTGACTACGAGAAGAAGGTTTCTAAGGAAGTCCAGGAGAAAAACAAGACGACTCGCTCTAACCAGTTGGCCGAGATTGAGGGTTTCGAGGCCACCATCAAGAACCTCGAGAGATTGAAGCTCTAAATATATAGTAAATCATAATGATAAATTAGGCTTTCCATATATAATTCTGCGACACGTGACTTGAGATCACCTGTCTGATCTGCTGGAAATTCAAGTGTATCTCTGATGCGGCACGGTCTAGTACGTCGAACAGCTGTTTCTGCTTGAAGGTACCCAGTCCGTCGCAAAACAAAAGATTGTCAATTTGGTGATTTTTGATGGAATAAACGACGACGAAGTGAGAAACAGAGCCGGACAAGTCTGATGACGTGGGAGACGTCTTGATCTCTCCTTCTGTGCTGATACTACAACATGTAGCCATAAATGATGATTTGAGCGAGATTCCACTGTTGATGAGAGCGACGAAAACGGAGTTTATGATTGCAACTAGCTGTCTTGCTGTGTATTCTTTGGGTTCACCATTTTTCAGAATTTGAACGGCAATCTGTATTGTTTGGCGCGGATATTGGTCCAGGTTTATCACTGTCGGAAGAAGCTGGCCCAATTTGTGTTCTAATAGTGTTTCCCTTGTAGATGGTACGCCAGAGGATGGTCTGATGTTGATGTCCAGATATGCTTTTGTTGGCAGCTCATTTCTGGGTCTTGCAGACTCTATAGGTCCTGTGACGGAACTGATCACTTTTGTGGCCCCAAACTCATACGATGCTGATCCATCCACCTGATCGAGCGGGTCGTTCTCGACTATAATAGACATGGTAAAGCGGTGTTGAGATGTCAAAAAAATTTTAGAAAAATATTCTTTTAGCATAATCCTCATTACCATGTCCGAAGAGTGCTTCCCGCTCGTGAGCGTTTTGCCGTACATGGAGGGAGCTAAAATAGAAGAAATAGATTTTGTTTACCTTCTCAGCACACTAGCGCGCCCGTCCACCATTTCAAATGCATCCAAAACAGATCTCAACCATTTATGTGCCAGGGTGAACAACTATCTAAGCTCTAACAATGTCAGGTATCGCTGGCTAGGCTCGAAATTGGCGATTGTACTCAACACGCATATTGAGATCACAGCTTCTGAGTACACATCCAAGTATTTGGGGGCTTTGATCAAAGCTCTCGAGTCCAAATGTTTCATCAAAGACGAGGCCTCGGCCCCCGTCTATGCAATTGTGACACTAGAAAGCTGCTGTGACGCCCTATCATTTATCATAGGCAATATCAGAGGCAAGCATGCACTGACTCGGGAAGTTCTAACTCCCAAACTGCCCTCAGTCATCGGATCTCTGCTTGAGATCATCAATCTGGTTCCGCAAAAAGCTATTGATCTTCTCTATGATCTGTTGAAAAACAACTCCACCACCTTCCGTCCCTTTGGTTCAAAGTTTGAAAGAGCACTTTTGGGGCTTTTGGGATCCGATGGGTTTAACAAATTTGAGTACCAGCTACAGCATAAAATCTTCAAATCTTTGGCACTCCTTTCATTTAGTCTGACCAAGAATAGCACTAGTGAGCTGTGGAGAACAAAGTTCAACCATTACGTTCAAGAGACAAAATCAGTCATTCAGATATACTCCGAGTTCATGAGCCTCGATGAAGATGAGGACCTGATGCAACAGCTCAACGCTCTTCCTAGCGTGCCAGAAAAATTCGAGCCAAGCTTTCCTCCATTGGACATTGACCTCAACGAGAGTCCTTTACAGATCATGAAAATAGTTTCCAGAGTTGACTTGCTGGTGAACTTACTGGTCGAGTTTCTGCAAGTGCCCACTCCCCAGGTTAAAGCGCCAATCGGCTATTTATTGATGATAGGCCAGATTCTTGTAGGCATCGACCACAGATTCACTCCTATAAAAAGAGATATTCGAGACGTGACGCTGCGCCAAATCATAGCACAGTCTGCGACACTCATGAACCACGTTGGACTGAAGCTTCTAAATGTGTTGCCGGATATATTTGGCGGAGACCTGCTCCCACATTTAAATTCTGTTCTTTCCTCGATTGACACACTGATTCCTGTGAGCAGAGTTAACGGCAGAATTATAGTTGATGAGGCAGGTGTTTTAGATAACCCAGAGCTGATTTTCGCCGGTTTGAAAACCCGCATCAACTTCTTGGAGCTTGTGGAAGGGTTCACAAATATGAGTCTTTTGCACAAATCCATCGACGCAGCATTGATACTCTCGAAACCACGCGTTCCACAGGGGCTGGTTAAGAGCAGCGAACAGAGGCTGAAAAATGTGTCCATGTCGGACCTTCTTTCTGATCAAAAGACCTTCATCACAGAGGCTACTCAGGATCAGAAAAATGTGCTGAGACAATATTTCAAAGTTTTGCTCACCAGATGCGTCGTGAACTACTCGAAGCAGTCTGAGATTCTGCGTGTGATCATCTTAGATGCTGTCAAAGGCGCTGAGATGAAGGAGCTGCTTCATGCTGCATTGCTTTACCCTCATAAAGAGGCCAATGCTAGTGTGCTACCAATGGTGAAGCAGCTGCTAGATGACGATGAACTGGTTAGCGTGTTCTTGAATCCGCGACTTCCAGTGCTTCCTACCAAAAGAGTTGGCGATCAAGCATTAATAGAAGAAAGGGAGCAGGAAAGAGAAGGAGAAGACGAAGACGAAGAGAGACCAGTCAAGAAAATCAAGATCGAAAAAACGGTGACTGTTGAGGCACCGGCAAAGGATAATCTAAAAGAGGATACCATAGAAGAGACTAAGGAATCGTTGGAGACCACTTCGAAAGATGACGTCTCAGACTACGAGAAAATGATCTTCAAGCCTGTTGGATCGCTTGTGGAGAATATGGACGTTGCACAGGCTTCAGTCGAAGATGTGAAGCCGGTTGCAGTCGAACAAGCATCGTCAGCACAATCTCCATCAGGCTCTCCTTCAGCTGATGAATCAGACTTCGAGATTCCGGAAATCGACATCGACGATGACTAATGTAGCTATGGTTCGTATGGCGTTGACGTGGAGAGATGAGTCAAACCACAATTGTGCATAGCTGTTGTTCTCGCATGCCATATACAGATTGAACTCCTCGCATTTTCTCAGATCGACTGAGTTGCTCGAAAAACCCACCTTTTGGCCTGCTACGTGGGACTATATTCAATGTAATATATTAGAGTTTATATATCTCTTCCTAATTTCTACTTTAATTCAGAAGGTACAAAAGCGTCTTGCAACAAATGTTGTAACAAGATAAATTTGCGCCAAACGCTTTCACCCATGCTTTCCCAAAGCCATCCCGAAGAACAGCTTATTCCCGAAGGAGGGAAACCGGGTGTGTTAAAAAACAGCGCCTAGTTTTCATCATTTCTTAGTAAAAACTAGGAAGGATAATTTTCATTCTGGAAAAAAATCCACTAAATACCTGGAGAGGGTTATGCAGCCCGAGATTAAGAAAATAATTTTCAGATAATTTTTCAGATCAGTATGGCACCAGTAAGGAGGAAAAAGGCTACCGAGACGGCCAGTGAGCCCGAGAAACTCACCATAGAGAGAGTAAAGGAACTCCATAATCAGATCAGGGAGTCTCCGAAATATTTCAACAATATTGCAATATTGATAGATGAGTACAAAGCTCTTCTCAAAGAGTTTGGAACTGATACAAACGAAGACCTCAACATATTGACAAGGTTCGTTTCCTTGACCTTACTGAAAGTGTTTGATCATATAATTACCACAAAGCAGCTGAAGCTAACCAGTTTTGAGAACGAACAAAAAGAAACCGTGAGAAAGTGGCTAAAGAGCAAATACGATGATTTTAAGCTCTGTTTGGTTGAGACATGGAAAATTGACATCGACAACGAGGGTGTGTATGCTTTGAAAATGGACAATTTGGATTCGCTCATGAAGTTCGTCAAGATCGAAAGTAAGCACTTCAGCTCCAACAAAGACGAACCATTTTTCTCAAATCGTACTTATAAACTTGTCCTTCAGCATCTGCTAATTACGGGAAACTTGTCTCAAATGCTAGCCCACGATGCAACTATTGACAATTTCTTGATCTTGGAATTTAGAGAGTCCTATTTCAACAAATACTGGGACCTTCGATATTTCTTTTTCAGTGAACTGAGATCAATCTTAGAAACAGAGCTAGACCCAGATACGCAGCAGCTGATAGTATCCAACGTGATTACGGTCATCAAACCACAACCACTATACGATTTGAAGAACCCAGAGCTAACAATGTACGTTGATAACCCACCCAAGACAGTTTCCAACATGCGCCAATTTAGATCTACATTCGAGAAATGCATTCTCAAACTAATCAACTTGAAATTGCTACCAGAACAATACAAGGCATTTTTGTTAATCCTACATAAGCGAATCATTCCATTTTTCAACAATCCTACCAAGTTGATGGACTTTTTGACCGACTCATACAACCTTGGATTCAATGTCAAGGATATCAGTTTATCCATCCTGTCGCTCAATGGTCTATGGGAACTAATGAGGCAATACAACTTGGAATATCCCGACTTCTACACCAAACTGTATGCAATTCTGACTCCCGAACTCCTGCATCTCAGCTACAGGTCACGTTTCTTCCGACTATTGGACATTTTCATGAGTTCAACGCACATTTCGTCGGCTATCGTGGCATCATTTATCAAACGGCTCGGACGACTATGTTTGACCGCTCCGCCATCCGGAATCGTCTGTGTGATCCCGTTTGTGTACAATTTGCTCAAAAGACACCCAACATGTATGCTCTTGATCCACTGCACAGAACGCGAGACAGCGGACCAGTTTGACGACAAAGAGCGGGATCCAGCCAAGACAAACGCACTAGAATCATCTGCATGGGAGCTCGAGGCCGTCATTCATCACTATCACCCCAATGTCGGTTCCCTGGCTAAAATTTTCACACAGCCGTTCAATAAATACAGCTACAATATGGAAGATTTTCTCGATTGGAGTTATTCGAAGCTGGTGGATAACGAGCTTAATAAAAGATTCAAGGGAGAACTGGCGGTGGAATTGGAAAGTTGGGATTCCTTGCTTGGAGAAGAAGGATACCTGAAAGAGTATGTATATTAAACCGATCTGAATTAATTATTCAAGTGAATTTATCTTTTGCGCGCATTAACCAATCCACTGTCCATTCATAGCACCAAAAACTGACCGCAGCGGTAGGAGCCGCTTTAATAAGAGCTGGCGTTAGCCCATGGTATGCTCCTCGAATACCCTCTGTAGCCAGGATATTGCGCATTGTTGCCACAAACCTTCCTTCATGGGCCATGTGCTTCCTTCTTTTAACTAGATCCAAAGGATACACAAAAGTTTTCGAAATCGTACCTGCAACAAGGCCAGCAGCCGGTTCCAGCGGAGTGTTGGCCATATGGTCTTTGTAAAACGAATACACGCCAAACGATACACCCATGGATAAAGAAACGTATCCCATGGACAGCTGTATTCCCCTGAAAAAGGCCCTAATTCCGTCCTTGGCGTACATTTCTTTCGCTTCTGCCAGAAAAGAGGTGAAATAGGGGTTCTCTTTAGCCGCCAAACGAGTACGAAGCACATCGAACGGATAGGACATCACTGTTGAAACACAGCCGGAAAGCGCTCCAATGGTGACAGCATGAACCGATCCCGGAACCTTGAGCTCCAACGTTTTCTCTGTGTCTGACACCAGCTGGTTCAAAGTCGAATACGTAGCAAACTGCGTGGCCCCGTATATCAAATACATGATTTCTGCTGGTAAATTTCCTTTCCAGAACGCTCGTATTCCCTCATTGTGCAGGATTGTTCGCACTGTCTGAATTATTCCTCTATATCTATCCTGACCACCGTTAAGCTGTAATCGAATCTTTATAATATCTATTGGGGCAATCACCATTCTGGCAACTAGCCCAGATACGGCACCACCCATGGCAGATATGTAAGGTGGCACCTCAACTCCCTGCCGCAATTTGCTGTTTGACATTCCATCGAGATAAAATAACAATCAAAAAAATTTCGGATCGGAGTTCGAAAAATATATCAGATAATCTATCGTACATTGATAATTACAGATTTCGAAGACCACATACAAATTTCTAGGCACGCTCGAGCTCTTGCTGTTTGAGTATCGCTTGCTTCGTCTCCTCATCAACAACACCATCGAAAATTTCCAGCGGCACGTCTTCTAAGCCGGTCTTGATGACGCCCTTGTCTTGGATCACTATGTCAAATTTCAGTTTACGACTATCGTGGAGCTTCTGTATGGAACATGTCGTAGGCTGCATGATATCTGGAACATGGTTGACTCCGGTGTATGGATCCCTCATAAACTTTGACTTCAGGATCTCTAGTCTGTCGTTGAGCAACTCAGCATCGAACTTCCGCACACTCAAAGCCTGGTCATATATCCAGGTCATGTGAGGATTACTGGCCTGCACAAATGCGCGCTCAAAACCCGTGATACCTGGAGTAAGCATAGCGACGCGTTTTTGATCATTGTTCTCGTTATAGTAATCAAATGTTATCACGGCTGGAGCACCTCGTTGAGCACCAGATTCAATAGCTTTCTGTTCGTAGTAATCGTCATCCACCTGCTTTCCATTCACAACTATTTTGGCACCGAATTCCTTGAAGATAGATCTAGCAGTCACTAAGAATATGGTTCTTGTCTTGTAAGAGTTAGGAAGCACGCCATTGGCTATCAGATCGAGCTTTTCTGTATCGCCAAGAGTGATCTTGAATAACCGTTTGTGTTTCTGGAATAAAAAGTATGAATCTCTGTATCCCACCAAACGCGCAGCTTCGGTAGCAATCATGTAGTACTTTTGTCCTCTCTGAGGAACCTTAAAAATACGACACTTGTATTGGCGACCTCCCAGTAGTTGGCCCATCTTATTCACTTTTGTTTCTCCCTTTGGGTCTTCTGGAGTTATAACTTCGTCGTCCTTGATTTTGATCGGATTCCCATCCTCATCCGTAAGTATGTTCCGGTATTTGTTATTAGGGTCTCCTTCATCATCCATTTTCCGTCTCTTACCCAAACGAGGACGACCACGTCCTCGAGTCCGCTGAGCTTCAACATAATACACCTCTCCGTCCTCGTCATCGGCCAGTCTTAGCTCTGGGGCGTCTGGTGTTTGTTTCTCTTTCTTCACGGGCTTCTCTTTTGGCTTCTTCTCCGTCTGTGAATTGTGTTCCTTTTCTTCTTCTTCTTTTTCTTCATCCTCCTCATAATCGACGTCGCTTTTGTCCTCAGTCTCCTGAAACACTTCGTCGTCCTCGTAGTCAGACTCGTTCTTTATGGATGCCATCTTGCGCACACTAAACAAAACGATAGTTTTTCGTGATTATTTAGGTGCCGGGTAATCTCCAGAATTCGAGTATAAAGCTTGAATAAAGTAACGAGAATTTTTTTTTCTTACAATTATTTGATTACCTAATCGGATCTGTGCTGGCCTAGAGAGAACAGTGTTGACGACTATGCAAGTTGGAGTCTGATACCAGTCGTTCGGTATTCGATCGATGGAGTTGAGGATTTCCAAGTCCCTTGTTTAGTTTGATCTCTGTTTTCTTGGCTGTGATAGTAGAATCTTCGATATTCTTACTGCTGAGCGCAGATCCTAGATCGACCCCCAAATTATCGCATCAACCATCCTCGTTGGTTACGTGCTTCATGCTTGGGAAATATTCTTCTGGACTGTAGAACTGGAGCTTCAAATTCTCGGCAAATTTGAGGTCAGAGTCACTGAAATCCCCTGGTCGTCCAGCGGCGTCGCCCACGAAAAAGCTGTTGTCTCGGTCTAGCATTTCTTCTGTGAGCTGGTAGTCTTCTAGAAACTGGCTGAACATACCAGTGTTCGGTTTTCGGAAGAGGGTGTATAAGTCCAAGTCGTGTTTGGACTTGTCTTTCCTTGATTTTCTTGTGCTTGCGTAGTAGATGACTGGTTTTTCCAAATGCTTGATGATATCGTCTATTTTCGTGGTCAGGATCTTCAAGCTTTTGGAGTCAGGTGCGTTGACCACCGACGCTTGGTTCGAAAAAATCACTATTGTGTAGTCTTCGGCTTGCAACTTGGTGAATATTCCGGGCACGTCAAACTTGAATTTCCAGTCGAAAGAGCCGCATCCGAACTTGTATCCCGACTTGGTTGTGATTAATGTATCATCGAGATCAAAGGCTGCAACCTTCACTGGTGCTGTCAATTTGGTATCAAGAGCATAGGTCAAGCAGTGCGATCCATGCGATCTCCAGCCCTGTTTGGGCTCACGTTTTAAGCTTGCTGTAGATGAAACCTGGCTCTTCCGGCTGAAAGATTTGCTGACCTTAGACTCGGTGTTAGGTTTCCCGGTCAAAATCGAAGCGATGCTATTTTCCGTCATGGCCTAATATATTTAATTCGCGTTCTATTTTTCTGGCTATATACATTAACGAACTCTGCACAATAATTCGCACTCGAGGTTTCTTTTCAAAGCCTCGATCATGGTCATCACCTCGTTGTCTTTTGTCTTCACAAAAACAATCTCACCTGGTTTTAGCTGCGGAATGTATCTCAGATTCTTTCCCGAGGCCAGCTGCTCCAATTCTGGCACAGACACAAAAACTCTTCTATTAGGTTTGGAGATTAATGTGAATTTGCTCAGCACGGGCTGACCGTTACGGTACTTCAGGCCCAGCCAAAGTCTCCGCGTAGCGATATTGTCGTAGGTAACCTCCACTGGTTTCAGGTCTGGGCCGGCAGTGGAGCCTCTAGTAACAGAATCAATGAAACCTTCCTTGTAAAGCCCTAGTGCCACTTTCAAATGCAACTTTGTATATGGTATTTTTGCCAGCGGCAATCTGGCCATGGAGCAGTTCTGCAGATGCGCCCCGACGTTGGCAAGATTCACAAGTGACATGTTGATTGGATTGACGAAAATTCAAGGTGGAAAAAAATTGACTAGATTAGTTGGTGCAAAGATTAGAAAATTTGTACTTCGAATAGCATGATTTCTTTCAGAGTTCTCAGAACTGCGACCCGTAGAGCGCGCTTCTGCCGCCCGCTGCCGGTCAATACGTACCAGAAGCGTACATACGCTCTGAAAGAAACCAACGATCCCCCAAAATTAGCATATTTTCTGCTGGTCGGTGTGTTTGGTACGCTCGTTTTTGTGTACGTTGCCAACAAAGTCAATGACCAGGATGCGTCCAAATCGCTGGCAAAGCGGAAAACTACTTTTACCGAAGAGGAGTGGGAGCAGCAGATGAATCAAATCAAGCGCAAACAGCTGGCCTTTGACGATTCCAACAACTTCTATTTAGTTCCCTACGGAGCGCACAGAGAACAGAAAGTGAAACAGCTTGTAGAGATCCTTGGCCCTAACACTGCCACGGTGGACTTGAACGAACTCATCAAGCAGCAAATAGATGATCCAAACTCGCAATACGGCGCACTGTTAGGAAAGACTCTGGATACCTACGATCCTCAAAGAAACACATGTTTCTATACCTTTACTTATAAATTGGCTACTGGTGTATTCACCAAACTTGTGAGAACTGAGATGCAACGACTCAAAGCTAAAGATCCCCAAATTAAGAATTTTGTTATATTGAACTATCCGAACTCGATGCCCGAGGCTGTTAAATTTGAGCAGGATGTGGCTATTGTCAAGAACCTTGTTCTTTTGGACGACAAAGAATCAAATGAGAACATTGTGGATTACTTCCGGACCGTGGATAAGGTTGTAGACTTACAGAAGCTAGAAGAATAGTGTAAATAATCTCTGTATATATTTAATTAAAGTACTCTTGTACCTTGCGACAGTACTCGAAGTCGCGACTCTGTGCGTTTGAAAACGCATATACGTTCTTCTTCAATTTCAACGTCTCGCGTCTCGGAGCCACTTGGTCCCTATTTATCGCCCAATATGTGATCAGAGCGATATTTTTGGACTTGGCAAAAGTCAAAACTCTATCAAAGTCATTGAGCGAGAAAACCGTATTGTCGTCGTTGTAACCTATCATTGGGCATACTCCAATCATTCTCCAAGCTTGATCCTCAGTCAGATGCAACCTTGATCGCAATTGGCGGTTCATGTCGTTCAGAATGCGAATGTTTTCCGCTCCCCAGTTAGATCCGGAAGGTAGCTTAGTATAATAATCCATGATCATAGCATTGACAATCTTGATATGGACCTTATTGCTGATCATCGCATCCAAAGCCGAGAGAGCGTCATTGTTCAGTCCACCCTCGAACTCGATAGGAAGCGTGAGCGAAACGTGGAACTGTGTGCCGAAATGGCTTTGGACGAGATTTATTATTCTGGCAATTTTTGCAACCTTACTGTGCCTCTCTAAAACACTGCCTTCAATATCCAGATCGATCCCTTTGAATCCTGCCCTGGCTACCAAGTCAATCAGCCGAGAGGCCTCTTCTTCAACAGACCGACAATCTGAAGGATACTCGCCAGTTGCTCCACCTATTGAGAGGATGACCTGTCCTGGGAACTGACGAACATCCTCTATCCACTGCTCAATTTCTTCATAGCGATCATTGGTCAGAAAAGCAAGTGTCACGCTGTTTAAGCCTATCCGAGAGGCATCTTTTAGGTTGGAGACCCTAAACGCTTTGTTTTCATCCTTGCTCCAGGCATATATATAGGGCGCAAAGATAGTCATAATGAAATAGCGCTCAAACTCCTCAATGCAAAAAAAAGTAGCATAATTTCTCCCGGAAACCAGCACCTACTTTTTGAAGCTGCCAAACCCCATCAATTTCTTGATTTCAAGGTCCTCCTCGTCTACGTCAGGGTCCTGTCGCTCCTGTCGTTTCCGTTTCTTGGCTTTCTTCTTCTGCTTCTCCTTCTCGTACTTCTCTCTCATTTGTTGCACTCCTGTAGCAAAATCAACCTCAGAAGCATTCTCCTGGGTCCTTTCCATCTTTGCCTTCAATTGCTTGAGTCTTTCCTTCACCTGGTCGAGCGTCACTTCGCGCTGAAGCTCTGACTCGTGCGAAAATCCAGAATTCACCAAATGCTCCTTGGAATTGAGGTGTTCCACAAACTTGAGGTCGTCCTTAAATCGTCTATTGCAAACATCGCAAAAGAAACTGGCTTCCTTGGCATTCATAGAACCCACAAACGTGACACTGTTGAACTTCTCAACCTTCTCTAACTGCTCCCTGCGCGACTCAAAAAACTTGCGCACGTTCTTCTTCGCCGAAGGGTCAGCAGTCTGGCTGTTCTGCTGCTGCTTTTGTCGCGCCCGCTCCGCATACTCGGCCTCGTCCCAGGTCCGACGACCATAGGAGTCGGTGGAAGACATAGGAGTATAAAATAATTTTAGCTCAGTGTCAGATTATCATTTTGGTGTATTACATAATCATCTAGTTTAGGCCTCCTCAACGATGTGGCCCTTCTCGGAAACGTAAATACCGTCCAAGAACTTTCTGATATCCTTGTTTCTGACTCTGCAGATCTGCTGAATGTCTGCGCATGTCTGCGAAACGTTCTCCAAAGAGTTACCCTCAACAATCAGCTCGTCCTTCTGGGCAGTGGAGATAGTGGCCTTGCATCCTTCCCAGACCTTGACCTTTCTAAGTCTCTTCTCACCCAAGAAGTTTCTGATCTCGACGTATTCCTGGCCGTCCTCGTTAACAACGTTAACGTTGATAGGGAAGTGCGCGTACACGAATCTCATCTTGTACTTGAATCCGACGGTAACACCCTTGACGAGGTTGGCAATCAAGGACTTGACGGTTCTCAAAGTGGCGACGTGTTTTCTGTCACCATTGTGGACAGTAATCTTAATTTGTTTGTCGGAGATCTTGGTGAAAGTGACGTCGATGTGTCTCAAGTTCTTACTCAACTGACCTCTTGGACCGGTGACAGTAATGATTCTGGACTTGATTTGGACGGAGACTCCCTCTGGGAGCTCCAACAGCTCGGAAGATTGGACGTACTTCATGCTTGTATACCTTTGGGAGTAAAAAGAATTGGTCCGAAGTGAAAAATTTTGAGGCTCCGTGCAAGGGTGTGAAAGTCGAGAAGATTGTATTTTTTTCACAGTCACAAGTCTTTTCCTGATACAGAACATCTAGAGATAGTAAAAGAGCATTTGCATTTCGTTCATTAATAAAGCGAGTTCCTGTGTGCTTATATATCATTCTTCCTTCTTGTCTGTGGCACCGCCTTCAAGAGTTTCCTTAACGTTTTTCAAATCAGACACCCCTTCCTCGTACACCGTCGAAGTAGCATCGAATCGTAGACTCTTACGTTTCTTTGCTGTTCCTGCGGAATCCGGAGCAGTCTCTGCGCTCGTGGTGATATTGCCACTTGCATTGACACTCTGCACGTCAGAAATCGAGGTCGATTTTGGAAGAGTCAGCCCCACAGTTTCGGAAGCCGAATGCGGCAAAGAGGCACTGTCCGTAGAGCTGTCGTCGCCTGGAGAAACCAGCTCTGCTGTGCGAATCCATCTTCTGCGTCGCGTATACTTGCTGAACGAATCTTCGGTGGACGGATTCTTCCATGTGTTGTCGTAATAGATGAACCCCTCGTCCGGCTTAGGATCAGCTGTAGTTTTGTATTTGGAAGACGGCAACTGCAAAGCTCCATCGTTGGTGAGGTCCAGTCTCCAAGTCTTGTCGATCCATCTCCAGTACATGCCCGAGTCGTCGTTTAGTTGTGGAAGCTCAAAGTTGTCTGGTGACTCAGCTTCGTTGAGGAACTCGTCAGTCCACGGAGTTCTTTCGTAGCTGAGCAGATTTGGAGTCCATCCAACTCCTAGCCACCGTCTCTGGTTCTCATATAGGACATATGTAAACCTCACCGGACCGCTGTGTTTACCTCCAGCCTTCCTAGTGACCTCTTTTAGCTTCTTGTTGGTTTTGTTCATGGCCGTCTTGAAAAGCGAGCTTTTTTCGTTGTTTCCGGACTCGAAAATCAAGCCTGTGTTATAGAAACAAAACGCTCTCACTATGGACGAACGCCAAAGCAATTTTCGTGTAACCCTTGACCACGAGGAGTGATATGTTAGGAAAAAAATCACAAGTATGAGCAAAAGCGTCTTCGGTGGAAAGAGGAGGTAGCAGACCAAGATGTAGCCCGGGGAAAGAAAAATGGATGTGAACAGGAGCCTGCGCAGGTCTGCCGAAGTGAGATTTAGGGAACTCACGGGGAAAAGTAGCATGTCCGCACGAACGCTGACGGTCGTTAAACAATGCACCACATCGTCCAACGTAGGACTCTTCTTTTGCTCCTTCTCGACATAAGAACGGAAAATCGAATAAAGGAATATGAGACCAACAATTGATAGATGTCCAAGATAAATCACGAAGTTCTCGAAGTATAAAATAAATAGCGTCGCAGTCGTCACTAAGAGAACGGATATGTAGGAAGTATCATCGGTCCATGTGAGGACCCCCAAGATCTTGTTGAGAGCAATCAAATATGGATAGGCCTTGATCAGGCTCTTGCTAACTGTGGGAGGCGTGGATGACAATAACGGGGAAGACTGGGGGGTGCAGGTGATCTCGGAGCCTGCTGGTAAGCTGGACTTGGCAGTGAAGTTTGCTCTCAAGTTCTCAGTCTCCTTCACTTTGACGCCTGCGGCAGCATTGATTGTATTCAGGCCTGTTGTTGGTTGTACTTCTGAAATGTTGCTGTTAATGCTAGAAGGTGTCAGACCTGCTTTTGAAACAGGGTTTGAGTTCGGATCCGTAGGCATGATCGATGGGAAACACAATTAGTCCCAGCCGGAGATATATTCTGAGGCCCGTAAAATAGGAAACACGATTGGCCACTGCTAGTAACTACTAGAAATCCCTTCCGATTTTTTTAATTAAAATAAATCTTGTGATATATTATCTTATGTTAATGTACATTTGACATCCTTTTTTTATAATTCAAGCAACGTCCTCCATTTCAATATCATCGTCTTCGTCACCATCGTCATCGTTTTCGTTTCTGTTGTCTGCCTCTAAATCTCCAAATCCTTGCTTCTCCTTTCTTTCCACCTCTCTGCTCTTCTTGTACTCGTCTTTTAATCTGTATTTCAAAGCATAGGTTCCTTTGCGCTCCATCACCGCAATGTTCTCCAAACAGTCCTTCAAGTAAGCTTCTGGCTGATTTGTTTTTTCTCGGATACCTTTCAACGTCCAGTAATCGTACTCGTTGAAGAGATTGAACAGGACCTTCATCAAGTGCTCTCTGTCCATACGAGAAGCACGGCCTTCCAACCGCTGTTGCTCCTTCCTAGCAGCAAGCTCCCTTGATAGCTGGATGGTCGAGCCTGTTTGCAGATTTGGTCCCGTTCTTCCTTGCAAAACACCGGCGTTGGCATCCTTCATGTACGTAATGGTCTTTCTCTTTGTCATCTGTGCTAGTCTCCGTTTCTGCTCCAATAGCTTTAGCTTGTTGTTTGTGGATAATTTTGTAGGGATGACCTGACACTCGTGAACGATTTTTCCAACAAGAGCAGTCTTCTTGGGAATTGTTTTGGCAAATGGAACCACCTTCTTTGGCTCTTCGAAGTTTTCTTCCTCGTAACCACGTCCACGTGCCTCAGGAATGTATGATGCACGTTGGGGAACCTTAGCAGTGGACCATGGATTCGATTCCTCCGGCTCTTCACCGTCTAGGGGATTTAATGTAGGCTGATCTGGCATCTGGACCATCTCAGTTCTAGTCTCCGCTTGGCTTTTGAACTGACTTAGCTCGGCCTCGCTGAACACATACTCATTCTCCACCACATGCTTGATCATCTTGAGTTCATATTCTTTATCAATATTTTTGTGTTCTTGAAGTTTCTCATTTAGCTCAAGCATGATTTTGGCTGGTGAGACTCCCTGTTGAATCTTTATATTGCCCAGCTGCCGTCCATCCAACATTCTCTCGTTTTTCCACACCTCAGAGAGAGCTGGGGGAAGCTTGACAAGCCAGACCTGATTATTCGCCTTGGACATGTCCAAATTAAGAGACTCACCGCTTTCTTCCAGCTGCTTATCGTTCACCTCTGCAATTCCATCAGGAATGGGCATGTCGTCCTCATCATACGCCACATCTTGGAATGACTGATCTGGCTCGGCAGGTCGACCGGCAGCCTTTGGCGGAGAAATTGCGCTCATAATAAATAAATATTTTCAATTTTTTCCTGCTTAAAGAGTGCACGCATATGTCCTGACAGAATACCATGGACTTTGCACGGGTGCTTAACTCTGAGATCGCTCGCAAGAAACGCGCTCTTCAGGAAGAGCAGACATCAAAAAAGGCCAAGACAGTCTCCAGCCCAGAAGAAATACGAGGCCTACCCAAAGCTGCTGACGAGATTGCCAGCCAGACAGTGGAGGAGACAGACCCAGACACCACACAATGTGAAATTTCTGGCTCTGAAGCGCAGAGGATCGACGCGCAAGAAGAGGGACTGGCCGATAAAAAGAATCTCGGAAAAACGTCCGACAAGCCACTGAGTGGACCTCAACCCGAGCCAGGCTCGTATATCATAGAGAAAACCGATATTAGAGACAATCATGCCATAGTGTCCCAACAATGCCGCGACTACATTAAGCATCTCCTCAACATCTGGGAGTCGAAAAAGGATCAGCACACGAACGTGGATCTGCTCGAAACCAAGAAGTGGCTGCTTCCCTTGCTTGTGCAGCTGAAGAAAAAAAGTCTGCCTCACGATCAGCTGGTGAGCCTAGCCACAATACTGTACAATATTCAACGCCAAAAATACACAGACGCAAATGAAGCATATCTACAGCTCAGCATAGGAAATGTGGCATGGCCTATAGGACTTATCGACATAGGAATTCGTGTTCGAACAAACAACATGAAGATTGGTGAAGGCTCAAACACTAGCAATATCATGAAGGACGAACGTACTCGGCAATGGATTCTAGCCGTTAAGAGGCTGCTTACATTCTGTGAGCTGCACAATGTCGTTTCAAACGATTAGGATCCACAAAGTAACGGAAACCCCTGTGCATCCTTCTGTATACGGAATTTTGCACTTGAGTTCGATAACGGTCCTAATAAACTAGCATGCACTATTTGGCAGAACAAGCGCAAGGCTTTAACAAAGTATGTAAGGCAATTTTATACAGGCAGAATGCACCTAATTGTATGCGGGATTGTCGACGCCTTCACCGCCCATGAATCTACCCTGCTAGCGATCTCCAAAAATATACTGCCTAATTTGGTAGTCAATAGATTCTAGACCGGATTATGGTTATTTTGCTTATGTCATAGATGCCTTGAATTTTTACCCCTATGAAGAATTTAGTCAAATTTAGAAATCCTCTAAGCCGCGTCCGTGCCTTGAACGTGAAACGGGCATTGACTTGAAAGTCAGAATGCTTAGTCTAAGCCTAGACACATCATGTAGTATTATCTCAGTGGAGGCATTACGTGGAATACCTTGTTTAATTTATTTTCTCGCCTTGGGTATTTCGGATTTAGACAGTCTCCAAACTAAGCTTAAAGTTAGACGAGCACATCAAAAAGGAGGCTGATCCGGTGTTAGCGAATAAAAAAAGTCAGGGCATGCCCGGAAATTTACGGACATGGTTATTTCCGATATTAATTTGCTCAGAGCCACCGTCCGCAGTTTCCGTTCAAATCCACTCATGCCACGCCCTTTGCGGTGGTAAATATAAATAGACGCATTTCCCTCTTCGCCAAATTTCCCATCAATCTCTAAGATCACCAAATCAAACAAATACCCATTATAAAATGACTGCTCTCAACAGCTCTATCCAACACCAAGAAGTCTCTTCGGACTTGCCTTTTGGAACTCTACCTCCAAGAAAGCGTGCCAAGACCGAAGAGGAGAAAGAGCAAAGAAGAGTTGAAAGAATCTTGAGAAACAGAAGGGCCGCTCACGCGTCTAGAGAAAAGAAGAGAAGACATGTTGAGTACCTGGAAAACTATGTGACTGATCTGGAATCTGCGCTTGCGACACATGAGGGCAATTATCGGAAGATGGCTAAAATTCAATCTGGCCTGATATCTTTGTTGTCTGAACATGGAATCGATTACTCGTCTGTGGATCTAACTGTTGAACCATGTCCAAAAGTTGAAAGACCGGAAGGTTTGGAGTTGACTGGTTCAATTCCAGTGAAAAAACAGAAAATCGCCTCGGCGAAATCGCCAAAATCGTTATCGAAAAAATCGAAGTCGGAAATCCCATCACCAAGTTTTGATGAGGATATGTTTTCTGAGGAAGAAAACGAAAACGACGATGGTATCGAGGAATACGGGAAACCAGAACAAGAACCAACCGAGGCTCCATCTTTGTCTCACAACCGCAAAAGAAAGGCGCAAGATGCTTACATCTCGCCTCCGGGCTCCACCTCCCCATCCAAGTTGAAACTTGAAGAAGACGAAAGGATCTCCAAACAGGAATACAGCAACTTGTTTGATGACACGGAGGACATCTTTCCATCGGAAAAGTCATCAAGTCTCGAGCTGTATAAACAGGATGATCTGACCATGGCATCATTTGTGAAACAAGAAGAGGAAGAAATGGTGCCATTTGTGAAACAGGAAGACGAGTTGAAGTTTCCTGATTCGGGTTTCAACGCTGACGATTGTCATCTGATTCAAGTGGAAGACCTCTGCTCTTTTAATAGCGTGCATCATCCAGCAGTGATGATTGTAAAGTTATGAAAGACTCAAATGTTTGAAGCGATTGAGTGGAAGCAACCTGAGATGAGACTGGTTTTTTGGGTATTTGTTTGACGGTATCATCTTAGGTGTGGGTATGAGTTATTCAGTTATCTTGTGCTCTGCTTCTACTTGCTTCAATTGTTAAGTTGGTCAGCAGCACCATTAACAGCAGAGAGTATTGACAACCACTTTGAATTTGACGACTATTTGTCTTGAACAATGAATCGAAGTGTATTTTTAGGGATTATGGGAGTTGGGTTGCTTTTTACGGATTAATTTCAGGACTATGACGGGGCTTTTATTCTCGGGACGTTTGCACTACATGTCACCTACGAGTCTCCACTAGACGCGATTCAATGTGGCGCGCTCATGTATGAAGCTGCGACTGGTTTCTGCGCTATGGATGCTGACTAGGAGACAGGTAGGGCGATCTTCTGATTATAGAAGAGCTATCCTAGTCTTTGGAATATTGTGTTGTGTTTCAATCAATAGGAGTTTTATTAGTAAATATAGCATTGTCATGTTATGACATTTCCAGGATATGCATAGGTGTATATCGCCAAATACAATACTTATTAAGCTTTCTTAATTCATTTGGTGTACATTCAATTATATATAATCAACTGCTTAAATGTCAGTCACCTTCAAGGTTGGTGGGAGGGATTGGATCAGCTTCTTGGCCTTGGTAGCGTCATTCACAATCAAGGTGTACAGGTACTTGGAGCCTCTGACCTTGAACTTGGTCTGCTTGAATTTCTTACCGTTGGCGTTCAGTTTCGTGTTGGTCTTGATGGTAGCAACCTTGACGTCGGCTCTTCTAGCCAATTCAACGAACTGCTTGATGTCGGTAATTTCTCTCTGAAACGTTAGTATTCGAGTTTGCCATAGAAATCGGCCGTCTGCAAAAGTGAGAGTTGGTGGAGTCTTGAGTTTGCTTCCAGACTAAACCTGTCACTCGCCTTCACAAACGTGCCCTTTCTGTCGTTCTGCTATACATACAGCCATGGTAATTAATGTGAATATATGAAGATCGATATTTTTCAAAGTTTTTTTCCTTTAAGGTTGAGGGTGAGAAGCCCTATATTCAGTCACGTGAAACATAAAATAGATGAATAATATTGATTTAGATGGATAGACTGATATGTTCAAGAAACGGAATGTGAAGCAGGAGCAGAAGCGAAAGCGTGAGGTAGAGGGGACAGGCGATGGTGGTGATGTCGTGAAGAAGAGCAAGACGGAAAAAAGGGGCCTTGACACGTTAACGAGGGTGGACGGCAAAAAAGAGAGCGAGTCTAAGGTAATCAAGCAAGCAGTCAGCAAAGAGCAGGACGAGGAAAGCCAATCTGAGGATCAAAGTGACCAATCAAAGGATGTTATGGAGAACAAGTCGGGAAGGTACAACATTAAACAATTGTCTTCCAGCATCAAGACCAATACAGTGATAGATTATCAGCCAGATGTTTGCAAAGACTTCCTTAAGAATGGCTATTGTGGTTATGGAGATACGTGCAAGTTTTTGCATTACAGGGATGAGTTTAAGGTCGTGAAGAACCCGAAGAAAAGGGAATGGGAGGAGGTGTTGAAGAAGAATAAAAGATTCTAATGTTTGTATATTATGCTATGATACACGATTAATGATTCAAACGGATTCCGAGATAAGCTTGGTGAGAGACTTGAAAGTGCCGTTGATCACGTCAGCCGTAGGCTTATCAAGACTGCCGTTGGGCTTGTAATTGCGTGCAAGCCGTTTGTAGAGTATGCGGTATGTTCTAGATTTGAAGCCGGCAGGATCAATATCTGTCTGGGGAACGTTTTGGAGATACCAGGGATCCAGTACATTTATCCAGGACTCGAGGTCTGGGTTGAACATGAAAACATGGTCGTTGCTCAAGGTCACGATTGGCCAGCCGTTGGAGTTGAGGAGGATGGAAGCCACCTTGACTGAATTCTCAAATCTCTTGGAGTCGATTTCGGCAAATTGGTTGATAATGGGAGATATCGACACTGCGGACAAAATACTTGCGCGTTTCTCAACATCCCAGCTGTAGAACAAGCCGGAAGACGTGACGGCCAGAACATACTGCTTGTTGCTAAGTAAATGTGTCAAATTATTTCCCAATTGAAATGGAGGCAACAGCTGACGGCCAAAATCAGACAGGATAAACACCACTCCCGTCTCGGTGGCCACGGCCCAGAACTCTACCTGGCGCTCGGTAGCATCCACAAACGAGGAACTGCAGGCAGCGGTGAACTTGTGGTTGTAGAAAAATTGGAATTGGTCCAGTTTTTCCTTTGCATGGAACACTGATAATTTGTTGATAGAATTAAACTCCTCAAGGTCGTCGTAATCAACTTCTTCCTCGCCATCGTCCTCTCCGCTGTTGCGTATCTCCATGACCACCCCATTAGCAAGATCGGGTCCTTTGAATTCTAGCAGTACTCGTGGCTGTACTCTCATGTCGGTGAATATGGTAGCCGGCGTGACCATCGACGTGGCAAGGTATTGAGGAGTTTCCACCTCTCTTTTTCTCTTGGCTGTGGATGAGCGTGTTGATATTGGCCTTTTAGGAGCGTGTGTGATCTCAGAAATGTGGTCAATATCGTTTTCGGTGTCGTGGTCTCCAATCGGCGTTTCACTGACAACGTTATCCCGCAGAGAGGAAACCATGGTTTGCAACCCTAGTCTTGGGATTTTAACTGCCGGTTTTGAGAGTTGCGATTGGTGTTTGGGCTCACGTTTAACCACCAAAGCAGGCTTTGGCAGGTTTTGTGCAGGCTGGGACCCAGAAATTAGCATGGGAGCAACACGTTTTTTGCCAGACTTCGTCACAGTCACTTTCTGTGCACTAGGTGTCAATACGTTGGGGGTGGACTTCGCCGGCGAGCTCACAGGCTTGGTCTTGATCGTAGGCATAACTTTATCAGGATGTTTTTTCGATCTTGGCACCAACATGTTCACCTGCGGTGCTGCCTGGGTGTTCAGCTCCGGCTGCGCAAACATGCCTGTCTGGCCCAACGGCTCCATCGATTCCATTTTTTCCATGAGTCTGTCTAACTTCGTCGAGGGTGTTTTCGTCTTTAATATGGCCTCAGCTTTCTCTTCGAGTTCCAACTGTTCAACACTCTCTGGGAAAACCATGCTGTCCCTGTCGGCACCGTACTTGTTCAGGACGCTGTCATGCTGATCGATCGGGATAGCAGAACCCAGTTCGTATTCATCAAAGAAAACCGTCATTATGGAACCGTCAAGGGAAGACAAAAATAGGACCTCTCCGTTCGGGTCCCAGGCCAAATCTGTGATAGTGTTCATGGAAATATCTGCCGCAACAACGAGCGGCGTCGCAGCTCCCGTGTTCCATATAGCCAATGTCCGGTCCTGGCCTGCTGTCGCCAGAACAGTCGAAATTTCCGGCTCTTTATCTTTCTGGGAAATCCCTTGAATTTCATATAACCGTGGAGAGAACGAACACACCTCGCAAGGCGCGTCATGACCAATTAAACTGATATCGCTGGCCCAGCTGCCTCGCTCTATAATGGCAACCGAACACAGACCGCCATTAATTGCATTTGGAGACGCTATGTTCTGGCCGTCTGGAGACCACGAACAGCGTCGGTAATACGTCGTCAGTGGAGTCTTGCGAAACGGCTCTCTTATGATGGATTCCACGGTAAAGGACATTTCCGTCGGAGAAGTCCTGTGGTACCTAAAGATCCTCAATGTTCTGTCGTCCGAACAGGTGGCGAAATACTTGTTCGCCGGATCAAAAACCACACCCTTAACATGAGACTGATGAATATCAAATCTTTTAATTTTCTCAAAAGTGACCCCGGACCACACAATGATTGAACGATCCAGCCCGACTGTAACCAAGATAGACGCATCGGGAGCCCACGCCATGTCCTGGATATCATTGTCGTGAGCAACGAGACGTTTTCGCACCGTCCAATGCTCTAGATCTGCCGTTTCCAAGTCTGTACCAAACTGTAGACGATGCTCCATATTTTGGGCCATAATCCGCGTTTTTTCCTCGTCTTTCTCCCAAATCAGAATCACCTTGTCGTCAGACCCGCTCGCAAGAAAGCGTCCCGTGGGAGAAAATCTCACACACGTCACTGCTCCCGTGTGACGACCCATTGAGCAAAGCGGACGGCAGATTGTCGGGTCAAAATCAACGTTATTCGCTAACGGCTCCTCCAAGCCGCCGTCCAAGCTGGACCCGTCCTCCAAAAGATCATTCTCCGGTTCCTTCTGAGACACCTCCTGCTTGTACTTCTTCAATGTCTCCACGGACCAGATTCTGACCTTGCCATCAAGACCTCCAGAAGCGAGCCGCTGACCATCCGCCGATACGGATACGGAGAACACCTCGTACTTCCGCTTCTCCTCCGTATGGGTGAGCCACGGAAACTTCAAAATGTGCATATAATAATGTTATTTTTCGTCTGAATATTCTAACAACGGTCTATACGCTTAGAAAATCCTACATCCTTACACCGCTGTTGTCAAACTTAGGAGCTGAACTCGAGCTCCACAGCCTTACCAAATCTCTCCAATCCGATGTCCAGCTTATCAAGAGCAACGGCGGCATAGGTGCCTCTGAAGAAGATTTCCGACGAGTTGTGGTCCTTGAAGTTTGGCGACTTGAACCACGACCCTGGAATCATCAGACATCCCTGTTCCAGCGATTTTTCGTAGATGGCAGCCTCCACCTTCAATGGGTCCTTACCGAACTCAGAAGCAAATTTGGGGTGTTTGGCAGCGTCGATCTTCACAGTAAAGAACATACCAGCAAAAGGAGGCTCGTACTTCACGACAGATGGCATATGCTTGGACAGACTGTCGATGGTGAAGTTTCTCTTGATGGTGTACTCCTTCCGCAGGCCAATCAGCCAATCAATGTAGCCCTTCTGGCCCCATCTTCCAAGCAGACCGGACACCAAAGTTTGCGTGAAACCAGAAGCTGTCTGAATGCTGACCTCGTGCAATCTGACAAATCTCTCGAGCAGTGGCTTCTGAGCAACAATCCAGCCCAGTCTGGCTCCTGGAGCGAGGACTTTGGAGAACGAGTCCAGTCTGACAACTCTTCCCTCGACGTCCATAGAAGAGAAGGATTTCACAAGCGCAGCAAGGAACTCCTCGTGAGTGACGGCCGCAGGCTCGTCAGAGTTTTTCTTGTAATCGTCCATTTGTAAGAAGTAGTATGGCTCGTCCTCGATGATGATAAAGTCATGCTTGCAAGCAATATCGTAGATGGCTTTTCTTCTCTCGTTGGAAAGAGACGATCCGGTAGGGTTTTGACCGGTACCGATAGTGTACAGCAGCTTAGGCTTTGGCTTGGCAGGGTCCCATTCTGTGAATAGCTGATCCAATTTCTCTGGAATGATTCCCTTGTCGTCCATTTCCACAGGAGCAAAGTTGACGCTCAGGGCTCTAGCGGTTTCAATAGCGGAAGGGAAGGTGTATTCTTCGACGACGATGAAATCTCCGGGATTACAGAAAGTTCTCAAAGAAGCCTCCCACGATTGAGTGTTCCCCACGGTGACGATAACGTCCCATTCACTGTTAGGAATTTTGTGGATTATTTCGGTGTGTTCTCTGATGAAATCAAGCAGCTCTGGCTGGCCCTCGGTGTGTCCGTATTGCAAAGATCTGGCAAGAGGAATATCAAACTCCAAGTCTGTAGTCTTTCCGACCTCGGTGATCACGGTGTCGGCCTCGTTGGTAGGCTTGGCACCAATTCCATTTGCAAAAGGAGGTGCGGGAGAAGTGGCAGTGATCTTGTCCCAAGGGAAGTAGTCAGAGAGCGGGAGTCCTCCGCCGAGGAAAACAATGTTGTCCTTGCCGAAATACTTGAACGCGGTTTTCAGGGCAGAGGCGTTTCTGCGCTTGGCTTCGTTGGACAGATGGTGGCTCAAATCTTTCACGGTCATAATAAAGCACTGGAGACAGAAGAAAAAATGACTAAATATCTATTTTCCTCGAGATTATTTTAATCTACATATACACCCCAACATATTAAAATGCATGAAAAAAAAAATGTTAGTAATCGAAATCTCGGCAAGAAGCGGTACTCACAGGAAATAGCAGGATACGACGATCTTTGCCAACGCCTACCGACGGAAAAGAAGGGCAATTCGCGGGGAGGCCCGCACATAGCCACCACAGCCGTACTTCTCAATGTACCGTGACTTCTCGACATACCCGCGGGTATTGATCCGTGCAGAGACGGTCCTTGAAGCGATGGTGCAGTGAAAGACCGTGGTGGTTAGTGGGACCGACAGCATGCTGACGTCGCAGACCAAAGAAAAAGCTTTTTTTCCGGTATTCGTATTCTGACCAGCCAGTCCCAGGAACGGAAAACAAGCTCATGAAGAAACGACAACCTGTAGATCGGCCATAGTGGTCAGAACACATGGCTGGAGACGTCCGGTTTGCCAACGGGCTGGAATTGGCGAAGAAGCAATGTATGAGCACTTGCTCCGTCTGAAGCTCACTTCGCATTCTAGCTGGCAACGGAAGGACGCTGCTACTCCAACAGCACCCTGTAGTTCTTCTGGACGTCTCCATTTGTTGACGAGGGGTGGCGGGGTGGCGTGAACACCGCATAGTGAAGAACCCTGAGTGTCCCAGCTATGCGATATGGTGCGATGGTCTGAGACACACGACGGCAGCTGATTATCCACATCGTCATGCTCGCAGACTGCCAATCCTCGCAAATCACCTATCAAATTCGTGTAGACCGCTGGCAGTCATCAGTATCCCAACAAACATAAAATGTCAAATGTTTTTTTTGGCGACGCGTCGACGCGGCCAGAGATAAAGTTTTTGTTTATTTATTTACTTTATCTACATGGAAGAAATATTTGAAAAATCGCAGCTGGAGAACCAGCAGCCAACATCCAAAGAGGCCGAGCCCGCTTTGAAGCCTGTGGATGTGATGTCCATTAAAAATGCTGCGCAGTATGTCAACCAGAAGCTTTCCGCCAAAGGTTATTTCTCAAACAAACCAAATAAACTGAGACAGCTGCTCCTTTTGAGTCTGGATAGCTCTCAATTGATTCCGGAGAATGCAGAAAACTTCGAGATCAGCGAAAAGGTGTACGAAAATGACAGGAACATAATGAACATCATCTACTCGCTGCTGAACTCGGCAGAGATCTCTAAACAGTTTAAAGAAACCGCACTAAAAAAAATGGCTGATAAGGACGCCGAGATAGAACTGCTCAAAAGCGAAGTGGAAAGACTCAACAACAAGGTCGATGAGAAGGAAAGAAACATCCAGTCTTTACAATTGGATAAGATCAAGTCCGATCTGCAAGCTAAGCATTACCAAACCATGCTCAATAATGTCAACGCCAAAAATAAAGAGCAGGAGCGCACATTTAAATTATATTCAGAAGAGGTGAAACGAGAGTTACGCAGAAACGAAATGGAAGTGGACAGACTCGAAAGCAAGCTATCCAACATGAACAAGCGCAGAGCCAGTCCAAGAGACGACGCGGGAGCTGAGCCGAAAAGACAGAAATTCGACAACGACCGTTTTTTGTCGTTGGTCGAAGAAAATTCGCATTTGCAACACGATCTAAACAAACTGGTCGGTGTGCTATTGAGGCTACAGAAATTCCTAAAATCGTTTGGCCAGCTGAACTCCAACAGTAAGGTGCCATCCACCTTTATTCCGACCGACAGTGAGCTTCTGGCCATAGATCACCATAATTTCGACCTACAAAAATACGATTTGATACTATTTGATCTTCTCAAGCCTCTGAATGGCGACAGCATTGACGACACGTTCAAGTTCAAAAAGAATAACCAGACAGACAAGGACCAGGAAATTGCTAGTTTGCGAAATCGGCTCTCAGAAATGGAGCAGAACTACGAGCGCGTGCTGGCAACGATGGAACAGTGGAAAACATATCGCAAGCAGAAATGATAATTTTTATGTTACACGGTGGTGGTCGACGGTTTCGAGGGAATCTCGAAAAGCTGGTAGTAGTCCACAAGCCGGCCATCCAAATTTGCTTCTCCCATTATTGGAAGCTTGAAGAGATTGCGCCAGCTATATGGTTCGACTTCTGTTTTGATGAAAAGGAAGTCTAACCAGTTCTGCCAGATTCCGTAGTCGAAAGTGGCAGGACTAGATTTGTGCTGGATAAGGTCGTCACTGACCATCAAGAATTGGTTCAATCCGATTAGTCTCGCACACTTGGAGTTGGCCACGAAGTTTGGAAGACAAACAAACCTGCGCAATCCGGGCAATTCCACATCTTCGTTATTCAAATCATTATTCTCATCAGTAGGCACTGAAGAGAAATTGTTGCCGGCAGAGGTGTGCATGTTACTGAGCTCGTAGCTGGTGAGTCCTTTGGAAATCTGCAACGCTTGAACTATCAGGAGTAGGGACAACCACGAAAGCTGGAATAGGGCCCATATTGTCAGATTGAAGACGAAAGGAGATGCATATGACCCAGCACACATATCCTCGTCAAAAATGTAGCATGAATGTTCCAGATCGTCCGGAACGTCCAGTTCATCAAAATATTTTTTGGCAAGCTTATAGTAAACGATTATTGAGATTTCCAGCGCTGCACAAAATCCGAAGAACAATTTGTGGTTTCTGACTCCGACGTCGTTGTTGATCCAGGGACAATAGTGGTCAAATCTGGCCACATTTCTATTTTTGAACCTGTTGAACTTGGATCGGAGAGGCTTCCTGATCGAGGTGTAGAGACAGAAGTTCCTGGAGTCGAATTTCCGCAGATCGATCAGGTCTCTGATGGTGGCTTTTATTTTCTGTTTATCTTGTTCAGCAGGGATGAGGCCTGGATCAATAATCATCGCCTTGACAAAAGTTGCCATTGTGCAGCAGGCGGATATTAGAAACACCAGGTTGAGCAGCGGTCTATCGAAAAAAGTATTGGGCAGGATTTTGAATAGCCATGTCAACACGCACCAGAAAGCACTTCCTGAGAACACGCCTGCAAAGAGCGACGACTTTTGAAGCGAGTTGGGCGATCTGCTGAAATTGGGGACGATAATCCACTGGAGAATGAGATTTTGCAACCCCAATATGACCACCAGTACGAAAATGTCAAATAAAATAACTCCGCTGGTCATCGAGTACAAACACAGAGGAACCACGAGGTACGGGAACACAAAAATGATGCGGTCGGCAACCTTCGGAGAAATGCGTCTGTTCACTTTTGAGCCGTCTGGGTTGATGTCGCACTCTCTGAGAGCAGTTTTCAGCATACTCGTACAGTTCATGTCTGCGGCGATATCCCACGAAGACTTGTTGTCGTTGGTCCGATGGTTAAGATCGCTTCCGTGATCAAGCAACTTGACAAGAATCTGCTTGACAGGGTGAACGAGAGCCCAGTTGAGGGCAGTAAAGCCTGTCTCGTCCACCAAAGATAAATTGGCTCCTAGGCGGACGAGAACCTCCACGGTGAAAGGATCCCCCTGATAGGCGGCCCAATGTAATGCTGTACGGCCCTTTGGATCAGCCGCGTCGATATGCAAATCAGTGAAGTAAAGAATGTAAATAACCATCATGAC
Organism: Ogataea parapolymorpha DL-1; assembly: GCF_000187245.1. Lineage (NCBI taxonomy): Eukaryota > Fungi > Ascomycota > Pichiomycetes > Pichiales > Pichiaceae > Ogataea > Ogataea parapolymorpha. Next base: position 708,250 of record NC_027861.1, on the reverse strand, counting down.
GTTGGAAGAGTGCACAGCCAAATGCAGACAATTAAAGCCCTGGTTGTCGAGAACGGAGTAATCTGCCCCACATTGGGTGATCAGATAATCCGAAATATACACCAGACCGTATCTACAAGCCCATTGGAGCGGCGTAGCGTCCAGATCTCCTCCCTTGTGATTCACCTTGGCACCTTTGGACACAAGGTACTTGAGAGCAGTTAGTTTGTTATTGATAGCACACCAATGCAGAGCACTGACGTTGTCGTCCAGCATGTCATTCACGTCCACCTTGTGATTATCCAACATGTCAGTCAGAACGTCAAGATCGCCACGCTGAGCGGCCCCCATATACGTTTCGATAAGCTTTGTCTTTTCATCGTCCTTGGACAGATCGACCTCGTGCAAAGCCCCGACAGAGGCGTGGTCTTCCGAGCCTTCTGATTTCTCGAGCATTGCATCGTCTTTAGCAGTCGGCACATCTGCCAAAGAGTCAAGTTCTGTCTCTCCCGGGGTAGACATGGTAATTTAATTTTTTTACGGGTGACCAAATAAATAGACACAGCCGAGCAGCTCAAGCTATTTTAATCCTTTACTCTGAAAGCGTTTTAAGGTTCCTTAATTTATATATTAATGTCTTGTACCCTTAGGCAATCAGGACCCTCATGGTATTGGAGTGGCCAATACCTCTGGTGTGGCCCTGGATACAAACGACAGTCTCGCCTCTGGCCAGAAGACCAAGATCGATAGCATGCTTGATACCGAACTGGAGTCTGTTCTCGATGTCCTGGATCCAGTTCTCGTTGCGTGGATCTTCATAGACAAATGGATACACGCCTCTATACAGGTGGCAGTATCTGGCAGAAGTTGGGTTTCTGGTGACCATGATGATCGGACAGTTAGGTCTGTACTTGGAAACGAGTCTGGCGGTGGTTCCGGAGGTGGACAGGACAATCACGACCTTGGCGCCCTGATCAAACGCAGATGAGGCGGCGGCAATGGCGATGGTCTCTGGGGTCGAGCATGGCTTAGGAGTAAGGTCTCTAAGTTCGGAGAAGCTCGTGTAGTATGGAAGAGCCTTTTCAGCAATCAAACAGGTGTGATGCATCATGGACACGGCTTCCAGTGGATAATTACCCTTGGCGGTTTCTCCTGACAACATGACACAGTCGGCACCGTCCAAGATGGCGTTACCAACGTCAGAAACCTCGGCTCTGGTTGGTCTTGGGTTGTATGTCATCGACTCAAGCATTTGTGTAGCACAGATGACTGGCTTTCCGGCCAGGTTGCACTTGGCGATCAGCTGTTTTTGAACAACAAACACCTGTGGAGCAGGAATCTCGATACCCAGGTCTCCTCTGGCGACCATGACACCGTCGGTCTCGGCGAGAATGTCATCGAAGTTGTTCACACCCTGCTGATTCTCGATCTTGGAGATGATCTGGATGTCCTTACCGTCCTCTCCAAGAACCTTTCTGATTTCTCTCACGTCGTTGGCGGATCTGATGAATGAGGCAAACACCATGTGGACCTTGTTCTTGACACCAAATCTGAGGTCCGCCTTGTCCTTCTCGGACAGCGCTGGCAGGTCGACGTCGGTGTTTGGCAGGTTCACACCCTTGTGGGAACAGATCTTACCGGCGTTGATCGACTTGACCCTCAGAGTCTTGTCATCAACAACTTCGAGCACTTCGAACGACAGGACTCCGTCGTCGACGTAGATGATTTTGCCGGCCTCAATCACCTTGGTGATGTTCTTGTAGTCGATGTACATCAACTTGTCATCAGAGGCCTCCTTGTACTTGTCGTCCGTGGTGAAAATCATCTCGTGGTTAGGGTCAATTGGATAATCTTTGCCGTCCCTCGTTGTTCCGGTTCTGATTTCAGGGCCCTTGGTATCCAGCGCAATAGCCAGCGGTCTGCCCGGATATATTCTCTCGGACTCTCTGGCATTGTCAATGACAGACTGGTGATATTCGTACGAACCGTGGGAAAAGTTCATCCTCACGATGTTCAAGCCTGCCTTTCTGAGCTTCACCAGCATCTCAGCACTGTTGGTTTTAGGACCAATTGTACCGATGATAGACGAGCGTCTAAAGCTCTTGTCTGGGGTGGAAGAGACGTCGAGGCTGGTAAGCCATCCGAGTTTGGATTGTGTCTGGGAGCTCATTTTGGAAATATGCAAATTTTAGACAGGATGTATCCCCCCCTTTATATAGTCGGACTATTTTGCAGCCGGTTGCCAACACCCTGGCACCGCCCATATTGGGTCATTTTTTTCCTGGTGATCTTTGGTCCGCTGGAAAATTGCACTCCGACGACATCCGTGCACGCCCAGGTTGCCGAGCCTAAGCAGTTTGTTAATCGCTTATGTCACCCCCTTAGCCGATAGTTTTATTTTTTATTTATCGCGTACCCACATAAACAATAACGAACGGCCGTGCACCTTTGCTTTTTGACCGGTTGAGCCACCCATGAACCCTCCACCACACTCAGTAGCCTCTCTACAGATGGCTCCTGTCTTAAAGCCTCCCTCTGACCCAGAGACAGTGAGTCTGACAGAGTCGCTTATATTGAAATTCCAACACGAGCTCAACAAAAGCGACGCACACGGCCATGACGACGCCGGCCAGTCTGCCAAGCGGCGCGTGCGGGACATAGTGCGACGGTCGCCGCGAAAACGCGCCGATCGGCCTTCTTCCAGAGCTCGATTCCAGTCTCTTTTCAGCAAGAAAAACAAGAAGAGCCACCAGGAACTATCTGAGGAATTGGGCGAGGATGAGCGCAGCACCCTGTTTTCGCATCCGTCGGCGAAAATTACGCTTTACGAGTTGTCGCGAATAAACGAGTCTGCGACCGACCAATTTCAGCCAGGACGAAGCGGGAACATTCTTGGCCATGGACAGTTTGAAATTTACCAGATTCAAAACAAGAGCATCACCTATTTGTCATGCGGCTCGGTTGTTTATCCGATCATGCCACGGCTCAAGGTGCTGAAAATCAGTGCAAGCTCGTTCATCATCCCATTGTACAACCCCGAGCGATATTGGAAGATCACGTTATTCACCGAGGATGCAGCAACCATAGCGCAACTGGACTCAGTTTTCAGGGGGATTTGCCATTTTTGTACCATGTGTGATCCACCGGATGCAGAGGAAGCGGCTGAGCAGCCAAGCGAACAGCCTGTTGAGGATAATGTGCCGTCCGAGCCGCTGAGTCCGTCGCATTCGATGTCCTCATTGAACTCAACAATAGCGTGTTTCAATTTGGGCAAAGACATCGAAACAAGCGAGGCCGATTTTTTGAAACACCCAACGCCGATCAAGCTAAAATCCGTGTCGTCGTCTTTGGACTCTGTTCTGGATCGGTTCCAGCTGGACTCTGACGAGGAGGACAAAGACGACAAACTGGAGAAGGCAACGACAGACGAGAACGAGTCTACAGTCAATTCCAGCACCATTATGTCTTTTGAAGGCGACGGCAGGGCTCGCACACTCAACAAAAGGTACTCGTTGACGTTCAAAGAGTGCGATGTCAGCATTTCAAGCTTGGACTTCGACATGGGTTTTTTGAAAGAGGAGGACGAAACCGGCGAGAAAAACGGAGCTAGCATCCTGAAGGGCTCGCGCTCGATGCAGCTTCTGAAGCCCGCTTCTGCCAGACCCTGGAGCACGCGAGTGTTTGGGTGGTGAGTCGATCGACGGGGCCGTCGCAAAAAATAATTATTCTTTATAGCATAGTGTACGCTTAGTGAACGATAGCATATTAGCCGCTTACGAGATGTCGACGGGGCTTTCTGGGTTGTCTAGAGCGTCTGGGTCTCCGGAGAACCTATCGACGCCCGGTTTCAAAGCAGCCTTGAAGACGGAGTCGGACACCAACACACCTGTGTTTGCTGCCATGGATCATTCCAGCTCGTTGAAAAAAGAGATCGATGAATACGAACAGCTCAACAACGAGGCACGCGCGCTGGAGGAATTGCGCAACATGGATCTGCTCCCGCTTTTGCTGGACTTGATTGAGAATCTCAAGGCAGGCAAGATTTCTCCGAAAGACTTCGACAACGCGGTAAGTATCAAGAGAATCGGTTTTCCCGACATCTAACCCTTCAGACAGGAAGAATCAAAACAAGGCTGAACAAGTTCAGGTCGCTGCTGAACCAAATAGAAGGCCTGGACGAGTCTACAGAGAGCCGGATCCAGAAGATGGAGGAGATGAAGAAACGGATCGGCGCGAAACAAGAGCTGTTGAAGCGGTTCAGTGAGGAGATTGAGGCGAAGTTCGGCACGGGTAGGCCAATCGCGGGCGATAAAATGGAAATAGACGAGTAGCCACAGGCCCCTGCGTTATGTAATATTGCAGGTGCACAGATGTTGGGGACGAACAATTTTCGTCAAATTTTTTTCCACTTGACGAATAATTCAGGTTGCTGAGAATCTTGTAAATACATAGGTATACAGAATGGCAGCACCACAAATGAGCATGGGCGAGCTCAGCAAGAGTCTGGCCCCGGTTCCGAATCTCGGCAATGCGCATGAGGAACAGAGAGACGGGTTTTGGTCATCGAACCCAATGTTCACCTTTGTCAACAACGTCGCCAGGTCTATTCAACAACACAGACAATCTTTGGACCTGATCAACCCTGGAACGATGGAGAACATCAACAAGGAGGTTGCTAAGGATGTGTTTTTGAACCAGATGCAATTCAGTGGACTGAGAGCCGACATCAGCAAGACTTTCGCCATGAACCCCATTTTCCAGGTCTCGCACGGTCTCTCGATCGGCGGCCAGCTCCCAGCATATTCTTTCACGGCCATGGTCGGTAACGAGAAGACTTTCTTCCAGGGTACCATTGACAACGAGTTCTCTCTGACAGGAAGATTCAACCACAGCTGGGACAAGCACAGCACCTCGAAGCTGACTTTCCAGCTGGCCCACGGCCAGCAGCCAATGTGCCAGATCGAGCACGACTACCAGGCCAACGACTTCTCTTTGAACTTCAAGACCCTGAATCCTAACTTTTTGGAAGACTCATACAAAGGTGTGATGGTTGGCTCCATTTTGCAGAGCATCACTCCAAAGCTGTCGCTCGGTATGGAATCGGTCTACTCCTCGCTCCAGCCAGGTGTTCCAGGTGACGCGGCTCTGTCGTTTGTCGGAAGATACAACGCTGGCGACTGGATTGCTTCTGCTCAGTTGCAGGCCCAAGGTGCCTTGGTGGCCTCTTTCTGGAGAAAGGTTGCCAAGAACGTCGAGGCCGGTATCGAAACCACTGTGCAAGCAGGCATGCAGCCAACTCTGAACGAGCTGATGCAGCCGGTTTACCAGACCGTCGTCGACGCAAACACCACCATTGGTGCCAAATACGAGTTCAGACAGTCTATCTATAGGGGCCAAGTGGACTCCAAGGGCCAGGTTTCGTTCATGCTCGAACATAGAGTCCTGCCAACGGTCGGACTGCTGTTTAGTGCCACCATCGACCAGATCAAGAACACAGCCAATATCGGCTGCGGTCTGTCTCTGGAGTTTGCTGGCTCTGAAGAAGTGATGATGATGCAAAACGGAATGATGGATGCCAATGGAAACCCAATCGAAGGTGCCCAGCTGGCATAAGAGACGTGTACATTGCCAAATACAGTATATAGGCCCGTAGTACTACAATAAATGAGCAAAAAAAATAATTTAAATAATTTCATACTGAATGCTTATATGGTTCATCACTTTTTGATCTGGTTCTGGATCTTCTCGGCAGCACCCTTGTAGTCCTTGTTTTGGAGGTCCTGGTACGCATCCGAGGCGGCCTGTTTGAGATTGTCCAGACGGCCACTGTCAGTCTTTCCCTCGTTTTTCACCGAGTTCTTCGCTTTGTCTGCAAATTCTTCTCCTTTTTGCATGTTGTGTAGTCAATTACCAAGAGCACCGTAGTGCCCTTATATACCCTCGTCTCCCATCTCCTCCCCTGACAGCAACGTCGCCACGCATGCTTGCTTGCAGCTACTCCAGTTTCTTGCGGTGTACGGGTGTGCGTCGCGATGGGTAAAGCCCGCCATTTTAATTGATAAACTCACTAACCAGCACAATAACTTCCTGTGCGTGTGCTATTGCGAATTTCACGCACTCTGCTTGCTATCTTTATGGCTTTCTATTGATCGTTTCATCCGACCACTATCTGCACAAAGCCACTTCCCACCATTTCCGGCCCGCATCAATCCTTTGAGCAAATCCCTCTACAGGACCTTGCATTTGATCGTGTTCCAGCACCACATCCCTACACCCAGAGCCGCGTCGCAGCTATGAAGTTCTCGCATTCGCTTCAGTTCAACGCTGTTCCCGAGTGGTCTTCGAAGTATATCAACTATTCTGGCCTCAAGAAGCTAATATACTCGCTCCAACGTGAATATGCCGAAACATTGAATTTTACGGATCCGGAAGCACTTCCGTTCACCGCTGTGGACGAGGAGTCGAGTCCGATCAATGTTTTTATTAAAGCTCTCGACAAAGAGGCCGCCAAAATCAACAGTTTTTTCCAGATCAAGGAGAAAGAGGCCCTGGCCAGCTACGAGAACCTGATCGACGAGGTGGAAGAGTTTGAACGCGAGTTTCCGCAGAATCTGGCCGACATAGAGCAGAGACACCGACTCAGACAAATTCTGGACTCCTTAAGGCCCGGCAAGTTCACCGATGAGACGCCTGCATCGGGGCCTGCTCCAGATATTGAGCCTGTAACTTCGCAGAATGCTCTGGGCAGTGCCAGCAACGAGGTTGCCTTCACGTCGCGCGAGCCAGACAAAAATTCAAGCGAGATGGCCCACCGCAGGTCGCAAATCCTTTTTGACGACGACGACTTCAACCTCAGCTTTTTGGAGGCTCTCAAGGTGGAAAAAAGAAAACCGTTGGCCGACATGTTTGTTCTTCTCTCGGAACTGAAAAGCTACGTTGAGCTCAACAAGATCGGTTTCGGCAAGGCCCTGAAAAAGTTCGATAAAACGTTGCACACGAAAATCAGGGACGAGTACATGGATAAGCTTGAAAATAGTCATGAGTACCACGTTTTCAGGCCAGAAGCCATGGATGAGCTCAACGTCCGTCTCGCGGGTATCATCAAGCTGTACTCGGTGTTCACGCACGGCAACGAGGAGCAGGCCAAGGACGAGCTCAAGTCCAACCTGAGAGAGTACATTGTCTGGGAACGAAACACAGTCTGGCGGAACATGATTGGCATGGAGCGGAAAGCCCAAGCAGCCAGGGTCCAGAAGCCGAACATGGTGGATTCAGTTATTGTTCCGGTGGAGAAAATTGATATTTATCTTGGAGCCGGACGCAAGATTAGCATTCCCACTCCTATTTTGACCGGTAACGGTCTCAAGGCGTTGTTGATCGCAATGGTCACAATCACGTTACTGATTTTCTCGCCATTACAGGACGAGCAGCAGAAAAACTGCTTTGCAGTGCTTGTGTGCGCTTCTCTACTCTGGGCAACAGAGGCCATTCCTCTTTTCACCACCTCTCTACTACTTCCATTTCTGATCGTGGTGCTGAGAACTCTGGTCGATCCCGACTCCGGTGAGCCTTTGCGAGCTGTAGACGCATCCAAGTTTATCTGTTCTGCCATGTGGTCGCCGATTATCATGCTTCTTCTGGGCGGCTTCACGCTGGCTGCCGCTCTCTCCAAGTACAATCTGGATAAAATAGCATGCACTTTTATTTTGTCAAAAGTGCCTCAAAAACCGGCCTACGTGCTGCTGTCGATCATGTGTGTGTCGACGGTTGTGTCGGCATTTATTTCCAACGTTGCGGCGCCAGTGCTCATGCTCTCTGTTATTCAGCCCGTGCTCAACACATTGCCCGAAGGCTCGCAGTTTGCAGAGGCCCTGGTGATCGGTATCGCGTTGGCGTCCAACGTTGCCGGAATGGCCAGTCCGATCGCCAGTCCGCAAAATGTGGTGGCGTTGCAGAGCATGGACCCAGCTCCTAATTGGCTGCAATGGTTTGCCGTGTCCGTTCCCGTGTGTACTTGCGGTCTGGTTCTGATATTCATCTACATTATGTTCATGATGGACTTCAGAGATGCCACCATCGTTCCTATCCGGTCGACAGATGAGAAGTTCGCCCATAAGCACTTCTATGTGCTCACTGTGTCTCTTGCCACAATCATTCTTTGGTGCGGAGCATCCTTTTTCGAACCAATCGTGGGAGACATGGGAATGATCGCGGTGGCCTCCATGGTGGCCTTCTACGCTCCGGGAATTCTGTCTCCAGATGACTTTAACAACTATCCATGGACAATTGTCATGCTTGCAATGGGAGGCCTTGCCCTAGGGAAGGCTGTCACTGTTTCTGGACTGCTGAGGACCATTGCCGAAGCAATCCAGGCCAAACTTGAAGGCTCGGCCCTGTTCACTGTTCTGTGTCTGTTTGGCATCATTGTGCTTGTCATGGCTACGTTTGTGTCGCATACGGTCGCAGCTCTCATTATCGTCCCACTAATAGCCGAAATCGGAAGATCTCTCCCAGATCCACATCCAAACTTGCTCATCATGGCCACCGCCCTGCTCTGCTCCTCCGCCATGGGGCTGCCCACGTCAGGCTTCCCCAACGTGACCGCCATTGGCCTCAGAGACAGTGTCGGCAACCCGTACCTGACTGTGTCCACGTTTATAAAAATTGGTGTTCCATCATCACTCTTCTGCTACGTCGTGGTGGTCTCGGTCGGGTACCTGGTGATGAAGCTACTGGATTTCTAAATAGATATATTTAATCTGTACCAAAATACCTGGCATCGATGAATCTCATGCTCATCCACCAGTCTGTGTCGTTGTCCTGTCCTTCTTTGGGTTCGACGGCAGATAGGTTTCCAACCACTACTTTCACATTGGGAAAGGCGTTCAGTATACGACGGAGCCCTGTTTCCGACGCAAGATATACCACAAGCACAATCTCTGACTCTTCCACACCGTGGTCGAGTATCACTTTGACAGCCATCGTGGCAGCGGCTCCAGATATCACCTGGGCGTCAAATAGCAGAACTTTGCAACCTGGAGAAAATTGAGGAAGTCTTTCAGTGTGCAGCTGCGGCTCGCCCGTCTGGGAGTCCGACTGAATCAAAACCTTGCCCACAATCGCCTCAGGAATGATTTTCCTGAGCGATCTCATGAAACAGTCTCCAGACTTGATGATATTAACTGCCACCACCTCCTGGGCCTGCACAACGCCGTCTGTGATTCTGTAGCCGCTGGGCGTAAATATGTCATTTGGTGCTGGAGAGTAATGGACGAGCTCCAACGCCTCGCTAATTAGCGTGCTCGCAATCCGGTCAAAGTAGAAAATAAAATCGTCGTTCGACGTTTCTCTGTTGAGAATTATACTTTTCATTCCAAGCAGCTGGTTAGTTTTGGGCAGAACCTTGATATTATTGTAATTGATAGGAGCAACCATTCTCCCCAGTCGCGCGAGGTGCGCAAGGTGCTCTTCTGATTTTTTTTGCAGCTGTTTCCGTATATGTTTGATGATCATGTCGATAGCTTTGGTATTGTCTGATCCATGTGGAATGACAATATCTGCGTTGTACATAGTTGGCTTCACAGAGGCAACAGAGCTGGGCTTGACAAATTTTTCCCACTGCTCGATGATACCCTCGATGTCTCTTTTCCTCTCCACGATGTCCCTTAAAAGCCTGCGACTGTAGCAAATGTCCAAATCTGTATCCACGTAGATTTTGGTATCCATGAGGGCAAGCACTTTTGGATCGTACAGTGAATAGATACCTTCCACTATGATGACGTTAGCTCCGTAGATGGATATCTTTTCTTCTGTTCTGTTGTGCAAGGCGAACGAGTACACTGGCACCTGTGTTTTTTTCCTTCTTTGAGAGAGATGATGCAATCATAAAACGCTTCCAGGTCGTAGGCTTCGGGAGTGTCAAAATCATACTCGTTTCGATAAGCGAGTTCTCGCTGCTCAGGAGTGAGCGGCTTGTAGAAATTATCCATTGAGAGAAGAACAGTCCATGGCTCGTTGATCTGCTCAATGATCTTCTGTGCCACGGTAGTTTTGCCTGATCCGGAGAATCCTGCCACTCCAATAATGTATGGCGATGTCCATGGAGGAATGTACTTGTTAGCCTGGAGATCTGTATGGGTTGCAGATTTGGAAGGCGGCTGTGAGGACAAGGGACTCATGCGAGGCAGCTAAAACAAAAAAATTGAAAAAAATCATTTAAATAAAATATAAAAAAATAAAATAAAATAAAATAAAATAAAATAAAACAAAAAATATATATTTCATGAGTGAGGTCAGGACCGGCAGATTCAAAAGGCGACGGAGAGAATTCGAGGAGGAGGATGAGCCGGTTGCCGAAAAAGAGAGTATTATGGAGAAAGTGGAGAACAAAGTGGAGGAAGAAACGGAGGTGGAATTGGACGATCTTGATGAGCTAAAACTAGGAAACAAAATCAAACTCAATGAGGAACCGGCTGATTTCAGCGAGCTGCGGCGGCTGGCACGTCAAGAATACCTCTCGAAACGAGAGGAGAAAAAAATCCTGCTTCTTCAGGCCGAGCTGCAGGACTTTGAGCGCGAAATAGAGCAGATCGGCTGGGATCGTCTGACTAGGAGGGAGCAGAATGAATACCAGTTCAAAAAGAAGATTTTCACAATGATTCAGGAGCGATGGGAAATAGAGCAAAATATGGAAAACCATTACCTGCTTCCCGATGATTATTTCACAGAAGATGGAAAGATAGATAAAAGACGGAAGCAGGACGCATTGCATTCTAAATACAACGACAACAAGGTGATCGACTGGGAGCAGGAGCAACTCAAAAAGGCTGTGCGAGATACCCGTCCAAAAGAGCAGGAATATGAGTTTGTGTTTGACGAGTCTCAAGCAGTCGATTTTGTGAGCGACGAGCAAGACCCCGAACAGAAACGGCTCCGTGAAATGATCGCCGAGGAGGAAGAACGCATCAAAACCATTGATGAAACGCGGAAATCTCTTCCGGTTTACCAGTACAGAGACGAGCTAATAAAAGCTGTTGAGGACCACCAGGTGCTCATCGTGGTTGGAGAGACTGGTTCTGGTAAAACAACGCAGCTGCCGCAATATTTGCATGAAGCAGGCTTCACCAAGGACGGCAAAAAAATTGGCTGCACACAGCCCCGGCGGGTGGCTGCCATGTCTGTTGCTGCGCGGGTGGCAGATGAGGTCGGCACGCCTTTGGGCGAGCAGGTTGGATACACGATCCGTTTTGAGGACAAGACCAGCGAGCGGACTGTACTCAAGTACATGACCGACGGTATGTTGCTGCGAGAGTTCCTTACCGACCCAGAGTTGCTCTCCTATTCTGTGATCATGATCGACGAGGCACACGAGCGTACGCTGCACACCGACGTGCTTCTCGGGCTGCTCAAGGACATCGTTTCCTACCGGAAGGACTTCAAGCTGTTGATTTCCTCGGCCACCATGAACGCGCATAAATTTAGTGATTTTTTTGACGGTGCTCCCATTTTCGACATCCCGGGAAGAAGATACCCCGTTGACATATACTACACGTCTCAGCCGGAAGCAAACTGTTTACATGCTGCCATTACCACCGTCTTCCAGATCCATCTCAAACAGGATCCTGGAGACATTCTGGTATTTTTAACGGGCCAGGACGAGATTGAGAGCATGGCAGACAATCTGGCCGAGACGTGTCTAAAACTAGGCGATCAGATTCCAGAAATGCTAATCTGTCCAATATACGCAAATCTGCCCTCAGACCAGCAACGCCGCATTTTTGAACCGACTCCAGAGGGTGCGCGCAAGGTGGTTCTGGCTACCAATATTGCAGAAACATCGCTGACTATCGACGGGATCGTCTACGTTGTGGACACCGGTTTTGTGAAGGAAAACGTTTTTAATCCAAGTACGGGCATGGAGAGCTTGGAGGTACGCCCGTGTTCGAGAGCATCTGCCGACCAGAGGGCAGGAAGAGCCGGAAGATTGGGTCCTGGAAAATGCTACCGTCTATACACGAAATGGTCGTACCTGAACGAGCTGGCGGCGAATCCGACGCCTGAGATTCTCCGAACAAACCTGGCGAGCGTTGTGCTGCTGCTGCTTTCTTTGGGTATCACAGACCTGCTGAATTTCGATTTTCTCGACCCTCCGTCCTCGGACGCTCTGATCAAAGGGCTGGAACTAATTTACGCGCTAGGAGGCCTGAACGAGAACGGCGAGCTCACGAGGATTGGCCGGCGGATGGCAGAGTTTCCGACGGAGCCGATGATGTCGAAGACGCTGCTCACGAGTGGCGAGCTGGGCTGCTGCAGCGAAGTGTTGTCGATCGTCGCGATGCTGCAGGAGGCAGGTTCTGTTTTCTACAGGCCCCGGGACAGAAAAGAGCAGGCAGACAAGGCCAAGCAGCAGTTCACCAAGACGCTGGGGGGCGATCATCTGACACTGCTGGAGGTGTGGAACCGGTTTGTTGAGAACGGGTACTCCGTGCAGTGGTGTCGGGACAATTTTGTACAATACAAGACTCTACAGAGGGTGCGCAACATTCGGGAGCAGCTGGAGCGTATGTGTGAGCGGATGGGGCTTTTGGACGAAAACCAGCCGGTTTTGGAACACGATCGATTGCTAGTGAACGTGCTGAAGAGCATTGTGGCTGGGTTTTTTGTCAACGCTGCGCAGCTGAGCCGGTCCGGCGACTCGTACCGGTCGATGAAAAAGAACCAGGCGGTGTGGATCCATCCGTCGTCGGTGCTGTTCGGCGTGAAGCCGCCGCCAAAACTGGTGATCTACCACGAGCTTGTGCTGACGAGCAAGGAGTTCATGAGGACCTGTGTGCCGATCCACGAAAAATGGCTGAAGGAGTATGCGGCACACTATTATGGAGATAAATATTAATTATTCATGTCATATATAAAAAATCTCTTCACAGTCGTCCGAGTATCAATTTTAGTGGAGTGACGTTAGCATTTAAAAAGGAGACGAGATTCCCGTTTGATGCCAATGCAAGTCGACTCTCTTTTTAACGGTGTTTCTGTGGTGGTGCTGTACGCCCCCACGAAGGCGCTCTTTTCCCAGACGGCCGCCTTCTACAAGGACGTGCTAGGGTTTGAAGTTTCGGACGAAACTAGCACTAGCTGCATCCTCAACACGCCTGCCAATTCCGAGGACAAGGGCACAATTGAGCTGCGACTCGATCCGGCAAAGTCCGTGGATGAGCAGACCGTTGCGGCGAATATCCGTAACCTGCTGACCCATGAACAGAAAGTCGACTGGAGAACGCTCCAGAGCTGTGTTTGCTATACCACGCACAGAATTGACTCTCTAATTGAGACTTTAGAGAAAAATAAGGTGGCCTATCAGGCCCGGCCAGGCAGTCTGGACCCGTATGAGGTGTACGTGGTGGACCCATTGGGCTCTGTGGTGGGCGTCACCGATATAGGCAACACCATTGGAACCAGCAACCACTCGCGGTACAAAGAAGCTGCGAACCGCATCACGCTGCTGGATTCGGCCAGCGTGGCCAACAAGGTCGCCTCCACCACGAAGAACATTGCTGTGATGACGTCCGGCGGAGACGCGCCAGGTATGAACGCCAACGTGAGGGCCATTATCCGTGCTGCCATCTACAAAGGATGCAAGGCGTTTGCCGTGTACGAGGGCTATTCGGGGCTGGTGAAAGGCGGACCGCAGTATATTCGCGAAATGCACTGGAATGATGTGCGTGGTTGGCTCGCTGAGGGCGGCACCAACATCGGAACGGCCAGATGCATGGAGTTCAAGGAGAGATGGGGCCGCTTGGCAGCGTGCAAAAATATGATTGAGGCCGGGATCGACGCGCTTGTGGTGTGCGGCGGTGACGGATCCTTGACGGGTGCAGACCTGTTCCGTGCCGAGTGGCCGTCGCTGATCGCGGAGCTGCACGAAAAGGGCGAGATCACGAGCCAGCAGTACGAGAACCACAAACATCTCAACATCTGCGGCACGGTCGGGTCGATCGACAACGACATGTCGTCGACCGACGCGACGATCGGCTGCTACTCGTCGCTGGCGCGCATCTGCGAGGCCATCGACTACATCGACGCTACGGCCAATTCGCACCAGAGAGCGTTTGTGATCGAGGTGATGGGTCGCCACTGCGGCTGGCTGGCTCTGATGGCGGGCATTGCGACCAGCGCAGACTACATTTTCATTCCGGAGAAGCCGTCGTCGCGCAAGGACTGGTCCGACCACATGTGTCAGATTGTGGCTGCGCACCGCGCGCGTGGCAAGCGGAAGACGATTGTGGTGGTTGCCGAGGGCGCGATTGCGTCGGACCTGACCCCGATCACGTGCGAGGACGTGAGAGACGTGCTGGTGGAGAGACTGAAGCTCGACACGCGGATCACGACGCTGGGTCACGTGCAGCGCGGCGGCAACGCTGTTGCGTACGACCGGCTGTTGGCGACGATGCAAGGAGTCGCGGCGGTGGACGCCGTTCTGGAAGGCACGCCCGAGACGCCGTCGCCGATGATTGCTGTGGTGGAGAACAAGATTGTGCGGAAGCCGCTGGTTGAGGCCGTCAAGCTGACCAAGTCGGTGGCCGAGGCGATCAACGCGAAGGATTTCGCCAAGGCGATCTCACTGCGTGACTCGGAGTTTGTGGAGCATCTGAACAACTTCATGGCGATGAACACTGCCGATTTCCGGCAGCCGTCGCTTCCTGTGGAGCAGCGCAAGAAAATTGCAATCATCAACGTGGGCGCGCCTGCTGGAGGCATGAACTCGGCCGTGTACTCGTTTGCGACGTATTGCATGTCGCGCGGCCACACGCCATACGCAATCAACAACGGATTTACAGGGCTTGCCCGGCACGACGCCGTGCACACGCTGGACTGGCTGCAGATCGAGGGATGGGCCTCGCTTGGCGGGTCAGAGATCGGCACGAACAGAAAGACACCCGAGGAAGCGGACTTGGGAATGGTTGCGTACGAGTTTGACAAGCACAAGTTTGACGGGCTGGTGCTTGTAGGCGGGTTCGAGGCGTTTGTGTCGCTGAACCAGCTCGAGAAAGCTCGGCAGTGGTTCCCTGCGTTCCGGATTCCGATGGTTTTAATTCCAGCCACCATTTCGAATAACGTTCCTGGTACAGAATACTCTCTTGGTTCCGACACGTGTCTGAACTCGCTGGTGGACTACTGCGACGCTATCAAGCAATCTGCTGCTGCCACCAGAAACAGATGTTTTGTGGTGGAGTGCCAGGGAGGTAACTCGGGCTACATTGCGTCCTTTGCACAGCTCTGTTGCGGGGCTACCGCGTCGTACGTGCCGGAAGAAGGCATGACGCTGAGTCAGCTGGCGCAGGATATCGAGACGCTGAAAGTGTCGTTTGCCAACGACCAAGGAAAGGCCAAGTCGGGTCGGTTGCTGCTGAAGAGCGAAAAGGCCTCGGACGTGCTCACGACGCAGACAATCGCTGACATCATCAATGCGGAGGCCAACCAGCGGTTCGACGCCAAGACGGCTATTCCGGGCCACGCGCAGCAGGGCGGCATTCCATCTGCGATCGACAGAACGAGGGCCGCACGGTTTGCAATCCAGGCGGTGCAGTTTGTCGAGAAAATGTACGACACGATTGCCGCCGCGGAGAACGAGTTCGGCGAGTTTGTGAACTCGCCGGCTGCGGCCCAGACGGCCTGTGTGCTGGGAGTTGAGCGGTCGCACCTCAAATTCACCTCTATTAGACAATTATACGACTACGAAACCGAGGAAGGCCGCAGAGTCCGCAAGAACATTTTCTGGCAGGACATCCGCGACATCAGCGACTTGCTGGTGGGCCGTGTTCGGGTGAATTGATACGATCAGGATAGTTTGTCCAGTAGTTGTAGAGTGGAAAAAAGTGGGTCGGGCCGCTTTGGACGAGCAAAGTGCACACTCATGTCGACCTCGTCCACGGCAGCGTCCAGCTTGCGCTCAGAAACGAGTCCGAGCACCAAGTCCAGCATTTCGGAGTCGGATATTTGCAGGCCCAGAATGCGGACAAGCGTGGCCAATTTGATTGTCCTGAACGTTTTCGAGGACGCTATTATGTTGTACTGGATGAGCAGCAGGACCGCTTCGTCCAGACGGTGCGACGGCACGATCTGGGAGACTATGTGGCGGTCTATGGGGAAGACCTGTTCGTTTTTCATGTTGGCGAGAAGGGTGCGAACGGTTTTGTCGACAGCAAACGGCTGGTTGTCCAACTGGCCCACAAGTTGTCGCAGGGCGTCCAGCTTTGTGTAGCCGTACGGAATTAGCAGCAAAGATTGGACGGCGAGCTGGAAGTTGCGCTCAAAGTCTGGCTTTGGGCCAGCAAAAAAGTCCAGCTGGGAGCTCAAATATGTCTCCAATAAATATGGCAATGCGGCAGCGTTTTTGTTCAGTCCAGCGAGGTACGCTCCGTAGAGGTATTTGAAGTTGCAAACGATGAGTGCGGCGGGGAACTGGTGTATTTCTTGTTCTGTGAGCTGTTCCAGAAGTTCCAAAGCGGCATCATAGACACTGTCGTCGGTTTGGCCGCACAAAAGCCTCAAATAATGGTATTCGAGCGCTAGAGGACGGTTCTCCGCAAAAAGAGCTGGCTGCAGCGAGTCCAGCAGATCATGGTCTGCGACGACTGCGATGTGCAGACGAATGGCACTGTTCACGAGTGGGGAGTCAAAGTGGCCGTCAGGAGCTCGCCGGTGGCAAAATATAAATCGTGCCACCTGTTCCAATTCTTGTTCGTTTGCGTGTTGGAGACGATGAGACATGGCAAAGAAATTAAATAATCAAATAATTCTGGCGATCTTTTTTCACCGCCCGAATCTCGTACTACATCGTTTAACTCGCCAAAAAAAATAAAAAAAATAAAACCATGAAGCTCGTCCATCTTGCACTTATTCCAATCGTTTCGTATATTGTCCTCAACCAGCTCTTCAGCACGTGGCTTCCAAGAAACTACATTTTCGACAAGACTGAGCTACAGCAGATCTGCGCCGACGCCGTCAAAACGCACCCAAACAACGCGACAGCCATCATGTACGCGGTGCAGGAGAAGATGTCCGAGGTGTACGGCGAGCAGGTCATCAACAAGCTCAATTTCGACGACTGGGTGTTCAACAACGCCGGCGGAGCCATGGGCCAGATGTTTATTCTGCACGCATCCATCTCGGAGTACGTGATTTTTTTCGGCACTGCCATTGGAACAGAGGGCCACACAGGTATCCATTTTGCGGATGATTACTTCACGATTTTGACTGGAGAGCAGCACGCTGCTTTCCCAGCCCAACTGGAGAAGTCCGTGTATTTGCCTGGAGACCAGCACCATATGGCCAAGGGCGAGTTTAAGCAGTATGCCATGCCACCAGGCTCTTTTGCGCTGGAGCTGGCGCAGGGCTGGATCCCAGCCATGCTTCCATTTGGGTTCCTTGATACGTTCAGCTCGACTTTGGACTTTGTGACTCTGTCCAGAACCATCTACTTCACAGGTAGGGACATGCTGAAGAACCTGTCCCACGGCAAATTTTAGGTAAATAGCTCATTAAAAAGGCTGAAATGGGATAAATCGGCTGCCACTACTGTATCATGTTCACTCCCATGCCCATGTGCCCCGTGTGCAGAAAGCCGCATATGCTCATGCAGGAACAAGGCAGTGAATTTGGGCATCGGTCGGAGAAACGGCATAGGGGCCGGAACTTCGAACGTTGCGGGACCGGTGCAGCGATGTTCGAATGCAGTTAGGGACTGGTTCTGGATCTGAGTCCAATGCTGCTGCGTGGTTTTTAGTGTGTCATGTACAGTTTTAAAATGTGCGACTAAGCGGTTGCATAGTTTAATGCAGTTCTCAAAACACTCAGTATAGTACATGCAGGTCTTGTCTATCGTGTACTGATGCCCTGCCGTATTGCGTTACAGAGCACAGTTTTGGGTCAATCAATAAGCACGAGGCACGCGGCTCTGTGGCGTCCCTTACTTGCCTCTCCGCAGGCTCCGATCCTCTGGAATATGCAGGTATCTCAGCGCTATTGTTCAATGCATCTTCGAGACGTTGCTACGTCGAAGTTTTAGAATTCGGATCTCCATCGGGGAATTGTCCACATAAACGCGTGTCCAAGCCTGCAATAGTCACGCTCGTCTGGGCCGGTGCTTTCCTTGGGGGTGTGCTTCTGGCGAGCGGTATTTGCGAGAGAACCACACAGTAAACAGCCACGACTCACCAAAACTTCCCCGTGATCGTGATCTCTCATACGCACGCCGTCCTGTATCGTGGGCATCCGCAAAACCTCGAAATCCTCCACATTACTGAACCGGGATCAAAAAAAAATAAACATACCCTTCTGGCCACGCGCACCTGCTGAACACTGAGCGATCAACTTCACGCCTCCAAATCATGTACATTGCTGTTCGGTTTCCGGGCGCTGAAAAGAAGAAAAAATTCTGTGCTGTGTGCAAAAAGTGCATATGAAATACCATAAGCTCGCACTGTCACTCACTGATTGCTCGATTTTGGCAACGACACGTACTTTCGATCCGCAGCCTTCACTCACATCTAAGCCAGGCGGTGACCGCCGAGTTGCGCTTGCGGATTAGAAATTGCATTGGACTAGCGTTGCCTCCTACTGAAAAAATACCTTTCACTTCTACTTGCCCAATGTCTAGCAACCATCTTCACCCTGACTAAGTCTGACTAAGAGCATTCCATTGCTCGACCAACATCATGTGCCAAGAGTATTGTTTAAAGGCCGAGCTGCACATAGTTGCCACCTTTGGCGGAAGGTGTTTTTTTTTTTTTAGTCTGCCAGGCGCATAATATTCATTTTCTGTAATAGTCCATTTCAGCCTCATCGCATAATTAGTTTTCCTACTGAGCGCAAAGAGATCGGGATCGCGAACTGTGTTCTGCTTCGTTATTCATGACATATATAAATTAGTGGTAGTTCATGTCCGCAGCCTCAATTGCAGGCGGCGGAGCTGTGAAAAGCGGCGGGTAGGAGTACACCGGGCCCCCTCGTAAAAATGGCCGGTAGTGGGGTGAAATAACCGGGTGAATTGGCTGTTGGGAGATGTAAAAAGCGCGCGGATGAGGTGGAATCATCGGATTAACTCTAGCAGATGCTGCCGGCGGAGCTTGAGGGCCGTACACAGGGGTCATGTCGGCCTGCAACGGGGATCTTGGACTGCCGCTCTTTGCACCATGTGGAGAGTTTGACATGATCGCGGTGGGTGTCTCGGAAGAGGCCTGGACTAGCTGCACAGTAGTGAACGTAGGAGTTTCGAAATTCTCAAACACTTGTTCCCAAAGCGATTCGTTGATCACCCAGTGAGGCATGTCCTGCGGCAGCGACTGCTGGTTGTGCTTACCGTTTTCCAAGTTGCGCACAAAGGCCGCCATTTTCTCGGCCATTTCTGGTCTGTTGCACAGTTTGTAGCACTCGGCGGCACGTGTGTAGGAGTCGATAGCGTCCTGCGACTGGTTCTCACATTTCTCGTACACCTGTCCAAGACCTTCCCACGCTAATGCGTTGGCCATTTGGTGGTTCTTGGGTGCGTTCTTGATCACTTGTGAGTATGCGTTCAGGGAGTCAGTGAGCTGGTTCAGCCTAAGGTACAAGCTGCCAATCGTCAGCCATGGGAGTGCGGATTGTGGTGCCAGGTTCAGAGAAACTTGTAGCGATTTGTATGCTTTTGTGGGTTCGTCCTGCAGGATGCATGCGCGTCCAAGCAGGTAATGGGAGAGGAAGGAGGGCTCAGACTCTCTATTTCTGATCTGTATCACCCGTTGCAAGAGATTCGTGGCGTTCTGAAGGTTGTCTGCCGAGGAATTCTGCTGTAAAAGAAAATGCGCCTGCAGCAGGAGGAGCATCGAGTCCTCGCCCACAGTGTCCAAACCTTTCAAGCATGTAGCCACAGCAGCGTTCAGGTCGCCAGCTTTCTCGTGAGACAAGGCCAAAAGCCCCCACATAAACCCATATTCCCTAAACTGGTCGTAAGGAGGCGGCGGGAGCGAGACGGCTGCGGTAAATTCCGATACCGCAAGATCTCTTTTGTTTTGTTTGTTGGCAATAGCCGCAAGCTCGAGGTGCGCCTTGCGCGCCATTTCTACAAGCTCGGGCGTTGTTGACGCCGCCCTAAGACAAAGATTGAAGCTCTCGGTGGCCTCGGGCAGCATGTTCATTCGGTGGGCCGTCTGGCCCAAAGTGAACCAGATGGAGGCAGTGGGCTGGGAGATCTCCAGCGTCGTGAGCAAGATGGAACGCGCCTTCTCAAGGTCTCCGAGAACAAAGTAGCAATTAGCTAAATCACGCCTGAGCTCTGGGTGGGTTCTGAGGGGCACAAAATGGTTGAAGGCTGAGTTGAGTATTTCGATGAGCTCGTGCACTTTATTGAAGTCTAGTTCGAAGAGCGGTCTGGAGAGCGTGGCGGTAGTGAGGCCGTGTAGAGCGTTGATATTGGCAGGGTCATATTTGAGAACGTTGTGATAACTGCGAGCAGCAATATCGTTCGCGTGGCGAATTTCCAAGGCCAAGTTCCCGCAAGCAAGCCAGGTATGGACAAACTCTTGCACCTCCGCTGGAAGCTGTGGGCTGCGAAAGCCAGTGTTGCCAGGCTGCTCTTGTTCGTTGGACCAAACGTACGCCATGGAGGGAGTATAATAATTGATGGGCAAGAATTTATTTTACAGAGCGTATCAACACGCTTTACTACCCCCAGTGCAATTGGTAAGGTCAGAATTCCATGCTGTATCATGCATGCGGGTTAAAATAGAGCATCAATAAGAAAATATTTTGTTATGCAATGCACAGCATAGACGAACGAAGTTGACAAAAAGGGCGCCAAAGACGCACAGCCGGTGTGTTTGACTCGATGTGTCAGGGGGGACGATCTTTGGTTTTGAAACATACGCATGGGCTGGTGCTAGTGAATGGGCTAACGTGAAAAGCCTTGCTTGTGGCCCCACTCTCATAACCGGAGCAAGCCGCCTTCCGTTCATGCTGGCCTGCTTTTCTGTCCCAACTTAAGCATCCATGCGCCACCTCGGTAACAGTGTATATCCTTGCGTTACTCAGCTATAAAAAATAAATCTGACTCTTGAGCGTAAAAAGAAACAACCTCCCTGCGATCACATCACCATACATGCTGCATTGGAGATGTAAGTCCGTGCAAGGCAATTTGACCTGACACAGCCGTATCCCGTCACAGCTTAGACTCCTTCACAAAACGGGCACCCTTTGCTATTTGCGCACACAGCGTGGGCAGACTGTGCGAAATCGCTTCCTTCTCGTCCGCGCTCAAACTCCCCAGAGATTTCACCTTTGCAACGCCTTCGGGTCCAAGGCTTATCGGAACCCCAAAAAATTCCACCTTGTGCATCATTTCGCGAACAAAGCAATCGTCGGCTTTTAGCCGCGAAACGTTTACAAAGGCAACCTCGTCCACAGTTTCCCCCGTACAAATCGCCCGTAAAATCCCACACAGGAAACGGTTTGCTGCAGCTGCCATCGACAATGTTGCTGATCCTTTACCCTGTTTGGCCTGCACGACCTCGTCTCCGGCGTACCGGACACGATTTACTAGGCCTTTGATTTGCTCGGGAGACAGCCGCAGGCGCCAATTCCCTAAAACAGGCACAATCGTCTCTCCGGAGTGTCCCCCGACAGTGTACACCTGGCCTTGCACATCCCACTCCCCGGTCAGCTCACCCAAAAACTGCTCCAGTCTCAGACTGTCCAATGTAGTTATGCCAAACAACCTTTCTGGATGGAAACAATTCTGGCTCCGCAGCTGCTCGGCTGCAATCGGGACGGTAGAGTTCACCGGGTTCGAAATGATTGCCAAGAACGCCTCCGGACAAATCTCGCCATAAACTTTCACCAGCTGCTGGACGATCGACGCGTTGATGTTGAATAAGTCGTCTCTGCTCATTCCAGGCTTTCTGGGAATTCCGGCGGGAATGACCACGACATTTGCATCTTGCAACGCCATTCGCAGCTGCGAGTCGTCTGTTTTCGACAACGGACAGAAATGCCTGATTTTCTGTCGAGTGGGAATATGCGATAGGTCGGTGGCCACTCCCACCGGGTCGACCACGTCGTAGAGCACAAGCTCATCAATGAGTGCGTTTGTCCGCAAAAGCAGACTTAGCGTCTGGCCAATGCCGCCACAGGCCCCAAGAACTACGAGCTTCATAAGAGAACGGTGCGATTCCACACGCTATATATACTTCTCCGCAAAATGCATGTGACTCGGGTGCTCTGTCGTGGTGCAAGGGTGTCTCATCTCTTGCGCACGTTCTTCCATTTGAAGACTGTTTTGCCGTCTTTCGTCTGCACCTTCTTCTTCTCACCCTTCTTCATCAGCTGTTTCTGCAGTTCCACCGTCGCCTGCAGCCTTTTCAGCTTCTCCTCGCGCTCCATGCGCTGCTCCAGCAGCCGCAGCTTCTTGAGCTTCTTGAGCTCGAGCTTGTGCTTTAAATATCCGTCTTGAGACAGTTCCGGCACGATGGCACCATCGGAGACGCCGTCGGCAAGTCCGCTGAGCTGCGACTTGCGCAGTCGATTTTCTCTTTTGCCCAAAAGACTGGCGTCTGTGTCAAAATACTGCACCGGATCAAACTGTTCCATCTGCTCTTCGGAGTCCACAAACACTGTATGTGATCCGGCTCCCTTGAAGCTGTCCAGATGCTTCATTTCCTTTTCGATCTTGCGCGCCTCGCTCTGTCTGGTCATGGTCAAGTAATTGGCGTCCTGTGTTTTGAGAAGCAACACCTCGTCGTTCGAGAGAACCTCGTTTTCACGTTCTGCTATCAGGATCCCGTCTTTGTCTGTTTTTCTGCGTGTCATAGAGTGGTAGTATTCGTCGTCATTGCGCAGCTTGGCCTTCTGTTTGAGAATTTTCAGCTGGGCTTGTTTTTTGTGATAGTCTGCCGCACGCAGCCGATAGTCCTTCTTCTTCTCCAGAAACCCAAATCGAGCCCTGTCCTGCGGCTGTGCCCGCTCTCTATGCTGTTTCTTCTGTACGTTGTGCACTAGCTTCACCATGATCTAAAACAAATTATTAGGATTTTTTTTGAAATTTTTTTGCATCTTTGCACCACGTAGCACGACATGACTGTGGTAATAGTGAAAGGGCAGCAGGCGGCAGGAGGTGACTGGAGGATCCTCTTTATAGTAAGACTACAATGAAAGCCGAAAAACTTTGATTTTTCGTGTTTCCTTGTTGTCAATGCTCAGCTACTTGGAGTTAAAATCCATCCTTAAAAATATTAATATTTAAATATGACCGTTTTTTCTTGTTTGCAAGAATGCCGTCAATTGGGCATCACCATAGACCAGGATTTGTACAGATCACTTTGGATGACGCTCGTCGCGGGACGACATTTGGCCGTGGCGAGCCCTGAGCCGTCCAAAACCGCCGAGACGATCAGCTACATCTGCAATCTCTGGGGATTCAAGGAACAAACAAGAATAATAAATCTAGAATCCGGCATATCATTTGAAGACCTCGCCCCACTTCTGCACAGCCAGCTGGCAGTGGTGGTGTTTGTTAGCCTGGAATTCACCGATAGCAAGTTCCAGCAGGAGCTAGCGTCATTTATTAATACACATCACGGCGGTCGACTCAGCATGGTATCTGTGATTGCCAATAAAAACAACATCGAGGTCAGCTTGAGACAGAGTCTGGAAAAGCTCATTTGGCTGCGCGAAGTGCACCGCGGTGAAGTTCCTGAGACAGATAATGCTCCCTCGTGCTCAGCCTCAGAAGAGCTCGAAAATTACCGATCCAGAGCCAAGAAGGTAAAGATTGTTCGTGAAATTAGAACCTACATTTACGACATCGTGGTCTTCACGCGCATGCACCGAATGGTGGTTGCCGGACTGCCAACCCAGACATGGAAAGATATGGAATTATTTGTTCAGATCTACGCTGCTATCCACGACATGGACTATGTGACACCTGCAATGGTCAAACTGGCCGCGGCCAAGGTGATCCCGTTGCACATCCGGATGGTCAGCAAGCCGGAAATGGAGCCGACTCTCCTCTACGGCAGCGACCCCAAACTTGTCCAGCAACTGGTAAATGTATGGGACGCAGATCTGGTCGTTGAGGACGTGCTCAACAATGTCCAGCCTCCAACTTAGACAAACTGGACTTTCCAGAACTTTAAACAGGAATCTGCCCCGCCGCTGACAAGCTCATTTTCGCCGATCCAGCTCACGCCTGCCACACCCTCCTTATGGGCGTTCAGCGCCTTGACGTTCTTCGCTGGCTTGTTGACCGAGTACACTATGATGTTGGTGTCCAGCGATCCAGAAACAACGTGGTCGTTGTCTGCGTTCCAGGAGAGAGAGTTGATTCTGGATGTATGGAATGCCCATCTGGTAGTCACCAAGGACAGGTCAGCCAGCCTGTAGCAGTGGATTTTACCGTTGACGTCTCCACAGGCCAAAAATTCCCCGTTCGGCGAGATTTTCGAGACAGACGGACGTGCACGCATCGGAGCCGCCGTTCCAACCAGCTTGAATTGTTTGTCGTACACATTGACGGCGAAAGTTGCCGCATTGGTCACGACAATGTACGCTGAAGACACAGCCACAGAACTTGGGCTGTAGTCCAGTCTGTGCCGCGCAACTTCTCTGCCCTGTGGGTCGAGCAAAATAAGCTCATCGTCGGTGATCACTGCGCCGAACTCGGCTCCAAAATCGGCCTGGATAGGTTGTTTCGACACCGTGGTGGTAGTGGCCAGTTTTCCAGAGTCTAGATGTTTTATTGCGTCGTCCCAGCCAACGGTGACAACGCCGTTTTCTATGTTTGCGATGTTGACGACCAAATTGGAGTGCGTCTGGCCCGTGACCAGATCGCCCGTCTTCGTCGCAAGGTCCCATTTCATGACTCTGCCGTCGTAGCTGCCCGAATAGACGATTCCGTCCACCACAGGAGACAGCGCCGTGATGGACTTTTGGTGGCCGTACACAATCCTAACGGGGGATTCGGACGAGTCGGCAAAATAGTACAAATCGCCGCTCAACGCGAGTCCGAGAACGTACTCGTTGGTGTTGACACAGCCGACAAACTGGTTTTCGAGCTTTTGCTCCAGCTGCCACGTTCTGGACGTTTCTCCGTCGACATTGGTCAATTTGATCGAGCCGTCCGCGGAACACGTGATGAAACTGTGCTCGTCAACCCAGTCGACGCCAAAAATGCCCGCCGAGTGCACACCTTCGATCTTGCGCACAAAATCGCCCGTCTTGCCATCATACACCACAATTAGACGGTCCGACCCGACACTGACGGCGTAGCTGCCGTCCTTGCTGAACTTGACGTCTCTGACAAAGTTGGTGTGGTGGCCGCGGACGGATTGCGCAAACTTGAACGGTGGTCCTTGCAAGAAAACCATTCCAGCGTCGTCCGAAACGGTCACTGCCCGGTACGGTCTGCACGGCCGAATACTCACGGCGTTGATGGGCGCGCTGTGGCCAGATATCTCGCCAACGGTGTTCCCTGAGTCAGCCGTGAAACAATGGCCGTACCGCTCTCGTCCATCGCCCACAGCAATAATCCTGCTGGAGTCTGCGTCCCATGCAAGGTCGTTGATCCGGCCGCTGATGATCGAATAGTCTCCTTTCACAATCAGCTCTTCCGAAACACAGTCCCAAACCTTCACGTTGCCACTCTCGTCGCCAGAAGCAACGTAAAAGCCCGATGGAGAGAACTTCGCCACCGTGGCGGGGTAGTTGTGGCCTCCAAACTGGATGCTCTCGTCTGGCTTAGACACCGATCGAATATACACGCATTTGCCGCTTGCGTAGACAATTCTATCAGACTTCGCGTCATACGACAAATGCACTGCTGTCGCGCGCGAAGTTGCCGGGCTTGCCGCAAATAGACCGATTTTTTCAAACGACATGAATTTAAGCACTTGTGCTACGGTGGTATAATTAAATATTTTATTTATATTTATTTACCGGTCGTGCACCGCTCATCCTGGTAGCACGCTGTTAAGCAGCGCATCGATCGACATCGTAGGCTGCGTCCGCTGGTCGTTGGCCGGTTTGGAAGTTGCCGAAACCTCTGGAACCGGCTTGATATCAAGCAGCTGCTCCAGACGACTACAAACTGCGTCGATTTCGGCCGTCTGCTCCCCTAGCTCTACCGGCGACCGGAACTCGCACTTCCTTCCAAACAGCTCCTCCACAAATCGGCTGTACTCTTCAGACATCTTCTCGGCCGTCTCAAAAAGTGTCTCGTAGCGATCGCCGATTTTTTGTGCTGCTTTTAGCTGTCGCAAATACACCTCCCGCATCAGGTGCGAAATATAGTGCAGTTTTGGCGAGTTCTGTCTCAACAGCCGACGCGTGGACTCGCTCACACGGAACATCGATGGGTCATCACCAAGCATTTCCTCTGTCGGAATAGGGAACGATTCTGGGTCGTTCAGTTCCACAAACCGGTGATCTTCCGGTTTTTTCAAGCTGCCCGGTCCGTCCAAATCCATCAGATCCACCAGCTGGCCCATCTCCTGCAACATCTGCTCACTTGGAAAATTCTCGCTGCCCAAATTATCCCCGCCATTGCTTTCAGCCACCCCGCTCAGCTTCGCAAACGTCGACAACCGCTCATCCTCGGCAAACGGAAGCGCGACCAGGGAAAACCCGTAATGGTCGGGCTCACCGTCCATCTCCTCCAGCTTGCGCTTGTCGCCCGTCTGCAGCTCGTGCTTGTACTTTGTAGCGTCCGTCAGCACGATGCACGGGCTCATTGCTGCCAAACGCGCGGTACCTGCGTTCCGCTTGACGTAGCGCACTATCGCCACCAAATCGTGCTCCAGCAGCGCCTGTGCAAGCATGTTGAACCCGAACTGGTCGCGCACTGAGCTGTTCTGGTTATTTAGCAGAATTTCGGCTTCTCCGTGGAAATACCACGGCGGAATACTTTTGCGACGCACAAATTGTAAAATGTCGAGCCCGGCATACGTGTTGATATTCAGCAGCTGCTTCAGCGACGAAGTGACCGGCACCGTCGACGAGCCGTAGCGATATGCCTCTTGGACCTCTGTCGCGTCCAGAAACCGCGGCTCTGTCGACTGGCTATCCGGTTCGAAGGTAACGTACTTGTCCGTGGTATGTTTGAGCTCGACCAGATGGCGAGTGTCCGAGTCGGGGTCTTGGTGGATGCCCATTTCGTGAGTAAACTGCATTTTCTGGCTCTTTGTTAGCGGATAAGCGTCAGCCTGGAATTTGACGGTCAGAGCATCGGAGACCGGATCGTAGTCACCAGCGTACAATTTCAGCTCTTTCTTGTCCAATCGGAGCGCTGACGCACAGTTCTTCAGGTCCAGACTGTACAAGTCGCACCCCATCCTGACCTCGCCCGTAAACAATCGCGCAGCACGGTATATTCGCACAGGCTCCTTTTCCCAGCGTAGCAGGTCGCGGAACTGCTCCAGGCCGCAGAAATATGACAGCGAGGCACGACCGTTGCTCTTCTGCAGCCGAGCCATCAGTTCGTCGATCTGGTCAAGATTGGCAGACACCACGTTGCTCTCGGCCTCTGTTTCGGCCATGCAGCTTACTATCGTAATTAGGGCGTTGTAGCCGATGGCAGCGGTGCTCACGAGCTCAGTGAGCTGATCCCAATTGGTTGGATTTTGCATATCTGACATGACATAGATGGTGTACTTCTCTTTTTTTGTCTTTTTCGGGTTCATCTCCATGATCTTCTGCAGAACGATGGCCAGTGACCGCGGCAAGTCTACCTCCAGCTCGTCCACAGGGTCTGCATTGATTCTGACAACGTCCTTCAATCGCGCCATGCGGTCCCAGTCGTAGTGCTCCGGGCCCTCAAGAACACAGTTGTTCCAGTTTCCGGGGCTGATCGTGTCCATAGGGTTATCTGTGTGTTTGTCATGGAGCTTGGCGATGCCAAAGAGATCGGTCTTCTTGCCACGCATGGCGCTGCGTAGAATCAGCCCAAGTGCCAAGTCTAAGCAGGCGTCCAATTTGGATGCCATGCTCGGCGACTGGTCGAAGACAAAGAAAGTGATTTCTTTCTCCATAAAAATAAAAAAATCAAGATAAATTAAATAAATTAGATAAAATAAAATATTTTATGATCCGATACGGTGCCCTCGCCCGCGCACGGCCGCTCCAATTGGCCGTGCAGACACGCAGCATCATGAACAGACAACAGAAAGAGGAGCAGCGGTTTAAGGAACATATGGAGGCGCAGCGAAGAAAACGTAAGTGGTCGACCTATATCACATCCTCAGTTGCCGTGCTTTTAGCAACCTCCGGCATACTATACATCTGGCAGCCGTGGAACCCTTTCAGTACAGAGGTGAGCCGTCACTTGCGCAAGGGTCTGTGGCTAGAGACCAGCAAGAACATCGATTACTTAAAAGCGTTGGAACACTATCAGGACGCCCTCAGGCAGTGCAGAAAGGAGGAAATGGATAATTTGGATCCACGGTACACGGGCATAGTCTTGAAAATAGCAGAGATGTACGAGAAGCTGCAGATGGTGGACAGACAGCGCGAGGTGTACCAGCGTCTTAGCGACTTTCTTTTTGCCAAGCTGGTCAACGATGAGGTGCCTGAAGAGTGGAAGGACAAGGTGATTCAGCGAGACCTGGTGGTGGCCACGCGATTGGCAACGCTCGCTCCCGCGGGCCAGACGAAGCGTGTGATGCAGGAATTATGGGAGCGGATGGGTTACGCGGAACAGCAGACTGTTGCCAAATTCCCAGTGCTACATGTTCGCGGCGAGCTCGATATTCTGGAGGTGTTGCAGCTAGACTCGTGGTCTGCGAAAAAAAAATTTATAGAGCAGCATCTGCCACAGGCAAAGAAATTCCTGAGCCAATGGAGCATTGAATGGCCATGCTACATGGAAGACCTTGTGCGGGCGCGCGATTTGTACGCGACGTTGGCGATGTTCACTGCGCCGGGGGACGTGGCTGTGAAAGTGTTGCAGTCGAACATTTTTTTCATGAAGATCTCGGGGCTGGAGCCAATCAAGATGAGCACGGCGCTGCTGAACCTGGCGTCTGCGTACTACTTCAAGAGCGAGCAGCACGACTCCCGGATTGGGCTGGTCGGGAACACAGACACGCTGGAGAAACAGATGTTTGTGGAGCACGAAAAAACGGAGGCCCAGAAGGCGCGCGACATGAGCGCACGGCTGTACCGCACGATCATCAGCCGGTACCAGGGCGAGGACGAAGACTCGCATGTGTGTCAGGCGATGTCGCTTTATTCGCTGGGGGTGTTGAATAAGGGCCAGAAGGAGGCAGAGACGTATTTCAGCCGGGCACGAGAGGTGGCTGCCGAATACGGGCTGGTGCAGGTGATCGATAAAATCGACAACGAGACGCTGCTCCCAACACCATTACAGCAGGTCTAAAACATATACTTTGCTATATTACTTACTGCGAGGTCATGACCTGCCAGACTCTAATCACATTGTCAGTGTAACCAGAGAACAAGTTCTGGCCGTCGTGGGACCAAGCAAGGGAAATACACTCTGGAGTCTTACCCTCGGCAACCTCAGGCTTGAGCTCCTCCTTCAAAGTTCTCTCCTGCAGGTTGTAGATCTTGATGGAGCTGGCAGTGGCAACACAGAGCCAGTATCTGTTTGGCGAGAAGGCCAGGGCGTTAATCTCGTCACCGGCTTGCAGAGTGTACAGAGTCTTCTTCTTGGAGCTCATCTCCCACAGGATGATGGCACCGTCCTTTCCACCAGAAGCACACAGAGATCCGTCTGGGGAGATGGTGATGCAGGAAACGTAACCGTTGTGGCCAACAAAGTCGGCAGCCAGGGTGTAGTCTCTCAAGTCCCAAGCCTAGAATAGTTAGTAAACCAATGAAAAACCCGGTGATCAGAGATCTTGGTGATATTTTTTGTGTCTCATTCGGTTGCCCGTCTGAAGTAGCAAATATGTGATACATCATGTCACCGGGTGATAAAATATTCAACTTACCTTAACAAGTTTGTCAGAACCGGCAGAAATAACAGTAGCGGCCTTGGCTTCGTCGGTTGGAGAAGATGGAGAGAATCTCACAGCGTTGACCCAGTCGGTGTGGGACTCCAAGGTGGCCATACATTGACCAAGAGAGTTCCAGACCTTGACGGTCTTGTCTCTGGAGGCAGACACAATCTGTCTCGAGTTGGCGGCAATGGAAACAGACAAAACGTCTCCCTTGTGTCCAACAAATCTAACAACAGATTCGCCGGTATCGAGCTTCCAGAGTCTCAAGGTCTTGTCCCAGGAGGCAGAGATGGCGTACAGTCCGTCTGGAGAGATGGCACAGTCTTGGACAATGTGCGAGTGGCCCTTCAGAGCCTTCTTGGCAACACCGTAGTTGTTCTCGTCTCTAGTCAATTGCCAGGTGATCAGGGTCTTGTCTCTGGAGGCAGAAAGGAGCAAATCTGGGTTAGCTGGAGAGGTAGCAAGGGAGGTCACCCATCCGTTGTGGCCGTGCAGGGTTCCTCTGAGCACTAGAACTTCGACAACTTCGTCAGCCATATTGTGGTTATATGAAGAATTGAATATAAAATTTTCAATTTTTCAAGGTTAGCCCCAGGCCACCTACAGAGGTGCGAGGGTGCATCTGTGACTGCTAACGTCGATAAAATCAATTATAAAATCAATCTGTACGCGGTTGCTGCTTACCGGTGCACGGGTGAATGTCGGGAAGGGACGTTTCGTACATACAATCCAGACTCGACTCGCTCCAAGAGGTCGATGTCCGGCTCGTGTCGATGCTGGACAACTTGTCGACGACGCTCGAACTGCTCAAGAGCCACAAACAGGCCGGTGTTGCGAACGAGGCCGAGTTCAAGACCGCCGCTTCTGGCTTCTACTCTGACCTCAGCCACGCTGCTGTCAGTCTAAGCAAAGAGGTGAAAACCATCAACAACAAGATCACGTCGCAAACTGGCGAGCTCGACCTCTTGCCCGTCCAGATAAATAAAAAATCTGTCTGGGTGAACGACGCCAAGCTCAGAGAGGAAATACAGTATTTGGACCAGCTGGCAGACTTCAAAAGCATCGAGGTTCCGCCGGACGAGCCCGAGAAGCTTGAGGAATCGCCCCAGGAAGACAAAAAAGTCCCAGAAACTATCGACTTAGACGATATCGACATGAACGACGCAAATACATGACACTACCGCTTTCCTATAAAATAGCCAACGAGCCCGGCAAGCAGAACAGCCAACACCGTGGCTAGCTCGTTGTAGCGCACCCTTCTGATGCTGGGCAGCCTGTAGACAAACATCAGCCAGTTAC
The DNA here is from genome assembly GCF_000187245.1 of Ogataea parapolymorpha DL-1. Taxonomy (NCBI): domain Eukaryota; kingdom Fungi; phylum Ascomycota; class Pichiomycetes; order Pichiales; family Pichiaceae; genus Ogataea; species Ogataea parapolymorpha. The sequence continues at coordinate 676,991 of NC_027861.1, read as the reverse complement.
TCTTGGCTTTGGAGTACGGAGCATATCTGTCTTTCAGTGCTACCTCGTACCAATACGGCTGTTTCAAAACCACCTTTTTGTGTGTAAACGCCTCGATCGAGTACTTTCCGTGGTAATTGCCTGTTCCAGACGTCCCAACGCCCCCAAACGGACACGTATGGATGCCGGCATGCACCAGTGTTTCGTTGACCAAAAGAGCTCCCGACCGGATCCTGTCCACCAATTGGACCTCTTCCTGCCTGTCAGAAAATATGTACGTGGCCAATGGGGTGTCGTGGTATTTCTGAATAGTCTGCACTGCTTCTTCCAGCGACGAGTACCTGAGAACCGGCAAAATAGGGCCAAATATCTCGGACTCCATCAGCGGGTCGTCCCAATCGACGTCCGTGACCACCGTTGGGGCCAGAAAATTTGTTTCCGGGTCTTGCGCGCCCCCAAACAGCAGCTTACCGCGTGTTTTCTCTAGCAGACCTACCAGACGATTGAATGAGCTGCTGTTGACCAGATGCGTATAATCTGTTGTTTCTGAGACCTGGTACGTTTTTTGTAGCACAGCCAACATTTCTGCCACCACTTTGTCGTACACGGAGTCCTGGACGAGCAGGTAGTCCGGCGACACGCAGACCTGGCCCGCGTTGCAAAACTTGCCCCAGAAAAGTCTGGCAAGTGCTGTTTGGATGTCTGAGCAGCCGGAGGTGATGAATGCTGGCGATTTTCCGCCCAGCTCCAACAGCGTCGGAGTCAGCGACTCGGCCGCCTTGGCGTGTACAATCTTCCCCACCTCGGTAGAGCCCGTGAATACGATCTTGTCGTATTTCTGCTCAAGCACCGTCTGGGCCTCTTCTAGACCGCCACTAACGACCACCAATATTTCCGGATCCAGAGCCTCGGCGAGAAGACGAGACAGCACTCTGCAGAATTCAGGACATCTGTCGCCCGGCAGTTTGAGCACAACGTTGTTGCCGGCTGCAATTGCGCCTGCCAGCGGGCTCAGGGCAAGCAGCAGCGGGAAATTGAACGGCGACATCACTAGAATTGTGCCCAACGGCTCCTTCTCGATCTTGCACGAAGCGACGCTGAACGCGACAGGCATTGCGTCGGGAGTTTCCGGAGCAAGCAGCGACGAGAGGTTGCCAGCCAGATAGGCAAGCTCGCCCAGCAGCGGGCCAAACTCGGCAATCAGCGTCTCCTGGGGCGAACGGTGGAAATCGTGGAGTAGAGCCAAAACGATGCTGTCCTGGTGTTTCTGGAGCGCATCTTTTAGGGAGAGCAGCTGCGCCTTTACAAAGGCGTGCGACTTGCGCGGACGAGCAGTGAAATTAAGCCGGAGTTTGTTCACGGCCTCGGGAATTTCTCCTAGAGCAACTAGAGACATTATTTTAAGATTAAAAATAAATTCGCTCCATACATTATTTTACCTTATCAAAAATATATGGTCCATATCATCTCTTGAAAAGTTCGCGTATCAGTCGCTCTTTCTCGTCCTCAGCCCAGTCGCGGCCCTTGCGCCGGCTCGCACGATCGGCAAGTCTACTGTTGAAGAGCACCAGCAGATAGATGGCGATTAGCGAAAGCACCAGAAATAGAACAGAAAGCAGCGAAATAATCCAATACTCGTTGTGCTGCACAAATTGGGTCCAGCCCCTGCTCTCATCGTGGTCCGGCTCCATATCGCTCACAAGGAAGATCTCATCTTCCAGGTACTTAACAACGACCAGAAACTTGCGTCCCACGAACGCCGTCTCGACGCCGAAATGCACTAGCTGGAAATAGAGCAACCGCACGTTCACCAGCTGGCCACCCCTGTAGTCGTATACCTTGTTGTTGATCTGGACCGGCTCCATCGGGACGTAGTCAACAGACCGGCTGTTGCTGCGGAACCAGCCACAATCGCTCTGTGGAAGGTTTTTTGCCGAACTTAAATTGTAGATAAGCTCCTGGTGCAGAATGTTGCTCAACTTGCGGTCTCCGTCGTATTTCTTTACCATGATTTCCAGACGGCCAAAGACGTCACGTCGTTGCGTAGTGGACCCGTCGTTGTCCTCCAGTGTGTAGGTGTTGAGAAATACGTTGATATGGTCATTTTCGTACGAGTCGAAACTGATGAGCAACTCTTCTGCCAAAGCCTGATCCGAGTCGCCGCTCTCCTCCGGCACCTGCGCAGAAACCACACTGCCCAGTAGTAAGGTTAGCCAAATACACCACAACATATGGCCAGAAAATGCGTTCTTGTTCTACACTTTTTGAAACGACAAGAAGCTGCGAACGCCTTGTCGATAAGGCCGTGTCTTATATAAGACCTTTTTAACTTTTTTTTCCCTACATGTAAATTTCCCAATTTGGGTCAGCTCCTGTGGCTGCGAGCCCAATCTATCTATCCTGAAATATGACCGACGCAGTGTGCAGCTCAGCTTAGGTCGAAATCGTCGATCTTGTTCTTGTACTTTAGCACATTGTGCTTGATCTTGGAACTGTCCGTCCACTGCAAGTAGTCCTCCATGTTTCTCGTCACCAGGAACGCCGGGTCGGTGATCACATCAGGCCCAACTCGCACATGGCCCTGCTCCACAAATTTGACCGCGTCCGAGATGGTCTCGGCCATCTTGAACCGGCACATCACTACACCGATCCGCCTCCTGCAGAAAGAGCTGACGGTCACCTTGTTTTCCAGGTCCGATATCTTGCTTTTCGTCGCCAGAATTCCCATAGCGTACAACTTGTCTAGAAGCAGCTGTTCGTGCTTGATTCTGAACGGATCGTTGGGCTGTAGAAGGGCGAGCTTGTGTGCAATTTTTCTGATGTTTCCGCATATCTTATTGTACTTGTGGTAGTCCTCTCTATTCTGTACGTGGTATGTTCGCATCACCTGCGTGTCTCTATGTCCCTGGTCCTGCTTCCATTCCAAAAAGTCGACCTTTTTGAGCAGACGTTGCTCGTGGTGCTTTAGCTTCCTGACCATGATATAATATATTTTCTCTAAATTTTTTTTTTCACCCATACACCAAACAAAGCTGGTTTCCAAAATACTCAAATTTTATCACCATGTCTTTTGTTCGGCGGTTCTCCAGCCTCAGACCCGTGCTCTCTCACATCGGCTCGGCGCCCGTTGTGATACCGCCACAGGTGGAATTCGAGTTCATGGACCTGCTCGTCCCGAAATTCGTGCCCAAAGGAGCCAAGTCTCTGAGACTCGACAGAGTGGTCACGGTGAAGGGACCTAAGGGAAAAATCGATCTTGCGCTGCCAGAGTTCGTCCAAGTGCAAAGCTCTGGAGGCAGGGCTACCGTTTCTGTGAAAAAGCCAGAAGACAAGCTCCAGAAACAGCTCTGGGGAACCATGCGCGCTCTACTCAACAACGGCGTCGTTGGTGTCACCGAGGGACACACCTCTACACTGAAACTCCAGGGAACCGGTTACCGTGCCATGTTGGAGGATGTGGACGGTGTCAAGTGGGTCAAGATGAAGATTGGAAAGTGCGATTTGCAGGGACTCCCGATTCCTGACGGCATCACGGTCACAGCTCCTACGCAGACCCTTTTGATTTTGGAAGGCTGTGACAAGCAGCAGCTGAATCTCTTCGCAGCCAGTCTGAGAAACATGCATCCTCCAGAGAGATACAAGGGTAAGGGAGTGTATTTGAACGGCGAAACCATCAAGCTGAAGGACAAGAAGGTCAAATAGTGACTTCTCTACGTAGCGGACTGTACATAGACGATAAAGCGAAGAAACACACCAGAAATGCACAACCGCGTTGTGCGTGCCACTTAATATTTCATGGTTGCATGGGCTCTAGAATTTCCAATTTTATCGCGAAATAATTTAATTCAGTTATAATGAATGTCGACTCAGGCACCCCACAATATTGGAGCCAGTACCAGCTTTCCGACAACATCGAGGCGCACGAGTCTTTCCCAACGCCTCTGTCGCGGGGCAGCACCGACCAGACAGAGTATAAGAGCCCTCAGGTGCTCGACAGACAGATTTTGCAGCAGCAGCAATTCCAGAATAACGGTACCCACCACGGCTACGTCTCTCCCTTGACCGAGGAGCACAATCGGTCGTTTGCAGACAGCTGCGACAAGGCGGAGGAGTCGATTCGAAAAGACGTGGGTGACGGACTCTGGCAGGAAGTGTTCTCTGGCACCACAAAGAAGTCCAAGCGACTGGGCTCATCCGCTAGCAGCGAGTCCTCGAATACGAACAAGCCACTGTCTGAGGAGGCGCTTCTGGCCGAGAAGCGCAAGGCCCAAAACCGTGCAGCGCAGAGAGCATTTCGCGAGCGAAAGGAAATTAAGCTCAAAGAGCTCTCCGCTAAATTGAGCCAGTCGGAAGGCGAAAGACAGCGACTTCTTCAGGAGATAGAGCAGTTGAAACAGAAAAACACGCTGCTGGGCATTGAAAATGAGATGCTCCAGAAAATGGAGACACCAGCGTTACCGAAAGGCCACTCGTCGACGCGGGGGCAGTACGATTTTCCTCAGACCAGAGAAGATTTCATCAAGTCGGTGGTGGACGTGCGGACGTCGGCCCCTGAAGCGCCTGCGGCCGGAGTCCCGCACTCGATGGTGGACGGTGTTCCGTATAGCATCCAGGCGTACAACCACAACAACGAAAAAGTGCTTACCGTGGCTGCTGTGTGGGACTATTTGAACGAAATAGCATCCGAAAAGGATATAAATCTGGACATCCCAGGAATCATCAGCCAGCTGAGAGGCGCCGAAGTGTGCCACGGACACGGCCCAGCATATCCCGTGTCGGTGGTGAACGCGGTGGTGGAGAAAAATACAGAGTTTCTGATCTGATATGTACATTGATTTGATAGCTATTTATCCTGCAATATATGCGAACCATACTTTTTCAGAGCGTCTCTGATCTGAACGTACGACCCATTCGAGCCAGAAACACATCCCTTGACAAGTATGTATCCCTTTTCGGCATTCACGTCCAGAACCTCGAGGTTGAATATCGTGTTCCACTCGTCTCCCAGATGTCCAGCCATCTTCTTACCCGGCAGCACTCTGGCAGGCGTGGTGTTCATACCTGTGGAACCAGCGCTTCTGTGGGCCAGAGACGTACCGTGCGTGGCCGGAAGACCCGAAAAGTTCCATCTTTTCATCACACCAGAAAACCCTTTACCTTTGGTTTTCGAGATAACGTCCACGAACTGTCCTGGCTTGAAATGATCTGCTTTCAACTGCGAGCCAACGGGAACAAGGCCGTTCTCATCCTTGACCTCAAATTCAAACAGAGTCTCTTTGGGCGACACCTTGGCGTTTCTATAGTGTCCCAACATGGCCTTTGTCTGGTTTTTTAGCTTGTGTCCGTATCCAACCTGCACAGCATAGTAGCCGTTTTTGTCGACAGTCTTGTTGTAAACAACCTCCACCTGGTCAATTTCCAAGACCGTGGCGGGGACACGGTCACCGTTTCTGCTGTAGAACTGCGTCATGCCGCGCTTGACGCCAATCAGACCCGGTCTGTCGAGGAGTCTTTTGCGCAGTCTTTTGGCCTCTGGGCTCTTGAAGGGGAGCGGGGCCACACTTTTGAGGGCTGGAACAGCCATCGGCGAGATCAGCTGTCTTTTCGACACGGCCGGCAGCGCAGCTGTCGAGTTCAGCCGCCTAAGAATTAGACTGTACATGTGCGTTGATGGAAAACTTTTTGGTTTTTTGGCTCTAAAAAATGTTTTTTTCCAGCTTACATAATAAATACACTATCCATCTTATTAGAATGTTCGACTACTTACCTAGTAAGGAGTGTATGGGTACGCACATCTCTTGGCAAGCTTCTTCACCGGAGCAACGTCTTTAGACTCACCAGGAATAACGTCCCTCTTGCTGACATCGTTCTTTCTGAGCTCTTCCACTTCGTTTGGATCCTCTCCTTCGTATCCCTCCATGCCTGGCTTGATCTCGCCCTTTCCGTTGTTTTTCCAGGATCCTCCAAAGTGGTGGTGAACGTAGCAGTATTTTCCGCAATTGTTCTCCTTGTCCTCTCTGAAGGAGGCCCTTGGATAAATGACCACGTCGTCGATCATCACAGGAGCTCTTAAACCAGCAAAGAATCTCCACGAAATCACGTCTCCTTCTCCGGTCTCAGGGCCATAGAGCTCTCCCGCAATGTCTCTTTGGTGGTCTATGTCGACAATCGTTGGGCTTGGGATCGAGTTCAGGTGCGCATAGATAGTGTCTGTCCACACAACAGGACCGGTCCACACCATGATATCCACGGAAGCACATCTATCGACGCCTTTGAAATCTTTGTAGTAAGCCTGCAGTTTGTCGTTCTTCTTGGCCTGGAAAGTGGTTTCGACGATCTTTGCAATCAGCTTTCTCAAAATAGGATGTTTTGCCTTGGCCTTGAATGTCCACTGCTCAAACTGGATTCTTCTGGTCATGTAGTGCTCCCAGTTCTCCACGTTGATGTCCTCCTCGACGGCAACCACAAATCCCACATTTCTATCAGAGTCGAACCACGTGTCGACTGGCTTTTGCAGGTCTGTGTCGATGTCTGCGTAGACACCGCCGTTCAGGAAAATCAGCAGGTATCTAGCGAAGTCGGACCGGATGATTTTGTTTGGCAACATCTCGAACGCCTCGAGCACCTCAGGAACGGTGTCTTTGAACCGGATTCTCAAAATCTCTAAGATCTCGTCGTCAGTCAGCAGGTTGTATTTGTAGGTTGGGTTCTCATTTTTCCACTTGTTCACTAGCTCCTTGTGAGGGAAGTCTGGGTCGGTGGAAGGCACCTTCCACATCTGCCAGATGCTCTTCTCGATTCTTCTGGCACTGTTGTCATATGGGAAGAACTTGGCCAGTCTCTCTGCAGTGACTGCCGCGTCGTACGGGTTGGCACCGCGGAATTTTGGATTTAGCTTGTAGAAGTTGTTGAGATATTCCGAAACGATCTTGTCCTCCGTGTTGATAGACCAGCTGGTGGAGAATTTGAACAGAATCAGACCCAGCAGCAACCCCACAAAAATGGACAGTTTTTTAAACTTTGGAGACGTCGACGATGTCGAGTTGATGCCTCTGTAAGGCGATGCTTTGCTCATATCACTAAGAGAATGTGGCGGCGAGTTTCAGTCGAATATTAGGCAAACTCGGATCTTGTAAAAAAGAGAAAGATACTGCGAATCTTTCCTGCAATTTTGAATGTTCTCGTAGCAATCCAAAGCAAAAATGTATTACAAAAAGCTGATCGTAGCCGAGTTTATAAAAAAGCTTTCTGTTTAGTTGTCTATTTTTTTTTCGTTCTGTAGATCTTTTCGTGTGCTAAGGCGGACGCGAAGTGTTAATTAAGAATGTCGGAACATTGCAAAATGAGCGGATTTTGTGCGCCGAATCGATAATAGACACTTCAACAACTCCTGATACATATTATCAATCCATCAGGCTCATTTTCCGCCTAAATGGGCGTTACCCCTTAACTCATGTTTCACGTCGATCGACGCATGGACTAAGCGTCGAAATATGTGTTTTTTTTCATCTACTTGTCTAGCTTCTTATTTCCCTTATGTTCAAGAAATTCTCTAAAGAAGACGTCCACACCCGGTCAAACGTCAAGTCTTCCGTGCAGCGTGGCCTCAAAACGAGGTTTGTGGAGCAATATCCCGGCTTTGAGCCCATCATCGACGAGCTCGTGCCCAAGAAGTCCACCGTTCAGCACTATAAATGCGAGGACAAAATCCAGCTCTACTTAGTCGATGGAGAGGTGCTGTTTTACCAGAAATTCGACGAATTGCTGCCATCACTCAAGCTCGTGCACAAATATCCTACTCTGTTCCCTAGAGTCCAGGTCGACAGGGGAGCGATCAAATTTGTGCTCTCGGGAGCCAATATTATGTGTCCTGGATTGACCTCCAAAGGAGGCTGGCTGCCGGAGGAGAATATTCCAAAGGACACCACTGTGGTGGTCTACGCCGAAGGGAAGGAGCATGCGTTGGCCGTGGGCAAGCTGCTGATGAGCACGGACGAAATTAAGAGCGTCAACAAAGACATTGGTATTGAGCTGTATCACTACCTTGGGGACGGGCTGTGGAATTTCCGTGAATAGCTGTAATGAGATATGAATGGTAATTTAATTGTAGCCGACTTTTTGGAGTTATTTGTAGCTTATTTTCAGAAATATTTGTTATTAATTTATTGCATGGTTTCTGACAACTACGGGATAGTTGTGGATTCCGGGTCTTCAGGCTCGCGGATCCAGATATACAAATGGAAAGACCCTGCTGGTCTTCAGAACGAGTCCAAGGACCCAGCCATTTTGTCATCTGTGCCCCAGATTGTGCAGGAAGACAAGTGGACCTACAAAATCGACAAGGGGCTTTCAACGTTTGCGGATCATCCTGAGGACGTGTGGGAGGACCATTTCGAACCTCTGATCAAATACGCTGAGCAGATCGTTCCAGAAGACAAGCTGGCATCTACGCCCATCTTTGTTCAGGCCACAGCAGGAATGCGACTTGTTCCTGAGAAACAGCGTGAAAAGGTGCTGAAAAACGTGTGCAAGGCGCTGAAGGAGGAGACACATTTCCAGATAGATAAATGCGACGATCACGTGCAGGTGATTGACGGCGAGACAGAGGGTTTATATGGCTGGATCGGACTCAACTATCTGAAGGGAAAGCTGAATCAGTACGATCCAAAAGTCCCTATCTCTGACCACGACTCCTATGGGTTTATGGATATGGGTGGAGCGTCCACGCAGATAGCATTTGTTCCCTCAAATGCAGTGGAATTGGAGCAGCACAAAAATGATCTGTACGAGGTGAGTTTGAGAAATGTGAATGGAGAAATACAGCGCTGGCCTGTGTTTGTGTCCACATGGCTGGGATTTGGAGCCAACGAAGCCCGCAAGAGACATCTGAAGAATCTAATTACGGCTCTTCCCGAAGGCGTGAACTACGACAAGGATGGAGACAGCACGTACGATATTTTTGATCCATGTTCTCCCAAAAACATGCAGATCAAACAGGAGCTGAACGGCATCACTTACGAGATTACCGGTCTGGGAGACTACAAAACGTGTATGAAACACGTTTACCCGCTTTTGCTGAAACACCTGCCCTGTAAGGAAGATCCGTGTCTCTTCAACGGGGTGCACGCACCTACCATCGATTTCGAGAAAGACAAGTTTATCGGAGTGAGCGAGTACTGGTACACTGCCAACGATGTGTTCCACATGGGAGGAGCTTATAATTTCAAGAAGTTTGAGGAGAGACTGAAAGAGTTCTGCGAGCAGGATTGGGAGCAAATTGAGCTGAACTTTAAGAACAAACAGTACGGAAGCAACATTCCAGAAGCCATCCTCAGAGACTCGTGTTTCAAGGCAAGTTGGGTGGTCAACGTGCTTCATGAGGGCTTCGGGCTGCCGAGAATAGGGTTTGAGACTGGCGATCTGTCTGAAGAGGAAGTGGAAAAGCTCAACAAGCAAGACACTGAGCATATTCCGTTTCAGAGTGCAAACCAGATTGACGGAGCAGATCTCTCGTGGACACTGGGAAAGATTGTTCTCTATGCCTCGTCGCAAGTACCGTCCAACGATGGTGTTCCTGTTGGTGTGCTGCCGGGAGAAAGTGCACAGACCGCGATCGGCAGTGCGGTCAAACCCACACCCAGCGTTGCCGCAACGGACTCGCTTAATGGCTATTTTGCAATGATGGTCGGGGTTTTGTTATTGGCATTTTTAGGGTACGGCTTCTTTACCAAGAAGTTCACGCATTCTAAGTTTCTCCCGAGGAAAGCACTCAATGGAGTCCAGGCGAGTTCAATTAGAAGATTCCAACAACAATGCTCCAACAAAATCAGCTCCAAGCTGAAGTCGTTCAGACACGCATCTATGGTCGCCGATGAGGAGGCGACTATGTACGAGGACCAACTTACGCCGAAGCTGCCAAAACGCGCTTCTTCCGCCTCGATTCCGCAAAATGCCAATTTTCACACGCTCAGAACACGCTCTACACTGAACCTCTCCGACATCCAGTCAGAAGTTCCTCAATTTGCGCGGTCCACGTCTGCAAACTCGTTACCTGGCAAGATCGGATCGAGCGCTCAGCTCGACAAACAGGGGCTGCATTTTGACTTCATGAGCAAAAAATACAACAAATACGTCAACCGGTCTACTTCACCAAACAGAGGTGTTCCATTCCCGCAGGCTCTGGGCCTGTCGAGCGGGTCGCAGGTGGAGCTCAAGACATCAATCAAAAGTAAAGCCAGCGACTAGGAGCTGGCCGATCGACGCGATCGACGCGATAAATGATATAAAAAAAATTCAAGGAAAAAAAAATTTTAGATCTATATAAATTCTAGGACTCAGGGATGCGTGTGAAAAAGCCGACCTCCAAGAGAACTACCACCCGCATGCGGGAGGGTATCAAGAAGAAGGCTGCTGCGCAGAGGAGAAAGGAGAGAAAGCACGCAAAGAAGGACCCTACCTGGAAATCGAGACATAAAAAAGACCTAGGAATCCCTGCAAGCTTCCCCTACAAAGATCAAATTATCACCCATATTGAAACCACGAAGAGAATTGAGCAGGAAGAGAGAGAAAAGCAGAAACTGTTGAAGAAGACTGAAACTACGCACGACGAGGAAATGATGAGCGAGGATGACGAGGAGCAGGAAGATGGAGGCAACCATCTGGCAGCACTGCTGGAATCCGCCGAAAAAGCTGCCGAGGAGTTTTCTGGACAAGGGGACATCGAACCAATGGAAGAGGAAGAGCTTGAGGTGAACGAGTACGAGATCACGCTGAGTGACGACGAAGAGTACACAAGCCAGCAGGAGAAGTCCAGAAAGCAGTTTGACAAAATTTTCAAGTCTGTGGTCGAGGCATCGGACGTGGTGTTGTATGTCTTGGATGCACGGGATCCAGAGGGAACACGTTCGCGAAAAGTGGAGGAGGCGGTGTTACAGAATTCAGGAAAGAGACTGATTTTTGTGGTGAACAAGGTTGACCTGATTCCAGACGAGAACTTGAAGTCCTGGCTGGAGTATCTGAAACAGTCTTTCCCTACCATTCCTCTGAAGGCAAGCAATACAGCCACCAACGCCCAATCGTTCAACCGGAAGCTGACGCAAGCAGCCTCAGCCGCGACTCTTTTGCAGGCTCTGAAATCGTACTCGCAAAAATCGAACTTGAAAAGAGCCGTTGTGGTGGGCGTTATTGGATACCCTAACGTTGGAAAATCGTCCGTGATAAACGCATTGACGTCGAGACATGGCGGATCGTCGTCTGTGTGTCCCGTTGGAAACCAGGCGGGAGTGACAACCTCGCTCAGAGAGGTGAAGATCGATAATAAGCTCAAGATCCTCGATTCTCCGGGAATTGTGTTCCCTGACTCGAAGAAAAAGAGCAAGGCCCAGCAGGAGGCCGAGCTGATTCTTCTTAATGCCATTCCACCACGACAGATTACCGACCCAGTGCCTGCAGTGACGCTGTTGCTCAAGAGGCTGGCTAAGAACTCGCAGATGGCTGAAAGTTTCAAGAATCTGTACCAGCTGCCTCCTTTGCCGTCGCATGACTTAAACGAGTTCACGAAACAGGTGCTGATTCATGTGGCGAGAAAACAGGGCCGTCTCGGTAAGTTTGGTGTGCCTAATTTACATGCTGCCGGACTAACCATTCTCAACGACTGGAGAGACGGCAAAATCATCGGTTGGACTGTTCCAAAGCCTCGCGAAGAAGCCAAGAACATCAGCAGCGTCAGCAGTCTCTCTGCTCCGGCCAAGGTGGAACAGACTACGATTGTCAAAGACTGGGCCAAAGAGTTCGACCTGGACACGCTATTCGCGGAGGTCGGAGTCTAAGCGTGTAATCCCTCAGTATGAATACATTAGAGTGACTATAAACTTAAGCCTGGGAAGCCAAGAAAGCCTTGATAGCGGATGGGTTAGCACCGATAATTCTCTTCACCTCCTTGCCGTCCTTGAGGAAGAGAATAGTTGGCATGGAAGTGACGTCGTACTGAGAGGCGATTTCAGGCAGCTCATCAACGTCGACCTTGTAGAAGTCGAAGCTGCTGTATTCGGCAGAAAACTTCTCCAGCATTGGAGCGATCATCTTACATGGACCACACCAAGTAGCAAAGAAGTCAACAACCACGAGATTGGACACGGAGGTGGCTTGCTTGAATTCGTCGGCGGATTGGATAACCTTCATTTTGTGTGCTGTGTTTGGATCTGTAGCAGATGCGGTATTCGTAGATAAAATCTTATTCACTAGGAATACAAGTGTAATAAGTATCAGAAAACTTAACATTCAAATTTTGCCGTTGGCGGACACCATAGAAATATATAGGGAGGCGCGAATTTTAGTTAGTCAGCAAATATTTGTAATACGTAGCGGGTGGCCAGACAGCGAGAAAAAAGGATGCGAATTTGCGCAGCCCGAGCGAAGTCTGGATTAGTAAGGCCATGTAGAAGCAACTAGACAAATCACCTGTTGGGGCTCATGCGAGCACGGCTCGGCTTCTTCCGGGTAAGTTTGGTACTCAGCGTGCGTTACCCAAATTGGTTTTTCAATAAAATAAAAAAAAGGCAATTAGTCCAGATAATCGATAGAATTGTATTTAGCAAACTGGTTTTGTCTAAAGCAATATAGTTAGTGCGCCCGTGCCTTTTATCATAGGTTATCAGACTTTAAGCCGTGCACGGTGTAAGTCTGGAAGAAGTTGTATTTAGGCGGTCGAAAAGAAGCAGACATATATCTTTTGACAGGCATTATATCCAAACAAAATAGGATAGTGTCAAAGAACGCAACATCAGTTGGCGCTCTACAAGTGGCTTTTTGGAAATAAAAGAAGATACTAGTTTGGCCAGTTTCAAGCGGAATACCCGGTTTCTCCTGCTCGTTCAAAAGCAGGATAAGTCAAATTTTTTGCGGAGAATATTCCAATACCTTTCCTTCTGGACACCGAGCCTAATAGAGTTTCGCACTGCATCATTAAGTGCGTGAGAGCTGTTATGTCGTTTTTGTCGGCTTTATTCTGCTGTTTTGATAATCAGGAAACAGAGAGACGGGAGACTGTCGTGGCATATCCGAAGCTTTCGGCAACGCAATCTAATTTACAGAAAGCATTGAACAACAAACCATCTAATACACAGCTGTCGAAAAAATCGATGAATGCGCCAACTACTGACCGTCCCAGGCAACCCACTGCTCAGGACGCCAATGCGCATGATCCAAACGAGCACGCCACGTTGAAGCAAAACGCAGTGACGGAAATCACCGATTTGAAGGATTATACAGACAGTTCGAAAGACGACGACACGCTAAACCAAATTGCGGAGGCTCCGGACCACCAGACCCAGGCACTACAGAAACAGGCAGTTCCTCGGTCTATGGATCCGCTGCCGACCACAAATCCCTCATCTGACGTGTCTGAAGCAAGCGACTTAATAGAAGATGAGGAGGAAGACGCGGTTTCCAACGAGGAGGAGCTTGACGAGGATCAACTAGCTGACTTGGATCTCACCAGAATACAAACGGATCAGGTGGTGGCTGCGTCGGGATGGCTGCTAGACCCGCCTCCTTCCCATTTACAAGGCAGAAAATGTCTTGTGCTTGACCTGGATGAGACGCTTGTGCACTCTTCTTTCAAGTACATTCGACATTCAGACTTTGTGATTCCGGTGGAGATTGAAAACCAGATGCACAACGTCTACGTGATCAAGCGGCCAGGTGTTGACGAGTTTCTCAAGAGATGCGGAGAGCTGTATGAAGTAGTTGTGTTCACCGCATCTGTGTCACGTTACGGCGATCCTTTGCTGGACATTCTGGACGTGCACAAGTCTGTCCACCACAGGCTTTTCCGGGAGAGTTGCTACAATTACCAAGGAAATTACATCAAGAATCTATCCCAGATGGGAAGGCCATTGAAAGACCTCATCATCATTGACAACTCGCCAGCGTCGTACATTTTCCATCCTCAGCACTCGATTCCGATCTCCAGCTGGTTCAGTGACACTCACGACTGCGAGCTCACGGACTTGCTGCCCTTTTTGGAAGATCTCGCCAACAAGGAGGTCGACGACGTGTCTCTTGTTCTGGATGTGAATTTGTGAGGCTAAGAGGAGCTGGGCTCTTCTCATACATAGATGTATACTAATTTCATCATACTTACCATGCCATGCGGTGCAAGGGTGTGTCTCGTACATGAAAATCCCTGTCGAAACAAATTCCAGATTCCAGGCTGGGCCCTGCGCTCCTCTGGGCGGGCAGGCATAATTTTAGGGCGAGTCACTAATCTATTGTTTTCTTCATAGGGATGCCACAAAGATAAAATTGGGTCTGCAAATTCTTGAATCGGCAACCCGTACTACCACAAAATCAACCGCGTTTATCACACACACAGCCATGACAAGAAACTCTGCTGCCAGACGTTCTCTGTGGGGTTCCATCAGAGGGATCAACAAGCTGAAGGAGACAGAGGAGGAGACCATGATCCAGCGACGCAGACAGCCGTCTCAGGCCGGGACCCGTAACAAGCGGCATTCGATGGTGGTGGATATGGACGACTTCAATGCGTTGAGTCGGATCTACAGGTTGGAAGACAAACGCACCACAGAGAACAAGGAAAACATAGGAGTGGAACGCATTAAGCGCAACACGATATACGAGGACGAGAGCGACACGTCGCAGTCGGAAGATGCCAACACGACGGTCGACTCTGGCACGGTTTTGGAGCATCTGGACGGCGACACGAACGACGCGACCACGCTACTAGATTCGGCATTTGACGACTATAAAATAGCACTTCAGGCATTATCCATCGAGGACACGGTAAACCAGGATAACAAACTCAAAAAGAGCAGCGCGTTCAGGGACAGAGAGACCTTGGAGGAGATCACGAAGCAGACGGGCAAGGCCGAGCACCCAGAGACCCGTGTTGTCGAGCGACGGGGCTACGTAATTATTGGGACGGAATTCTCCTGTCGCGGCGACAGCAGCGAGAAAATGAGCTATTTGGATTCAGATTACGATGATCTATTCGACGAGGTGGCATGCGAGCCGTACCATTCACAGCCGATACAGAGAACTTCGCTGTACTTCAAGAGGCTCACAAGTCCTTCCAGATGATTTTCTCAAGCGTTTCACTCTTGTTTTTAACCTCGCGGACAAATCCAAGCGTCTGCAATTCCGCGAGGCTCTTGAAAAACCAGCTCAGGGTCATCTTATCCCACGTCAGGTCGTCTATTTCTGCAGGCAGCTGTGTTTGCAAAGATTTCTCTCTCAGGGTGTTTTCGAGCTCCTCGCGCGGCAGCGAGTTCTTGAATACCTGGTAGAAGTCGTAGACGTTGGTGATGACCCCTGCCTCTCGGCTTAATTTATACAATTCGATCACGGACGGTTCAAGGTACCTGTAAAGTTTCATGTCGAAACTTTCCGGATCCAGCTGGCTCAGATCGGAATGCACCGTATTCAGCAGGTAATTTTTGGAGTTGAGCAGCGATTCGATACACGTTGCGCGCACTTGGGGATTGAACGTGTTGGTGAGAAGATCCAGCGCAGAGAGGTCGACGCAGCAGATCTCTCTGAACGGGATGTTGTTGAGGTTCAGCTCTTCCAGACAGCGCAAGAGAGCTCTGTTCAGTGCGGCCACGAACTGTTTGGTCTGCGACGTGGCGGACAGCTCTCTGAGGTCGTCGTTTTCGAAAAGCGGCCCGAAGTCGGCATCCTCGCGCACAGTTTTGATGAAGGAGTTCACATCGTGCAATGAGGAGGAGCGGATTTTTTTCCAGAGAAGATGGAGAAACTGGAAGTTCTCAAAGTTGCTGTGTTCCTCCTCATAACTCACATTCTCAAAGATCAGTCGGAAAAGGTCCAGGTTGTCAGTCCAGATGGATGTTTCTAAAAAGTATTCCTGCATAAAATTCAGAAGATCCACCAGAGTCTTCATCTTGTAGCGCCAATGAATGAGCTTATTCAGGCTCTGACGCAGCAGGTCGCCCAGCGCGGCCTCGTTGTCCGACACAAGAAGTTTGTGCAAATTTGCAGCCTGTTTGGCGTCCAAACTCTGTTCGTACCTGCGAACAGACGGGAGTCGCTTAAACACATCGAATACGTGCGAGTTGAGCTGTATTTTGGAAAAATCGTTGGTCCACATCACGCTAAGCGGCTGGCTGTAGTAGTGGCTCATGTAGATGACCTTCATGCTGTTGACAAACTGCGAGATGGAGATTTTCGACTTGAGCTCCAGGAATTTGAGCACGAGTCGCGGCTCGAGAATCAGCGAGTCGTACGTGTCGTTGATGTTGAGAAGCACGTTTTCCATGATCTCGTTCACTGCCTGGCCCGTGTTGTCGATCTGGAAATATTTGGGGCGCATGTACTTGACCGTTAGTTTTGGTAGCTTCTCGTGGAATATTTCGAACGGAGTGGACATTCCGATCACCAGTCTGATCCTGGATCTGTATTGGTTGTTGTAGTTCCATAGCACCTTAATTAGGGGTGTGAGGATCGATGTAGGAAACGAGTCGGCGTCTTCAATCATCACTATCAGCCGCTTATCCTTGGAAAACACCTTCTCCATCAGACTGTCCATCTCGATAGTCCGTGTCTGGCCCTCGTCATCTTCTGGTTCGCTGTCCATGTCGTCATCCGAGTCGGACACTGGCACCGAAGCTGCGCGACCGAGGTCTGTCTTGAGCCCACGCGAGATATCTGTAGCTAGGATCTTCATGGTGAAGCTGACGGTGCTGCACACCTTGCTGCTCAAACGGACCACGATGGCGTCTGGGCTTTCGTCTACCAGGTTCTGCCATACATTTTGAAGCAACAGCGAGTGGTTGGAGATATTTGGACCGAGGTTTAAGAGGGCAGTGCTTAGATTTATAGGCTGGTCCTTGAACACTGTGCTATTCTCATCTGACGAAAGATACCGCTGCAGGTCCACAAACATATTTTTTTCGTTTTTCTGGAGAATTTGGAGAATCTGATCGTGCTGCTTGGCCCAATTGTTGACAAACAGCTCGTATCGACGATACACGTTCTCCGTGGGCTCGTTACCGTTCAACAGGCGAACAAAGGGCAATGTGGACTCAGTGGGCACGCCTTCCTGGTAGTAGACGAGTGAACGATCCGGGACCGCCACACGCGCGGCAGGCTTCAGTTCGTAGACCACCTTTTGAGAGTCCATAAAATCGTCAAACGACATGCGAAAAATAATAGATCTAAAATAATTAAATGCGAATTATTTACACTTGAAATATGGACCAAGACCCGCTCACTGGTCCGCCTTGTTGTTTTCCTTCACCTTCTCGCGCAACTCCATAGCTGTGGATTTTTCCACCTGGTATAACGAACAAATGATGTATCTGCCGTTCAGATTGAAGCCCTTCATCTTGTCTAGTGCCGTCTGGCAGCTCCTATAGTTGGTGTACACCACGAGAGCCTGTCCCTTGAGCTCCTTGTCTGCGCCGAGCCGAATCTCGTGGATGTTGCCAAACTTGCCAAATATCTCGTACAGTTCCGCGGGCTTCACATCGTACGGTAGATTTTTCACCAGTATGATCGGGAACTCGAACTGGTTGCGAAACAGACTCATAAATTAATATTTTTGAATTTAATTGAATAAATAAATAAATAAATAAATTTAAATCTCTAGTAAATAGCCAATGCTCAGTACTCGGCAAGCCGCAACTTCTTGCCGATGTCTCTGTTGGTGAACACCTTCTGGCGCGCGAAAGGCGGTTCTGGAGACTGCTCGCGAGACTTGATGAGGTCTGAGTTCGGATCCACCTCAAACGAGTCGTAGCCACCCAGAAGACGGATGATGGCCGGTCTTGCCTTGCGACCACGTCCCACACGCAGGTCGTTCAGTTTGTTGGTGATCTCGGTGCCGAACGAGGTCTCGTCGTCCGGTTTCAGCGACTCGACGTACGTGTGCTCCATTTCCAGGAACGAGCTGTTCAAAGTGTCCAGGAACCGCTGTGTCTGGCGATGTTTCGAGGACGCACAGATAGTTATGGAGTTGTCTTTGATGATATAGCCGAGCCCAAACCCATTTGGCGACACGGGGCCGAACCCGAACAGCTTCAAAGACGGGTTGCCGCAGTTGGACGTCGAGATGATCGTGTTGTTGAGCTTGTCCCAGCCGGCGTCCGCAAAAATGGACGGGATCTCGCGCAACGACACGTCTTTGAGCGGGTCGCGCGTGTCGCTGAGCGTGTTTTCGTCGTCCGAGTCCGATGTCTCGCCGAGACTCTCGTCGCTGTAGTATCTTTTCCAGATGCAAAACAGAGCGTACAGATGTCGGTCCTGGCCGAGTCCCTGAGAGCACTGCTTGGTTCTGGCAGAGTGCGCGTTGCAGGCGTCCTTGAGTAGCTGCACCTTGTCGCGCACCGCCACGTTGTCGTCGAGGAATTTGGTCACAAACTCGTTCGACTGTAGCGACACCGTGCGGATGGCCTCTGTGCGGCCATGTAAGAACTGTTTCGTCATGGCCGGCTCGTACGTGGACTCGATCTTGCCGTAGAGCGCGTAGTACGCGAGCTGGAACGCCATCTGGACGTACGCGTCGGGTGACATGCCCATTTTCTTGATACGCTCCATTCCGTACGATTTGAACTCGAGCGTAGCAAACTCATTCTGGTTGATGAGGTCGCTGAGCCGTGTTTCGCCGAACCGTAGCGCCAACGACAGCTCTGTAGTCAGCTTCCACTCGAGCTTGCGCGGCGACGTCACCACGTTGCCAAACGTGGACGGGTCTCTGGTAGCAGGGTCTGGCGAGTACGATTTCCAGAGCGACGGCGAATTGGCATTGATTGTGCGCGCAAAGCGCAGAATCGAGTCCGTATAGATGTCGGAGGCAAAGCGCAGCACGGTGTGGCCGTCCACACCCGTGTGCTCGAAGTTGATGCCGACTTTGGCGTCCTTGGTGACGATAAGCTGCAACTTGTCGTACCATCTGTTGGTGCAGGTTCCGACCTGGACTCCGTTCTCAAGACGCGACTCGCCGCATAGAAAGTTTTTCGCCATGCGCGTGAGGTCGTTGCCGACCTCGACGTGGTCCAGAACGACAACGAAGAGCGCCGAGTCGAGCACGCGCACGATTTCCGCGTTGTCTGGGTCACGGACGATTTTCTCGCGCAGACCGGCCCAGATGCGGCGGTTTTCTGTCGTCAGCACGCCGAACGACGACTTGGCCACGTCACGGACGCTTGTCGTCTCGGAATCTTCGACAATGCTCTGCAGATTGAGCTTGATGTCAGCCTCGGTGAGGATCAGGTCGTTGTTGTTGTCCATCACGTCAAACCAGTAGAATTGCGACCGGCTGAGCACGACGATGTGGCGCGACTGTGCGTCGGTCTGCAGCACACAGCCAGTGTGCGTGGGCACTCTGCTGGAGCCAAACAGCTTGGGGTACTGGTCCATGTCGAGAACGACGCCGTTCTTGAGTCGATCGACGCTGAGCTCGTTGCGACGAAGAGCACGCACAAACCGCAGGCTCGAGGTGGCCAGGCTCGCGGCACGCGACAGCTGCGTCGACCGCAGCGGTGTAGGATCGTCCTCCAGCATGATGAAAGGGTTCAGGTTCAGCACGACGGGCGAGTCGTAGTTCAGGTACGAGTCGTACCAAAACTGCTCGATGTACGAGTCTCTGGTCTTGGCGTACTCCAGCAGTTGGTTCTGGAGCACGGGGCCCGACGTCTCAAGGAACCGGCGGCAGCTCGCGATCGTCTGCGCGTGCTCGTGCTCCGTCTGGAGGGGCTTGAGCACGTCGAGGTATTTCTGGACGGTCTGTTCGAGCGGCGGGATAGGGAGCTTCTTGAGGGTCTGCTGGTATTCGAAGGTCGTCATTGGGGGCATTGATAGGCGGCCGGGGTGTATTTAAACAGTTTGGATGGTCATTGCTTTGGACACTGTCGTGACCGGGTGACGGCCTATCGGAGTGCACTGCCCGGAAAAAATAATAAATTGGTGCATACTGGTCATGGAGAGAAAAATTGATTAAATCATCTATCTAGCAAAGCGGGCTTTCCAGCAGCCCTGAAAAGCAGAGGGGTCATTGCAGGTTGAGTCGCTCAAGCACGTCGGTGGCCACGAGGTCGGCAACCACGTCCTGGTCGCGCGGCTCGCGCTCGAGCTCGAGCTCGGGGTCGGGGGCCGCGTCCGCAGGAATCAGCAGGCCGTCCTTGACGCTCCAGCCGGGACTGTCGTGCGTGGTGGCCAGCAGCGAGCTGAGCTCGCGCGCCTGTGTGCCCAGCAGCAGGTCGCTGCTGGCCCGTATGTGGAGCGAGACTCGGTCGGATGAGTCGTCTAGAGAGTACAGACTGTCGAAGTCTGTGGCGGAGGAGGCAGAGGTCGAGCCGGCTTGGTGCGCGCGGCCGGCAGACCGCTGCTGGTGCCTGAGAAAGTACTCGTCCGCGATGTCTGGCACGCAGTGGTCGCGCGAGGGGGCTGCGCACTGTGGCGGTGCAGGCATCAGGGGGCTGAGCAGCTTGAGGTTGGCAGAGGGCGAGGTGGCGGGCGAGGTGTTGGCCGTGGACGCAGACATGACCGACGAGAGCGAGTCGGAGGCAGTCACAATGGGAGCGGGCAAGACTGCGCGCTTCAGTTTCTTGGTGAGCTTGCCGAGCGGGCTGTACAGACACAGCAGGGGCGACACGAGCGCACAGCGCCGGCCGCCGGCGCCGTCGCAGGAGCGTCTATTGACGTGGAGCGGCGACGAGCAAGAGCCACACTCGTCGCTGAGGTCGTCCGAGGCGTCTGTGCCCACAGAGAGCGACCGGCTCTTAAAAAAGTCCGCCTTGAAGTGCTGGAACTCGTCGCGGCCAGACGTGCTATCTATGGCGCTGATGTTCATTGGAGTTCATAAGCCTATGTGCCAAGGAGGGACAAGCTGCTTTATATATATGTACTGCCTCGTCTGCACAACCCGGATCCATTATATAGAGAAACGGCATGCCATTCGAAGTTACGTATCGAATCGTTCGGGCGCGGCAACAATGGCCATCCACGCACCGTCTCTGGTTTAGTGTGTGCAGGGCTGGCCAGCCAGCAGTGGCTATTGTTCCAACAAGGAAACAGATTTTTCCACAAGGCCCCCCGGACACCAACAATCGGCCTCACTCTTCCGGATTGGGCAATTATGAGGTGCATATTTCAGGTTCGCCGACCGATTCGATTGTCCTATTGATTGTTGCGTCTGTCGACATTCTTGCGTCTGTACCAGCTAACAAAGTCGCGGACGCTTGTTCTCACACGTCGAAAGTCGTTGGAGTTGATTGCCGTTTCCACCGTCCGCAGCAGCTTGAGCCGCTCGCTGTCGCTCACGCTGCCCCCCGGCAAACTCAGCATCG
Source organism: Ogataea parapolymorpha DL-1 (assembly GCF_000187245.1). Lineage (NCBI taxonomy): Eukaryota > Fungi > Ascomycota > Pichiomycetes > Pichiales > Pichiaceae > Ogataea > Ogataea parapolymorpha. The sequence continues at coordinate 655,689 of NC_027861.1, read as the reverse complement.
CCCGGTCCAGCCACCCCAGACCCACCTTGGAGCCGCCCTGCAGCATGCTCAGCTTCACCAGCTTCACCACAAGCTCGTTCGCCTCGGGCCAGCAGTCGCTAGGGAAGGTGAAAATTAGTCCGCCAAGCAGCTTAGTCAGCAACTCCTCTCCGGTCGCAACGGCGAAATTCAGCACCTTGAATTTCAGCGCCTCGGGGATGTCGTCCGCCATTGACACCGGCGGCGTTTCAAATCCCCATGAGTACAAATCCACCAGAAATTGCAGCACAGACGAAATCGTGCCGTACTCCAGATACGTCTCCAGCGCGCGCACCGCGACCCGGTACATCGGCTCCACCAGACTGCTCTCGAGCAACTTCACGGGCAGGAACATGAGCACGTCGTTGCCCATCCGGAAAAAGTCCTCCACCAGTTCTGTGTATTCGGGAATCTCATCTTTTCCAAGCTCGTTGAAAATCTTGATGAAATTTCCTGCCTGCTGCACCGAAAATCCCCACACTGCTTCCTTGATGTCTGCAGAAACGTCGTCTTCTGCAGCATACTCCTTGATGAATGCCCCAGAAACCCACAAATAGCATCCGTGTCTGTAGTTTTGGAACCCTGAAACGAGCAATTCTGCGGTCGTCGACACCACCGGCAGCAGGTACGTCTTGTAGCTCTGCAGCGACCGTCTCACTAGCTTCATGCACCGCTCGCTCACCTTGACCGACCGGCCGTGTGTCTCCACGAGCCGCACCACCAGCGGCCACACGATCTCCATGACGATGCGGGCCACCGGATGGCTTGCATTCGAGAAGCTTTTTGGTCTGAGCGCGTCCACGTAGATGGTGAGGATTTCCACGGTGTCGGCGATCTGCGTATGCAATTTGTCGAGTTCCTGCGCAGTCGCCGGCTGCGTGCTGCTATACTGGTTCAATTTCTCCAAAGTCGGCTTCCAAAACATCAACGTGATGTTGTACAGCTTGTCGTGGTCACGCTCCTCCTTCAAAATATGTGCTATGCCTTCCGTGATGTCATACAGCGAGTCGATGTCCAATGATGGCTCCACGTTTGAGTAGAAATTGTACAGCTGTTCCAGATAGTTACTCAGCAGTTCCGCACAGTCCATACAGAAATACTTGAGCGCATGCGACGCCGCAATGATGATATCCATGTTCTGCTGCTGCTGGAAGCCGCTGGTGATGTAGTTGAGCTGCTCCTCCAGATGCTCCGGATGCTTGGCCGTCCATTCGGTGTAGCGGCCCAACACCAGCGTTGCTGCGTACCGGATCTTGGGGTTTTCTGGTAGCTGCACCAGATACCGCATGATCTGAGGCAGGATTGTGTTTTCGTTCGTGCCGACCTCCTTGGCCATCGCACGCATGCTAAAGAGCGGCGCCTCGATCTCCTGCCACGTGACTGGCTGTCCCTGCATTTGCAAGTTCATCTGGCTCTGCAGGATCTTAAACGGGATATCCAGGGCCACCGGGGCGCCAATCACCGCACAACAGTCCTTCAGAACGTCTCCCATGTCGTAGCGGAACTCCTTGAACTTGTCCTCCGCTTCTTTGTCGTTGTTGAAGAGATCTCGTAGCTCAGTCGAGTTTGAGGTTGTCGGATACCGCAGATGCTTAATCATGATTTCCACCAGCTGTGTGTACGTGGGTGTGAAACAGGCACGGGCCTCGCGCCGGGCGTCGGAAATTAGCAGCGTCTTGAGATCGTACCAGAACTTGAACGTGTACTTGACCACGTCGAGGTCCTCCTCGTAGGCTGTGAGTTGCAGGATGATGTCGACGAGCGGCTTGAAGTTGTAGGGGTTTCTCGCAATGTGCACGTGCCACGCCTCGCCCGCAGTCGCAAACAGCTCTGTGAACCGTTCCACTTTCTCGGGATCGTCCTGGGTCTGAGCCATAAGTGGCTTCAGTTTGAGCAGCTGCTCGTAGAGAGCTTCCACGACGCTGTCGTTGTTGCAGTCGGTCGTCTCGCCGACAATCGTCGATAGACACTCGATCGCCGTGTCGAACGTGTCGTCGGCAAGCAGGCCGTCGAAAATCAGCGTGCACAGCGCGTTGTTGGACAAAACCTGTTCGAAAGGTACGTCGATGATCCAGGACTTGATGCACGACAGAACGAGCCTGTTGGTGGACGCCGAGTTGGAGGCGCGCGACTCGGCTAGCGTTGTGAGGATATACAGCACAGACTGCACATTGGCGGCCAGAAGCTCGTTTGCGCGGACCTCGAACTCCTCGTCTGTCAGTGGTGTCTTTTTCACGTCTAGCAGCTCCTCGGGCAGGATTTTCAGGAATTCAAGCAGCGTGTCGGTGGCAGGGCCTGAGAGCACAGAAACAATCTCGTCGACGGCGTTTTTCCAGTCCAGATACTGGAGAGCAAAATTGGCTAGCGTGATGCACAGTTGTGTGATGACAAGCCGTTGCTTGCCAGTGTAGGCAACCATAAGCTGGAGAAGTGAGCTCTTGAGGGCGGGCAGCTGGTCGTGCGGCAGCTGTGCAAAGTCGTACTGGACCTTGGACCGCAGCGTCTGGGCAGCAAAAACGCTGGCTTGCACGGACGAGGATGGCTGGGCGAGAATGTCGAACGCGGTCTGCCAGGCCTGTTCCGACCGCTGGAACGCCAGCAGATACTCGTTGGCCTGCTCCTTTACCGCGGGGTCGGAGTTCCCATAAAGAGTTTCCAGAGCCTGATTCAATTGAACGGGCACTGACATAACAAGACAAATAATGGGTTAGGAGCGAAAAGTGGAAATGAAAAAAAAAATAATTGAATTAAATTAAATTGAATAATTTAATTATTTTTTAGCATGTCCGGCCGCAGACAGAAAGTGATGGTTCCGCCCATCAACCAGCTCTTCAAGTATCTCCAGCAGCAGTCGCGTGTGACGGTGTGGCTGTACGAGCAGACTGGCGTGCGAATTGCTGGCGTGATTCGCGGATTCGATGAGTTCATGAACATCGTGCTGGACGAGGCGGTCGAGGTCGACGCGGCTACAAAGAAAGAGCGCAAATTGGGCAGAATTCTACTGAAGGGCGACAACATCACGCTGATTAGCGGCGAATAGAAATGCAATCGTATTCAGAAATCGTCTAATTGCAGCTTCCGCTCCACGTCAGGGTACACTGCAAAAACCCGGGCAAACTCGTCGGGGTGCGTCGTCTTGTAGACCTCGGGATCCTTGGCGAGCATGATAAAGAACGTGACGGTGCCGCTGTGCACAACGCTGGTGGCAACACTGGCAACAAAGAAACCGAACGCGACAGCAAACACCACCACCAAAACAACACCCATATTGAGGTCCACCACGCCCTCGGTGTTCTGGGCCCAAACGGGCTGCGTGGTGAAGAGGAAGAGTGCAGACACGATACCGCACATTTGCGCCACAAACATCGAGTATAGACCCAGCGCTGTGTTGACAAGACAGTCGTTGATAGGCGCAGTGAGACCTTTTTGCTCAACGAGCGCGAATGCTCCGCGCGCAGCGTGCAGGAAGTCAAGCCCATAGAGCGACACCAGCGAGTATGCGTACTCGTTGAGCCATCTCACCAAAACCTCCATAATAGAAGCGAAGATCTCGATGATGTAGAACCCAATGTAGCCCGCCAAACCTCCGTCCTGGGCGGCCCAGTGCTTGGCTAGGTTGGCCACGTTGCTGAGTGTCTGAATGACAGAGAGAATGAGCGAGCCAAAGCAGATGGAGCCGAACGAGTACGTCACGCTGCGCTTGAAGGCCGCAAAGCCGGCGTTTTTTGGACATCTGTCTGCGTGCGAAAGATAATACCACGAGCCATAGACCCCGGCGACCGTCGAGTGCAGCACGTTCTTGAGCACTTCAGCGATGAAGGTGCCTGTGAACAGCACAAAAATGCCCATTGCCACAAACATGGTCTTGTTTTTCAGCTGTCCGGTCTCGTCTAGTCCCCATTTCACCATCGTTCCGTAAACTGCGAAAACGGTCGCCAGACTGAACACGGCGGAACCAAGCGTACCGGCGGCAGATATCTTCCAAGTGACGGGGTTCTTCTGGGCCACCTGGATGACCTGTTTCAGTAGCAGCGAGCTGAGCGGGATGCGACGACGCACCTCAAGGTACCACAAAATATGGAGCAGTGCCAGGAAGCTAAACGCGAGGCCGGCCCAGAGTTTGTCGTTGGACAGGGCGCCAACGGCCAGAGAAGACGCGGTAGCCACGTTAAGCAGACATCCCGCATTGATAAACACTGTAGGCCATTTCCGCAGCACCACAATGCCGCCGTACGTGCAAATCACGCCGGTGGCAAGCACCAGGCCGATCAGTCTGGTCTGGTCTGGGTTGACGTGTGCAATATTAACGACAACATCTTGAGTGGTGAATAGTACGAGACCCACAAACAGCACTAGCACCACTCCGAACACCACAGCAAACGGCCAGTCGGTCCATTTCGGCTGCTCCACAGCGAAACTCTCCTCAAAGTCGTCTGAGGGCAACGGTTTCTTTATATCCAGTCCGTACTTCTCATTGCTGGCGCCCAGCTCAATGTCCTCGCAGGAATAGTCAGGCGGAGCGTCCTCGTCATAGGCGGGTAAATTGTCTTGGTAAGGGGACATGCGAAATAAAGGCAAATAATTTAATTATATAAATCAAATTAAATTAAATTAAATTTATTTTTTTCCGAGGTGTAGGGATTAGTGTGCACCCGTGTGACCTGTCGCATTGGTCTTTAGAGTTGTATTCGTTCTAGCACAGATGTAAACCAGCCATCCACTACTAGAAACCACCACTCTCTATATAAGCCCAGAAAGCCGCCAATGCAGGCCCATGTCTTACCTCATCGTGCTATTACTGCTAGCTCCAGTATTAGGGCTATCGCCCGAGTCGATCGCAAACACGCTAGAGCAGCTTAAGGAGGCGCATCAGCTCGAAACAGCATCGCTGGCATTTCCGTCTTGCGTTCTTGAAGTGCTTTCCACGATCATGCCGCAATGTCATGGGGGCCAGTCGGCGCTGACGGAGCACGAGAAGCAGGACACCGCGATCCGGCTCACAATGTGCATTTTTGACCGTCAAGACGGCTCCAACGGCTCCCTGACACTACCGGCAGAATGCTGGAACCACAATAACCGTGAATGTATCGCAAAACTCGCGTCCAACCCCGTTTGGTGGACAACTTTCTTTGGCTACCTGAATCTGGTAGAGCAGCTGTGCCACTACTACAGCGAGCCCTACGAAACGCAAAGACTGCTCGAAACGTACCGAGATGCTTGGAAAAAGCTCGACGAGCTTATGGCTACCCTCAGCCGAATCGACGACCTCGGGACAGGCGTTCTGGACCAGCTCAGACAGAATTTGGTAGCAACGTTCGACTCGTTGCAACAGGACCTCCAGACGCGGTTTGAGGAGATGAGAAAAAAAGCAGAAAATCAACTGGATACAGCATTCGCGTCGGTGGATCTCAAGATGGACTCATTGCTCTCCAATGTGTACAAAGTGAGCGATAATCTGGAGAACATGCACGTCGAGGCGGTGAAAACAGCGGAGAATTTTTTCACAGAGCTCAACAAATGGCACGATCAGAGCCTGCAGGAGCTCGCGCAGCAAATGGAGGCGTTGAACAGCGAGCTGCGAAAAAATACCGAGCTGGAAAATGAACGGCTGATAAGCAGTCTTTCCGCGGAGCACGAGATGATGGCCGAACGGCAGAAAAAGATGGATAGCGAGACGGCGACGCGGTTCCGGGAGTGGGAGACGCGGCTCGAGACGATGAACCGGTACTTGGGCAGCTCGCTAGCGCGGTTCGAACGTCTGCAGGACGTGATGGACAGGTTTAATGTGCTGGGGCAGATGAGCCGCGTGGTGTACGGGTGTGGGTTATTGGGGTTGCTGGTGGTTGGGTACTTTGTCAGGTTCGAAAGGCTGCTGGTTATCCTGTCGTTTGTGGGTGGTGCGTACGTGGGTGCTGGCACTCTGGACTGGCTGGGGTGGTGAGATGGCTTGACGGGTGGACACAACTGCCACACCATCGCAGAGGCATTGTTTTTATTGTGATTTTGCAGTGCATGAAAACAGTCTTGTTTGGGGCCGCACTAAGCTTGGCTGCGCGCATGAGCTCGGGTGGAAGTGTCGAAAAAAATACAAAAGCATTTGGAACACACCCCTATTGGGTTCGACACACGATCGCATGACAATAGACGGTTCAGGAAAGTTTGAAATTTTCATTTACTAATTGGGTAACGACACATGGAGATTGGGCAGTACACATTGTACCAATACCCACAATACATCCAGTGGTGCTAGTAGCATGTCTGCCGATCACTCTCGGTTTTTAGCTAATCATGAGTAAGCCGATTGAGACACAAAAACTATAAGGGGAAATCCAGTCCCACCGTTCCCCAGGCAGATGATGATAAGCACAAAGACTGCAAAGCATCAATTTGCCCCTTACTCCTAGCCCCTTCTTGAGACAGCACTCGGAACTTATCTGGACCGCGGGAATAATTGTTCGCCAACACTAGCCCGAAAATTTTCTTCGCTTTCGGCATTTCACAGAGCCGCCAACCGAAAAAGAACAGATCTAGATCCTGCTAAAAAAAAGATGGTTGCGGTTTTCGAGAAAACTCAAACAGGCGACTTTACCTTTTTGTGGGCCGAAGCGGGTGCGAGCGCATTCGGCCGTAATGATGACCTGTTTCAAGATCGTCCCCAGCCTGTTTGATACGCATTGTTCAGTGCGGCGGGGCTATCGAAATGGCATCGAGCTTGTCTCAGGCTGGCTATTGACTGCCAACAAGCCATCTTAAGCAGGACTTATTGTTTGTGCTAACAATAGTTTCGGGTCCGCGCACGAGAAAGAGCACCACACTAAACCCTTATGCAACTAAAAATTCACAATACGGCCGGTTAAACGTAACAAGCAGATCTAAAAACAGACTGCTAAAATTAACAATAATACCTCTCCCATAACATGTAACATATTCTCGATTTATCGACTTTGCGATTGGCGCAATTTCCCTTTGCATCCTTCTCTATCGCGAAACATGTAACTTAAAACTATAGACATGCTGTGTGACACAAAATGCCAAGCATGATGTCATTCTCTAGACACCAACATGGCGATATTATCGATCCGAACCCCCAGAACTTGGCCCGCAAAGCCTTGACCTCCCCCCATTCTGTAGTGAAACCCACGGCCACTAAACTAAAGCAAGCAACTCGAGCCCTCCGCAAACCGAACCCGAAACCGCATGGACATGCATGCACCCGGTTTAGCTACTAAAAGTAGCATAAATTCTCTCCACAATAGCAGCCTTAATTCCCTTTGCAATCGTATCTGCACGCAGCTGCAACCATCGATTTTACCACTATGCCAAGTTTTTTGTCTGACCTGTCAGCCCTCTGCCCATCTAAATATAAGCATGTCACTTTCCTCAACGCTCACCTGACAACACAGACATTTTTATCTCCCATGACGTCTTCCTTCGAAAGACCTGGAAAACTCTTGTTGCCTCCTATGCAACAGAGGGAAGAGATTCCTTCTTTGAGGAATCTCAATCTGCCCACTCCGGTGGTCTCCAACTACCATCTACCTCCTATGCCTCTCTCCGACCACAACGATACCTCGCCGTATAGACGCTTATCCTTCCAGAACACTCTCCACTACTATCCGCCCCCAATGAACAAATATCCATCCTTTCCTCCTCCGCTGAAAATGCAGTCTCCGCAAACGCTGTCTCCTCTTGGTCACCTCTCCCAGACCCCGTCAGCTGATAGTGTGAGAGTACCCGCACACCTGCCTTCGCCGTACGGGGCCCAGCCTATGTCTGCCAACCGCAGCCTGTCGTACCCTACACCTCTCTCCCAACCCCCCAAAGACCGTGGATCGCCCCCTTCTGAAGCCAACAAACGCAAAAGAAGGAAGGCACACGAGGTGGTACGACTCTACAAATGCAACCACGAGTCGTGCCAAAAGGCTTATGGAACACTCAACCACCTGAACTCGCACATTGTGCTCCAAAAACACGGCCAAAAACGGTCTCCCTCGGAATTCAAAGAACTCAGAGAGGAGCTGAAACGCAAGCGGAAGCTCGAAAAGGCCAGCTCCCGCCTGAACGAACGCGAAAAACAGCAGAAAGTTATCTATTCGCAGATACAGAACGACCAAGACCACGAGCGGGCTCGGGATGGTCAATCGTACAAGACCTCTGCCCCCAAAGACCGCTACTACGTGCTCAACATGCTTCCGCCCCTTCAACGCCCTAAATACTCGCCCCTCCACGACCAGCCAAGACTGTACTAATCCAACCACAAATGTTCGGTTTTCGTGACCAAGCGCGCAGCAAGCCTGTCTGAACATTCGACTTTGCCATCCAAAACTTTCATATGGACCCCTTTCACTTCTAGCTCGATTTCGTGTTGTGCGAGAGTCTGAATGGACACGCTTGTGACGTTCTGGACCGGCCCTGTCGCTGCTTGTCCTTGCTTGAGAATGTCCAAGTTGTCCTTCACCATGTCGTTCAACCAAAGCTCCTCGGCCTGCTGCGACTCGGCCTCCCTGTGTTCGCGGCGAACCAGGTTGCGGATCAGGTTGTTCACCAGACACCAGCTCCGCAGCCCGCAGACCAGGGGCCGCAGTTTTTCCAGCCGCGCGAGCTTCACTTTATACAGTTTCACAAATTTGCAACCAGTAAGGAAAAACACTTCATGCTTTGATCCCTTCGCGTCCGAGAACCTGTGGCTGTACTCTTCGTTCACCTCTTTGTAGAAGCCGTCCAGCACGTCTGCCGTGCTATTGAAAACGCTGTTGTCCGGCCCCAGCAGCTCGTATTCTTCCAGATTCAGCTCCAATAGCAGATCCTCCGGAACCCACACCGGCGGACACAATTCCAGCACCAGAAACTCCAGGTTCACGTCCGGCTTCCATTCCCCGTCGTACCACTCGATCACGCGCTTCGTATTGTCCGACTCCGCATTTTCCAGCCGCGGGCTCTCGGCTATTTTAAAATGGAGCAAGTAGTCTGGATGAGGCAGGCCGGGTAGAAATCTGTCGTCGTGCCAGTACTTCACAAATAGCCCAATTTTGTCGTCGTAGTTCACCAAAACCTGGCCGAAACCTTGCACGCCGCACGCCAGGTCGGCTGCCGCCTCGCTCTCCGTTAATGCGTCCTGCGGGTCCTGGCGGTGCTGCTGTTTTTCGGCCTCCGCCGCTTTCAGTAAATTATACGTGAGCAGGTTAAAGGTGTTAAAAAGGTCGAACGGCGCAGGCACAGAAAGTCTGTCGAGTTGGCCCAGAAGCCGCAGATTTTTGTTGAAATTGTCGAGCGTGGCGGCCTGCAAGTTTTCGTACAGAACGCGCTCCACCTTGACGAAGTCGCCGAAACCCTCGACAAAGTCGTAGCTGCGCGCGTCGATCGACTCGATGCTGATGGCGCTCGAAAGCGCCACGTTTTTGACGTGGCCGTCCTGGAAATCGATGTCAATCAGCAGTATCTTGCCGCTCAACGACAGCCGCTCGATCTGCGTGCCGTCGCGGCCCTCCGGCGACGCCGACCGGCCGTCAGAGAACGCAAACACCAGGTCGTTCTGCTCGTTCATCGCCAGCACGTCCGAAAACGTCTCGAACCCGTAGATATTGGCCAGCCGCTTGATGCCGTCGACGGTAACGCGGCCGGGCCGTTTAAGCAGAATCTCCGAGATCCGCGACAGCGGCGCAATGAGCTCTGTGTCTATGCTGGGCATGAAAATATACAATAATAATTTATTAAATCTAATGCACAGCCAGAAATAAATCTACAACTCGTCGTGGCCCGACGGCTCTGTTTCCTGTGTCTTGTCCCCGGCTCCTTCCGGCTTCTTATCGGCCTTCTTTAGTTGCTCCTTCAAACCCCGGATGCGCTTCTCGTGCGCCTGTTTCAGCGCACGGTATGTGCTCTGCACCTCCTTGAGCTCCTCCAGCACCGTTTCTCTCAGATCAAACAGCGTCTCTTTGTCCTTGGTGTCGATCTCGTCCTTGTGCGTCTCGAAATGGTCCACAACGCCAACAAAATCGCTGATTCTTTTCATTCTCTGCTCCAGCTCCTGCTCGTCCACCTCTGGAACCTTGACCTTGACGCGTCTATTGGCCTCCTCAAAGTCCAGTCCTAACTCCGTGAAGTTGGCTCTCAGCGACAGTGCGTCTTGCGACATCACCACCATGAAGTCTTGCAGCTTGTACATTGTCTCCAGCGCTTTTTCTTTGAGTCGCGTGAACTCTTCCAAGCTCAGCAGCCTGTCGCCGTGGTTCACCAACGTCTCCAGCTTGATCCGCATCACACGCACGTCGTCGTACTTTTCCTGGATATCTTTCACCGTGGCTTTCGCAGGAACGTCCTCGAGCCACTCCAGCAGCTCCGACACCATTTTCCGTGCCGCGCGCACCATCGACGGAGGCCCGTTGGCCACCACATTCTCGTCCTCGGTGTAGCCGCGCAGATCGTAAAGCGACGCCTCGAGACTGTTGATCAACGCGTCGCGCTGCTGTCTCTGTTTGTCCTGGTTCGTGAGCGATCTCAATCTGGAGGCAGACTGGTACTTTGCCAGCGAGCCCAATGGCTTGTAGCCTGGATGCGAAGGTTTGGCTGTCAGAGAGCTACGCACAGCCTCGTCGCCCACACACACGGCCTCCAGACTGCGCAGCACAAACAGTTTTCTCGGGTCCAGAGTGCAGTTTGCAAAATATTCCACGCCGTTCGGACAAACCGTGCTGTTGAGCTCGTTCTTAAACTTGTACTGCGCGAACAGCTGGCCAGCCTCGAAAAAGTCAACCTGGACATCCCCAAACGTATCCTTCACACCTGGAAGAGCAACACTGGCCTCCCGCGACGCAGTAGTCTCGTTGAAAACCACCGTCATTTGGCCTCCTGCCGCCAGCTCGAAGTTCCTGGTGGCATGCTGCACAAGCTCTATTGGACGCGTGCGGAATTTTCCAGACACAGAAATGCCGCCCAGAAGCGTTCCAAACACCGCTGCCTCGTCTGCATTCACGTTTTTGCTCAGCAGCTCGTCGCTGCCCAGATATTTCACCAAGTGTTTTTGGACAAATGGCACTCTGGTGGACCCACCAGCCAGAATCACAGACTCGACCTTACGGTCGCCCACGGCAGCAGCCAGCGGTGCCACAATGCGGTCCATGTGTTCTGTCATGTACTCCTCGAACTCGTCTCGCGAAACGACCACCTTGAGGTCGATGTCGTTGATCAGCGACTCCACAGACACCTTGGTCTCGCTGTTGGCGCTGAGCACGAGCTTAGCCTTTTCTGCACTCTGCCACAGTCTGTTCATGGCCCTGGCATCGCTCCAGAGTGTTTCTGGCTTGATTTTGTTCTGCGCTAAAAACTTGTCCTCAATAATGGCCTGCAGCGACTCGGTGAACAGATTGCCACCAAACGTCTCGTCGTAGCCGTATCCCTCGTTTTCTACCCGCAGCGTCTCATTCTCCTTGCTGAACGACACGAGCGTCGCCTTCGTGGACCCGGCCCCCACGTCGTAGATCACGTGATACTGTTTCTGCTCGAAGTCCCTAGTGGAAGCGTAGTTCAGAGCAACAGCAAGCCCGTCGTCAATCAATGCCACAACGTTCAACCCGGCAATCTCAGCAGCATCCACAAGTGCCGTTCTCTGCGCCTGGTCCAAAAAGCCTGGCACACTCAGCACCACGTCCGAAATCGTGTTGGAAGAACCTCCGCCCAGTGTCTGGTCCCAGTGCAGTTCTGCCCGTTTTTTGATCTCCTCCAGAACCATACCCAGAACCTCCTCGAGCAGGTACACTTGGCCGTCGACGTCGAATGCGACGGTGCGCCGCTGACTCGACGCCGGGACGATTTTGACCCCCCGATATTTTTTCTCGAAACGTGTCACTTGGGGCTCGTCGATCTGTCTGCCGATCAGGCTTTTCAGCTCGAAAAAACAACTCTGTGGCGACCTTGTGCATGCACTCAAGGCGTGGGAGTTAAATTTGCGCTCGATCTCGCCGTCCTTGGCCGAAATCGCCACCCCAGACTGGTGTTTCCTCTTTGCCTCATCGGTGAGGATTAGATCAAAGGCCACGCCTGGAGCGACCAATGCCGCCTTGGAATAGTCTTGTCCAAAGTCAATGGCGAGCAATGATGCCCATCCTTGGACAATAACGAAAATTAGTGCTACCAAACCTAACACCTTCATACACTTGTCAAGAGGATAATGATATAAATTATTTAAAAAAAAAAATCCTTCTCAGAAAATTATGGAAAACCTTCCCAGAGGGCCTCGTCGAGATTATCGCAGACCCAGAAACGACAGAGACACAAGAGACTTGTACAGAGACCATCGTGGCTCTTATAGAGAACAGAGAGGATATTATGAAGAGGGCTGGTACGATAGAGGATATGCACGAAATAGGGAATATAGACCTACTAATGGGAGGTCATCCTTCCAGAACAGCTGTCCGCCGCTAGAAAAAATCGCACGGGTGTCTCTGTGGGACAAACCAGCGCCTGGATTTGAGGGAGTGAGCGCTGCACGTGCCAAAGCATGCGGACTGTTCCCTGAGCCAGGCGAGCCCTCCAGAACTACAGACCAGACAGAAATACAAAGACTTTTATCGCACGCTGCCACAAATTACCGCTCGCAGGCGTTCCAGGACTCGAAACTGACGCCGCTGGACTCACGTGTGGCCAAGACACTCATTCTGCGAGCAGACTTCAACGTCGTTCGGCTGGAACGTGTAAAAAAGTATTTGGAAAATTACTTGCTTGCAAATATTGTCCCGAACGTGAATTATGAAGACGTGAAGATCCAGATGCATCCGACCCAGGATCCCAGGACAGTGATTGTCCAGACTTTGCGCTCCACGGTGGCCACGGCGCTTTTTGCGCTGACTGGTCTTGATGTGCCCGAGCTGAATACTACCTTGAGTTTTGAGCGGCCAAAGGAATATGTGGTATTCAACCCAAACGATACGTCCGTTCCGCAGGAGCCTTTGGAGGACGTGGTGGAGTCGTCGCAGCTGTACGTGGCCAGAAACGTTCCATACGGCACACCACGAGAAAAGCTGCTCGAGCTGTTGCAACCACTAGGAAAAGTGCGCTCGTTGGCACAGGTGCTTGACAAGTTGTCGTATGAGTCCAAGGGAGTTGCATTTTTTGAAATGGTGAGTGAAGACTCGGAGGTTTTAACTAAACTCAACGAACTAGCCATAGACGATCAAGAACTACAGATTTTTAGGGCCTGCGAAAATCCAGAGCGCAAGTATGAGCAGGCTGTCATTCTATCGGCCGAAACACTGTTTGGTGCGCTCCAGTCCGATAAGATTAGCCCGCATGCGCCTTCGGAAATAGTGCAATTTCTCAACTGTGTCGCAGTCGAGGATCTTGTTGACTCGGTGAAATACAACGATATAAAGGTGGCCTTTGAGGCTGAGTGTTCTTGTCATGGACATCCTGAAAAAGTGCTGATTCCCAGACCCGAGGGGGATTTCCGGCCGGGCATGCCTACGAAACCGGAGGTGGGCAGGATTTTTGTGAAGTTTGCCACGTCGGAAGAGGCCCAGAAGTGCGCCGAGGCTCTTGCTGGACGCAAATTCAACGGGCGCACCATCCTGGCGGCGTTTTACGAGACAGAAGACTTCAGCAGGGCGCTGTTCTAGCTGCTCTCCCAGCTGGCGATTTCTTCCTCCACGTTCTCCCTTGCGTGTCTCACGATTATGTCATACAGCTGGTCTGGGGTCTGTTTCACAAAGGTGAGCGATAGCTTGATAATCTTGCGCGCGTCCAGTCGCGGCAGCTCTCTCAGCAACAGCATAGGATTGGCCGACTTGAGTAGCTCGTCCCTTATCAGAATCGTCTGGGCCACCACGAAGAATATATTCAGATGCACGCCGTAGCTGAACAAAAAATCCCAAAGCTCGAGCACCTGGTCTAAGGGCGGCGTACATGCGCTCAGCGTGAGCACAGACGGAAGGGCGTAGATCTTGGCCGTGAGCATCTTAGACTTCAGAAAATTGTACAATTTAGGATCGATCAACTGTAATATAATGTCCACCAGCTTGACACCGTTCAGAACGCCCAGCAGGTTGGGCGTGGTATATGTTGGAATGTAGCGGCTCACCAGTTGCGAGTACAGAGCAAAGGCCTCGACTTCGCTTCTGCAAACGTACGCAAACGGTGCCGCCAAGATATTCATTCCTTGGACGTAAGGCGACGCGGGCGCTCCGGCCGAGTTGTGCAGCTCGAGGCTTTCGATTTCCAGAGCGTGCGAGTTTAGGATGCGCATCAAAACACTCGTGGACACTTTGCGGCTGAACTCCTCGTCTTTTTGAAAGGTGCGGAATGCGTCGTTTTGGATTTTTGCGAACACATTCGACGGCCCGCGGTCGACCAGGTTGGCGTAGTAGTCGACGTCTAGAGGCTCGACTCGCAGAAGTATGGACCAAACATACGTTCTGTACGGACACAATCCGTTATCCTTCGGAAGGCCCTCACATAGGATGGTGTATCGCAGCTGGTTGAGACTGGAGAGCACGACCGTTTGGTTCGATTCGATAAATCGTTCGATTGCGTCCTTGCGTCTTCCCTTCTTTTCCTTCATGAATTAATATTTAATTCTAGTTTTGTTATATGTAAATAATACACAGCCTGGAGATATATTTTTCCAGCTTCTACACAGCTTCTGACTCGGTCAGAATTTTGTAGAACGAAAACGGAGTGTACGCATAGCCCTCGCCTTCAAAGAACTTGGACATGGCCTCGACCCAGTGCAGTCGCAGAGAATGGAGCATGGCAGACGTGCCCTCCATGACCACCAAGATACAGACTGTCAGCACAAACCACATGCCAAAGAGCAGGAAGACCATCACGCAGCCCGCAAAGCCCTTTTCCTTGTAGGAGACAAAGGAATTGGAGATGGTCATGTCCCACAAAACGGCCGAAAGTTGGTTGTGCGCGAGCGACAGCGCCCAGAGTCGAAGATATGAGGCCGTGTGCGAGACGCAGTTCAGACAAAACTCGATCGTATGGATCACCTGGTGGATCATCACGTCTCCAAACTCAAAATGTTCTTCCGGCTCGTCGGAGTCGTCGACCAGGAAAAAGTCTTCGCCCAGCGAGTTGTCATGCGACTGAGTCGGGCTTACTTCTTCGTTGGCTGCCAGCTGCACAGCCTGGTTGTACTCGTGCAGATCCGTGTATCCCAGCTCCACGGACTGTGCGTTCATTCTTTTCAGCGTAAGCGGCTTGTATAGGAGAAGCCAGGGAACACACACCAATGCGATAAGAACAAGTACAACTTGAACGAAACCCTGTCCTGGATACAGTTGGTCTTCGATGGTTCCTGGCGACAGAAACATGTTAATAAGCATGTTGAGCAGGCTTGGCGGAGCTTTGCCGATCTTGATCCAATCAACACACCATTTGTAGATTATTGTGAGCGAAAGATAGCCAAAGATGCTTTGCATGAACAACAGGCCCGGCACAAAGTTTCCAATTACGTCGACCCTGGAATTGAAAAATTTATAGTTCACAAGCGAAAAGTAGAACGAGTACGACATGTGCGCGAATCCCATTAGAATTGAAAGCTTCATCTTGTAAGAGTTGGTGAACAGCAGGTTGTTTTCGGTTCCATGCCATGCCGGGTCCAACCCAATCGGATATACTCCCCTCTGTGTGCCTGTGATGGTATCGCCTTCTTTCCAGGTGTCTGGCCACTTCCAGCCGGACTTGAAGAATGTCATTGATTTCGAGAACACATCGTTGTAGAGGAATCCCGTATAAATGGAAAAAACACCCATCAGAACCAAAATGTAGCGGCCCGTGTATGCCATGTCAAAAATCTCGTCTCTATTCTTCATTGCGCCTATTTTTCTCTCGTTTAGCACCAGCACCAGAGCAGCCAGAAACAGAATAGTACCATGCCCCACATCTCCAAACATGATCGCAAACATGAACGGGAAGGTCACCACCGCCGCCAGTCCAGGGTTCACTTCCTGGTACGTGGCAATTCCATAGGCGTCGATAATGCTTTGGAACGCTTCTGTGAACTTGTTCGTACGGTGGAACGTCGGCGGCGTCTTATTCGTGTTGATCACGTTGACCACAGAGTTGATATCTGTGCCGGACGTCTCGGTGACCTCGCGCAAACACGATTTGATGAGCCCTAGGTCATTTGCCGGAATCCATCCTTCAGCGATTAGACACCTTCTCGTCTGGTCGTAGTTGAACAGATTGAGAACCGAGTAGATGCTTTTTTCCTTGGCTATCTCGATTTTCCATCTTTCGATATCTGCTGCCACCTCCTTTAGCTCCAACAATAGCCGGTCCCGAGTGTGCTCGGTGACTTCGTTCAGGTCTCTTATTTTCGTGTTGATCTCGTTTATCTGCGAATTGAAGACCTCGTAGTCGCTGTCAACAGGATACAAGGTTCCATCAAGCGACTCCACGATTTTTTTGCACCGGGAAATTAGCGTCTCTCCATGCGTGAAAATGAGAAAAATGTACTTGTCTTTATGTTGGTTAGTCTTGGGATCCAGAATCGGCTCCTCTATAGGCACGTGGTTAATGTACAGGTTGCCGCGCAAAACACGCCACAAGATGCGCTGGAGCGTCAGAAACTTGCTGCTTTCAATAGTCCCGCAGATGAAATTCATGGTGGACCCCATAATGTTGAGCTCCGCAGCCTCGCCGTGGTGGCCATTCTCCAAAAGCCGGTCGTCCATCAAAAGCTGGTCCGTCTCGTCCTCCGGTTCGTGCAGATGGCTCAATGGCGAGTTGTCGTCGGCAAGTTCCAAACTTAGTCTATTGTCGAAGAATCGTCTTGTACCCTGTAAAACAAGGCGGTGCTCCAGCAGGGAGGCCGAGCTGTTTACGAGCTGCTCGTAGTTCTCGTCCATGTGGCGGATGTTCTGCTCGTAGTGCTCCACCACTTCCACCAGGTCGTCGATCTGCGATTTGGACGGGCCCCGGGATGGATCGGCCGTATACTTTCCCGACGGCACCACGAGGTGATCCCACGAAACAACGGGAACGTGTACCTGCTGCTTCTTGATCACGTTGTCCAGATACCTCAATTGGCGCTGTGTGTTGTCTAACCGGCGAATCTCCTTGACAAAGGACCTCTGGAAGGCGTTCACGTGTTGGTTCATATCGCGGAACTGGACGTTGCCCAGCTGGCCCAGCACAGAAACACAGTCTCGCGAAATCTCCGAGGCTATGTAGAACTGGACCAGCAGCATGTCTGCCGACCGGAAGATCGCCTCTTTGGACTCTGTACTCATGGCTTAGAGATTTAATATTTTAACAGCACAGAAGATTCTAAATATGTGCGCCGCACACGACACCCGTTTTGATCAAATACTATTTATGTCCGTCTCCGCAGCCTCTTACGACTCCACGTTTCTGGGCTCTTCGGACTCCACCCCGGACCAGGATCTGTACACCACGTTTTTGATTGCAGACTGGCACACATGTGAGCATTTCAAGGAGACTTTGGTTGGGTACGAGGGAGTGATCAAGGACATAGGCAGCATCCGGATGGTGGGCTACGAAGCGTACATTGTGGAGCAATGGATTTCCCAGCGATCTAACAAAAACACGGTCGTCACATATACGGGAGACTCCAAAGACTCGATCATATGCCGCAAGGTCCAGATACTCAATGACCCGATAAAATGGCCACGGGCGTTCCGTCAATATATTACTGAGCTGCTCGAGTCGAAGTACTCTTCGCCCACAGAGACTGACCAGGGAATCATCTACATCACGAATTTGTCACAGCTGGAGTCGTCGATGACTCTCATCCCGCTCCCGCAGGGAGATATCCACGAGCTCTACACCACGTTCGTGGTAAACTATAACCTCAAAAAACTGGGCTGTGGCACGAGAAGCGCGCTGGCAATCTGCATGCCGACGAAAACGGTTGAGGACAAGTTCCGCAATCTGTTTCAAATCCCGCAAGAGGTGTCGCTGATGTACGCTGTTCGAGAAATTATTGCTGTGGTGCAGACATTTCTTTATTATTACGATTTATTAGATGCGCAGTTTTGCGACGGACTGCTCTGCGAAAAGACAGAGGATGCGATTTCTCGCTGGTGGGCGATGATCTTGCAAATTCCGGGATGCGAGGAAACACTACGTCCAAACTCGTGCTGCTCGCTGTCTGCGTCCATCCTCACGATACTCGGCTTCACACTCATTCTTAAATCTATTTTGGAGACAGCAGGAAACAACATCAGCGTCCCAAAGGACCCTCTGGACCACGAGAAAATCCGCATAGCCATCATACAGTTCCAGAGAGCTCAGAAAATCAAAAACCACCCCGGACGGAGCGACGCTTACTCAGGTAAGTTTGATCTTGAGACCATCACCAAACTCTTGCAATTCTGCAACTCGGCCAAATCCAACCAGACGTTTGCCAAAGATCTTCACAAAGTGAGAAAAATGGTCAAAGATACTGTTGTAGACTTCACCTCTGGTAAGACGTTGCAAACGCTGAAGATCTCTCCCACTAATAACAAAAAATTGAACAAAGAGCAGGAAGTTCCTGCTTCCAAGAGACTTTACAATTGCCAGGACCTGGAACAGATCATCCAGCTCGCACATGGTAAGCGGCTCAATTATTTGTGGAAATGCAAAGGACACGAGCCTGATCTCGACCGGTACTGTTTAGCGTCGCTAGCAAAACACCACCGAGCCGCACACCTGCCGTACACGCCTCCCTTGATGCTTGACGACTCAGGAACTGATTCGGAAATGAACACCATTTCTTCCAGTGCCAAAGCACTAGAGCCATCGCTGATGTCGTCGTCGGCAGATAGAGTCAGGACGTACGACGAGCCGTTGCGCAAACAGAAATCAAAGCGACTGATCATTGGTGGAAGCTTCCAGGATAGCGATATTGCACCCGACATGCGGCCACGAATGAACTCGTACTATGAAGACTCCTTCGAGAAGCAGGACGACACGCAGATCAACCAGTTCAACGCGAGACTGAAAAGGAGACACTCCATTCCCTCTATCGAAAGTGACCTCAACGTGCATACGATCGACCTTCAGTCATCCAACGAACATGTCAATAATAGCATTCTGCATTCGCAAGCGACGCTTCAATCAAGGGCGCTCAGATTGAGGCGCGCTAACTCATTGTCTTTAATCCAAGAACAACTGACGAACGATTTTGACGAGATTCCAACTGCTGAGGTATTTTCAATGGAGACAATGGCTTTGGATTATCTGAAACTGTTGCGCACGTATAAGGTTGGCATTGTGAAAAGATCAAACTCATTCAAACAGTCGGTGGAGGAATCAAAGCTGCAATTGCTAGACAGGCTTCGGCTTTCAAAATATACTGCTGAATATGAGAACTCGAAAAGCGAATACTCCAAGCTGGCAAAGAGATCTCACGATGTCAACGACAAACTCGTGAAAAATTATAAGATCAATGCCCGGCTAAAGTATGAGTTGCGTTTGCTGCTCCAGAAAACCAAGGAGGTGGAAACCAGTTTGAAGAACCTCAATGATTTCAAGATGGCCTCGCTTGAGAGTAAGATCAATGAACTGAAAACCAAACAAGAATCTTTACAGACCTCGAAAATTGAAAAACCGCAAAAAGTCAGTTTCAAAGTCGCTTTGAACAAGCCCCATTTGCTGATTTCCATCATTCTCAACTATTTGAGCATCTGGTGGTTTTACTTGTTCCGCAACGTGGATAATACCCGCATTGAAGAACAGTGGAAGCTCATTGATAGGAATGAGCGTGTTGCTCACTTTCTGGAGAAATTGTATCAGGGCGATGAGAGCATTTCCCACAAAAGCAAATAGCTACCCAAGTTCCTTATTTAGCGTCTCTGCATCTGTTCTTAACTTTTCAACAGTTTTCTGGTAGTCGTTTCTGGCCTTGTCGATCTGCTGGTTCAAAAATGTAATGTTGGAGTCGTAATCTGCCAATCTTTGATCCACGAGGTTTTTGTACACTTTCGAGTACTCGGCGTCAAACACGGCTTTGTTTTGTACGTTATCCTTGAGCAACGTCACTAACTGACGGTGTTTCTCGAGAATAGCCTCAAATTTCGACGAGAAATACTCTTCTTTCTGCAGACGAGATAACAACGCACGCTTCTGTTTCTCCAAATAGTATATTTCGCTGTCCTCTCGAGACAGACGAGCAGGTGTGCCTTGAGACTCTTTGGCCATCAAATTCTGATAATTGAGGTCATTTTTGCGGCAAAAGTCCTTTACTTGCGACAGCAGTTTCTCATTCTCTGAATATTCATCGCTCAGTCCCAGAAATAAGCGATTCAGCAAATGTTTCACTTGTGCCAGATCTGAGGACATAACAAATAAACATTTACACATTTTTTTTTCGCATTAAATCAAATATATATAACTAGCGAGAACAAATTTCTACAATCTGCCCATTCTACCTTCATTTCTTGGCCTTCTTCTCCTTCTTCTCTTTCTTCTCGTCGTCGTCGTCTCTCTTACGCTTCTTCTCTTTCTTCTCTTTCTTATCCTTCTTCTCTTTCTTTTCCTTCTTCTCTTTCTTTTCCTTCTTTTCTTTCTTTTCCTTCTTCTCCTTTTTCTCCTTCTCCTTCACCTCTTCTTCATCCTCGTCATCAGAATCGGCAACATCCATGGTATCGGCGTCAGCATTATACTCCTTGATTGGAGCCAGATCCACCTTCTTCTGCTCCTTAACGATATTGGTTGTTCTCAAGTCCCTTCCTTCCAAAGCGCTCAATCTAGACTCCACCTTGGCCCTCACAGACAGTCCGTAGTCTCCAGAATCATCCCTGTCTTCAGATAAGGCGTCATATCTCAAAGCAACAGCAGCCTTGGCAGCAAGCACTCTGGCAATCTTACCCTTGTTTCTTCCCGAAGCCTGTCCAATGAGAGATGCATGGTACAAAAGACCGTATTTTGGCGTGTCGTGCTTGGTCTTGAGAGCTCTAAACAGAGCTTTTTCGGATCCCAGAATTTGGATGGTCGAGGCTGGGGCCTTGGCAAGAGACATTAGCGATCCAGCATGGGCAATCAATCTAGCTCCAACAAGCTCACCAACCAGAGAGGTCAAATTAGGCGCAATAGCCTTCATTCTAGAAGACAGGTAGTTCGACAATTGTTCTCTGTAAGCAGCAAACTCAACAATCTGCTCTGCCAATGCCTTGATGTTGCTCAGATCGTCCTCGGTGATCTCAGTTCCCATAGAAACCTCGGCAGCAGCCTTGACCTGGGCCTCAACCTCTTCGGGCAAGATCTCGCTGAAGTCGGTGCTGGAAGCATTCGATCTCACACCCATAGTCAGAATAACTCTGGCAAAGGCCACGGAATCAACAACGATCTTGGCCAGCTCCGGGAAATGCCATCCGTACCATTCCTTACATCTCATGGCATAGGTATTGAGCTCCTTGTCCAAGTCGTCAAGCAAAGCAATGGCCTGCACAATCATCACATCCACCTTGTCGGCACTGAACTTGAGCTTGTGTCTGCCAATGGAGTGAGCCAAACCAAGCGACATGGTCGACAGATCTTTGTCCGTCATACCGGGAAGAAGTTCTGGAAGGTGTTCTCTGACGGCTCTGTAGATATCTAAGGTTGCAGCATCACTCACCACAGACCAGTTGAGTCCGAGCTTGTTGATGGCATTGGCCAGCTTGGTGTCCGAAACAAGAAGAGGGGCCTTTTTCTCCTGCTTAGCTTCGTCGAGAAGCTTCTGCAGCTGAGGAGAAACCTTGCCTTCTATCACTGCAGAGGCCTCCTCGAGAGCATTGGCAGCAGAGTTGAACTTGGAGAATGCAGCGATCTTGAACTGTTTGAGAACCTTATCGGTGCTGTTGAGCTCCTGAATCAAGCTCTGCGACTTGTAGATCTTCTTGTCCGACGCCTTCAGCAGGGCGTATCCAGCCGCTGTCTCTGTCAGAACGTATGCCATGCTATAAACAGGATTGAAAAGTTTTATTAAAATTTTTTGAAATTTTTTTCATGCCTTATTCCGGGTAAAAGCTACAAAGATCTATTTTCCATGCTGCTTTTCGTACTGGAGCAAATTAGTCAAGAACGTTTCTTCGAACGAGTCTGCATTCTGTGGTCGGCTGCTTCCCACACGCCGTGACTTCTTGTTAATTGTTTTTATCAGATCTGTAGCCACGTCCGAATCTTTTAGTCCAAGCAGTTTGCATTCGTGGTAGCACCATAAGCTCACCGCCTTCAGTGCTTGTTTTTCCATTGTGTAATCCTGGTTAGCTTTGACCGCACGCTTGTAGTCGGAAACTGCGCGCTGAAAAATGTCGCGGACAATGAAAGGGCGTGTTTCGTCGCTCAACCGAAGAGTAACTTTGTTATGTCTGCTGAGATACGGGTTAGGCTGATATTTGTAGTAATCAAGACCATCAAAAACCCGGTCTTCGGATACACAACGGATGTAGATGGCCATCCCTGCCTGAAAGCCGTATTTGCGATGGATATACTTGAAATAGTTCAGCGTCCAGTAGTCCCAGAAATTAGCGTCCTTTTCGCTCACCCCGGTTATCGCACGGTCATATATGTATTTCAGCTTATCGAAATCCATCTTATTTGTATCCATCATATGAGTGACGTACGAGTTGTACGCATACCTCGCAGTCTTGGCATTCGCCGCAAGGATCATCGACCAGGCTGCCGTGGCATTGCTTTTGTCGTGCAAAGCAGCTCTGACAAGCTCGTTAAATTCAATAGCATTGAATCGTACAAGGTTGTCTTTAGCGAACTTCAGAATTTCTTGGGCTCTATCGTATTTACCCTCTTTTAGCGAAAGGGCAAGCAAGGCACTCAGCTGGTTCGGTGAAAATCTAGTCGGCAGACCAAGCGTATCGTCTGTGTATTGTTTCATTAAAATATTCCCCAGTTTGAAATTACCTGTTCTTGCGCTGTGATAAATCAAAGCCGCCATTAATTCCGGCGACACCTTAATGGCTTCAATTGGCAGATTCATTACCAGTTTATCAACCATGTGTCTGTACCGTTTGTTTTTGGAAAAACAGCTCACAATTTTCGACATAACATGGTAATAGTAATATCCATTTTGCGGGTTGTTGTTCATGGTATCTAATGCAGAATTGTAAAATACGTTGTGAAACGGCTCTATTACCAGCCATGTGCTGTATACAGCGGCAGCATCTTTTCGAGAAGCCCTTTCCTCAATAAATCTGTAGCAAAATCTCAGAAACTCGTCGACTGAGTTCTGGTAGCCAATTTCTGTCATTGTCTTGGTATCTGTATTCGAAGAATAGCGAGAAAAGAGTTCTCCATTTCCAGCGAGCTTTGAACCCAACTCGCGTATCACGAGCCTGCAAAGTTCTGTGTCAGAGCCCTTGGATGATGCCTTCTCCAGGATAGCCGTGATTTGCGACGAGGTGAATGGATACAATGGAATCTGTTTAATTTCTCTGCTGTTATGTTTGGTAACTGCCATATCGTAAAGCGAGACAATATGGAACACCTGTCTTAAGTCTTGCGCGTCTGTTTGCGGATGTTTGACGCACGTCAGATCAATATATAGTGAGATGTTATGGTAATTAAGCAGTTCCAAAAAAGAGCCCATTCCGGTCTGGAAAGATTGCCACACAGTCTCGCGGATTATCTGAGCAGCCAAAAGGTGCAGATCAAGACAGATAGCCATTCGGTAAATTGCAACCATCACGTTAATCGGTTTATCAGTATCGAGTCGCTGCAGTAGCCTTCTACTTCGAGGATCCAACGTTCGCGGGATCATCCTTTTGATGTGCTTAAAAACCATATCATTCTCGGAAACAAATAGATCATATGACTTCGCTATGTACAAGTTGGCAGCGTTTATAAGAACAAGGTTGCGAGTCATGGTGGAAAGTAAATGCTGGGCGCGGGATTTATTGTCAGTGCGTATAAGATATCCCAACAAGTCGTACTTGTTGGGAAGCTTATCAATATTTCGGTGTATGCTTGTTCGAGTCACCGGTGTCTCATCGGAATGCAAGGTATCTAGTTGTTCGAGGAGGGTCTCATACGCTTTTTTCTGTTCCAAAGAGTACACTGCTGTCCACAAATTGCGTATTGAACCAAACCCACTCATTACGGGTACGTGTGGCCTCGTATGAGGCTTATATCGTCCGGCGATAAAAGCCCATTGCCGCATTTTGGACGAGTAGTTTTGGTTTTCCAGGTTTATATTTTTCAGAAATATTTTGGATCTGTCATTTTACAAAAGGCCATAGGATTTTTTTCCAACACACTCACAGCCTTGATTTGTATTTATTCAGTTCCAGTCTCTCAGTTCCATGTTTCGTCCTATCCATTCAATTCCTCTGTTCTCTTTAGGTTCCCTAAGCTATTTTTTCTGGGCTGGCGGCGATAAGAGTTCCACTGCCGCTCCGTCTGCCCCTGGAGCTCCGGCTTTTCCTGGAAGCGTTCCGCCGGGATCAGGACGCGTTCCTGCTTCTTCCAAGCCAGGAAACCTGCCAGCTGCGGATACTACAGTGAATCCAGCTGGTTTTTTTGCATACGGGTTCCCTGGACCTGTCCATGACCTTGAAACCAGAATGGAATTCGTCTCGGTGTACGACCGTCAGAAAAGAAATCCATATTACGTCGTGGAACATATCACTCCCGAGTCATTGAAGCGTGATGCTTCGGGGGGAGGGGACCGTAAGAACTCTGTGTTCAAAGAAGATGAGCAAATTCCAATGAAGTTTCGCGGATTTCTGCGAGATTACTTCAGATCAGGGTACGACAGAGGACATCAAGCTCCTGCTGCGGACGCCAAATTTTCCCAAGTAGCCATGGACGAAACGTTCTACCTCACAAACATGTCTCCCCAGGTAGGAGCCGGTTTCAACAGAGACTACTGGGCACACTTTGAGGATTTCGTGAGAAGACTAACTACTGGCTACGGTTCTGTCAGAGTCGTTACTGGCCCGTTGTACCTTCCTAAAAAAGACCCTGTTGACGGAAAATACAAGGTCACGTACGAGGTTATTGGCAATCCACCAAATATTGCTGTTCCCACGCACTTTTTCAAGCTGATCGTGGCAGAAAAGTCGTTTAAAAGAAGTCCCAACTCTGACGATATTGCAGTTGCGGCCTTCGTGATGCCCAATGCTGTCATCCCTAATGAGGTTCCTCTCACTTCTTTTGAAGTGCCTGTTGATGCACTAGAGCGCTCTTCGGGCCTGGAATTCCTGAAAATGGTGCCTGATAACAAGAAAAAACAACTGTGCAAAGAATTTAGCTGTAACATTATCGTGCGAGAGTTCAACGATACCGTCAAAGCTCTACCATCTGAATAATGCAATAGATATGTTGAATAGATATCAAATAGTTTCTAGTAATTTCTGTTCGTATAATTGTGTTAGCCGACTGACGTTGCGTCCGCGAGCGACACGAAACGTGCCAGTGGCATCTCTAGTCTTTTGCTGGCTCTGCTGAAACAACAGATCTTTTTCTGTGTATTTTACCAGTTTAGAGGTCAGCTGCTCAGAAGGCCTCAGAAGCTCATTTCGCAGCTTATCCGAGACTTTCTGTTTTCCGGACTCGAAAACGAAATCTTCAAATTGTTCATCCACCTCTATTTCCGGCTTCCGATCCTTGGTTTTGCGAGCCACCGGAGGCGTTGGTGGCTCGACTTTGCGCACTTTATATCTTATCTTTCGCTCCATTGGACTATCTGTGACCTCTTTCTTCTCAAAGTCCAAAATGTCATCCATGCTGATTAGGTTCTCAAAATCTCTCAACTGATGTCCGTTCACAAGCACCTTATCGTAATTGCGGAAAAGCGAGCACAGGAATTTGAATAATGAGTCAAACCCATTGTCGAGCTCTTGGTGGGGCCGCTCGTTGTACAAGATTTTCGTGAAAGACAAAATCAACCGCAGATTCTGTCTCTCTTTCATCTGCGAAATGTTTTTTGCTTGAGGCTCGGTTTCTTCATGGGACAATTTGACGGCTAGACGCTGCATAAGCACTAACAGCTTCACCAAAATATAGCTATTGTCGTAATTGAGACGCTGGACGTTCAATATCGGAGTTGAATTGTTAAGAGACTTCAAAACCGGTCTTTTGGAGACAGGATACTTGAAAGACAATAACTCACCAAGAGCTGTGTTCAAATCTTCCAGCCGTGAAAAGTCGTAATTGTACTTGGTGAGTACATCCAGAGGAACAAGTGGCTGGTCAGATTCGCTCAGCTGAGCAATGAATTTCTCAAGGATGAGATAATGCTCCAGGAACGAGAAATCGGACAAACACAGCCGCTGGTCACGGCTGAGAGCGTCGCTAAATATCTCGACAGCAACAAGAGTTTCGTGCTTCAACTGTCCACCCTTAATCAACATCACCCATTCTTCCGGCGTTAATTGTTTATCCAGATGCTTGGTTGTCATGTATGAGAGAAGATTGTTGTAAACTTTCGAGAACTGTTTGAATGCCAACCCATGCGACAGGTTCAATGGCACTCCATATATTTTTGGGAATTGTCTATTGAGAACGATGCGGTCGTTGCTGTATACAATTTTATCCACAAGGTAGCAGGTGAGGGAAATGGGAATCTTGGTGATATCGATATGTTGGGCCAAGATGGACAGATTCTCACAATAGACGATCTGCCTCGTGAAATTCCAAAACCTTTTGAAGAAGTCTACAACAGACTTCACGATCCAGTTACTTCCGTGTACCAAGTACACCTTGTAGAGATATCTTTTATTTTGTGATGGAATGAGGTTGAACAGCTTGACCAGGTTCAATGGCACTTTGAATGAAGTGGCCTGGTCGTTATCGTAATCACAGAACCCTCCAGCTAAAAGAGCCAAGCAGTGATCTTCTGCCGGCATCTGGGAAACGATTCGTTCCGCTAATTGCGCTATCTGGCGTTCATTGGACAAAGAGGGGAAAAGTGTGGTGTCAAGAACATAAAGAGGAAGTTCTGTTGACGGATCGTACGTGGCTGACTTGAAAAATACGCGTGAGCTCATGAAAAGTGATGTATCCACAACAACAAAAAAAGTCCACGCTTTTTTTATTTACATTTAGGTGAAGAAAAAAAAACATATCCTAAAAAGGGGTGCATATCCTATATAACATCCGTTATTTTTCATATTTTCGTCGTCTCAACAGAAATCATGAAATCAATAACCGCGGGTCCCTCTACTCCTTTTTGTTTTCCTTGCTGGCGAGATACCGCAATTGCGCGTCGAAGGTGTCTCCATTAGCTCCGCCATCCCTGATGACAGCAACTCTCATAGTAGCCAACAAGTTGTGAGCAGCGTTCGAGTGGGCATACACACCTCCATTGAAGGCCATTGTAGCATCTTTACCAAAGGAGGTTTTAAGGAGAGCTTGTCCGCCCGGGTGCTCCGTAAGGAAGTTGGAGCAGTCATGCACAATGCCCGAAATAATAACCAGTCCTTTTTGTTCTTTGGCCTTCTCAAAGAATGTGGACTTATCCCACACTGGCAGCTCACTAAGCTGTGGACCCCAGTTAAGCTTGGCTCTCATTCTATCCAGCTTCTTCTGTTGCTGTTGTAAGATACCCTGGTCAATAGCGTTTTGCGAAAATCTCTTCAGGTTATATGCAAGTCCAACCTTGGAGAGAAGGTAGATAACCACCTTGGTTGGATCATATTGGTACCATTTCAGTGCGTTTCTGTAATCTGATGGGAATTCGTGGTGGAAGTTATGGTATCCTTCTCCAAAGGTGACGAGAGCGGTCAGAATGTGGTCTCTTGGAGTTCTTCTGTCGTCAAATGGTTGTTCTCCAATCCAATGGGCAAGCGAGTTCACACAGAAGGTTGCCTGCTGAATGAACACGGCTCTTAGCAATCCAGCGTAGATAAATCCACCCCAGAAGTCATTGAATAGATAGTGAGTCAGGACGGCGGGGAATAGGAATGCCATGACCACCATGAGCAACAAGTAGTGTCTATGCTGAACTCTGACAACCCAGTCATCGAGCAAATCGCTAATGTCGGCTCTTGCCTTGTATCTTGGGTTTGGCACCAAAAGCATCCATCCCATATGAGAATACCAGAAACCCCTCTTCGCATCGTATGGATCTCTTGGCGTGTCTGTGTATCTGTGGTGAACCCTGTGCTGATGTCCCCACATCTTGATGGATCCTTCAACAGCAGAAGCTCCAAAGAGGGCGAAAAAGATTTTCACAGGCAATCTGCAATCATAGGCTCTGTGAGCCCAGTGTCTGTGATATCCAGCGGTGATGGAGAGACCACCAAAGCAGTACAGTATGACTGCGGTCACAAAAGTGTGAAGCTTCAAAGGAACCCATTTGGTGGAGATCAGTCCTGCTAGTGGAACAGCAAGCACCAAGATGAAGTTGAGCCAATTGATGTGACGGTGCCAGTTCTCCCAAGTCCATGGCTGTTCGCTGATATGTTTCTGCTTCAGATATTTATTCTTTAGCTCCCTGTCTTTAGCAAGCATCATTGCCACCGAATCTTTGCTCAGCTCTTCAGCTGTGACATCTGTCATAGACTTGGTTCCCATCAACTTTCCTCCAATGCCATAAGCCACTATTCTCTTGGCAGGCTTGTTGGTACCTGCAGCCACAGCATTAGCAGTGGATAGGTCCACAGAATCCAGTGCTGACATTTTCGTGAGAAGAATTGCCTGTACTAGTGAATATATACTTATATTAATAAAAAAAAAATGAGATCAAGCCACTAATAAACCGCCCCGTCGATTTGTTGGGATGCTGCCCAACAGAGAATCAAGTCGACAGGCGTCGACAAAAAATTTTCTGTCGACAGCTGTCAATTTTCTTTTTTGGGACAAATTAGCTCTCGCCCTGTACACTGGCTGATGCTTCTAATCAGTCAGTTTTTGATTGTCGACGGATCTCGTAGTGTGTCCACCATCTTCGTGCAACACTTTTAATTGCAAACAACGCCCCAATAAATGGAATATACTCTAACAGGGTCACCCATAAAGAAGGCTGCACTTTGCGTATCACGCTATCAATCTTCTCGTTGAGCTCCTCAACACTATTGTTATTGTCTAGTACGTAATCAGATCGCTTGATCTTGTCATCGTTCGACATCTGGCTCGCGATTCGTTTTTCACACTCCGCACGGCTGAGTTCCGGATTACGCTCCATCAGCCGTTCCAATTGTATCTTCGGCTCGCAGACCACACTTATTATCGTGCCACAAATAATATCCATACCTGCTTCGAAAAGCAGCGGCACGTCAAGAACCACGATTGACTCCAATTTAAGCCAGCTGCACAGCATCAGCCAAAGCATTTCTTTGCGCACTTGTCCATGTGTGATCTTGTTTAAAA
Source organism: Ogataea parapolymorpha DL-1 (assembly GCF_000187245.1). NCBI lineage: Eukaryota > Fungi > Ascomycota > Pichiomycetes > Pichiales > Pichiaceae > Ogataea > Ogataea parapolymorpha. Next base: position 626,418 of record NC_027861.1, on the reverse strand, counting down.
CCTGCAATTCGCCTTTGTTTTGAAACACATATGCTCCAAGAGCAGATCTGTTCAAGGTACCATCTGGCAAGATTAAGTCAGTAATCTTATCACCAAAATATCGCACTATTTTCTTATACGCAGGCCGTCCAGGCTCCACTATTTGGCGAGCAATCTTGTCGGCATCGATGACAGTTATGTGATGCTCTTCTTGCAAGCGTTTGGACACAGTGGATTTTCCGCTAGCTATACCTCCAGTTAGTCCTAGAACAAGCATAATTATTTTTTTTATTTTTCATGGATCCATTAAAGAAACTGGTCCACTGGCTTGAGGGCGACTCACAGCGTCCTGCAGCCGTCGTGTCCTCAAAAATCCATATAAATAAAGACGATGTGACCGGTCGGTCGCTCGTAGCGAACAGCAAGATAGTCAAAAACGAGCCACTGATAACTATACCGCACTCTTATTTATTGAACTATGTTACAGTACTCAAGCATCTTGAGAAAAGCACAAACTGGGTTTTTCCCATCAACTGTAAGAACTACATCTATATTCCTGATGGGCAGATTGATCCAATTTATGCCAATTTCGAATTATCGAAACTGCTGCAGTTATCGTCCTTTCAGCTTGTTTCACTCTACCTCGTTCTGGAAAAACAAAAACCAGAATCTTATTGGAAACCCTTCATCGACGTGCTCCCATCAATATCAGAGCTTGATGGGATGCCTATGATTTGGGCTCTTCAAAATGATCCAATATTCGATTTGCTACCAAATTCTATAAAAGAGCACTCTAAAGCCCAACAGGAAAAATTCCTTAGCGACTACAGAACTGTTCAGGAGTTTCTTTCTGATGTTGGCTTGGACTGTACAAGTCTTGTTTCCCAGGATGATTTTCTATGGGCTTGGGTTTGCTGCAATTCAAGATGCCTATATATGGAACTACCAGAAATATTGGACAAACAGCTGGAGGATAATTTTACACTGGTTCCTTTCGTTGACTTCATTAACCACGCACCTGATGATCATTGCTCCATTAATATCTCTTCTACAAAAGGATTTCAAGTGACGTCTGGGTCCTATCCATATAGCGATGGAGACCAAATATTTTTCAGCTATGGAGCGCACAGTGACGAGTTTCTTCTCTGCGAATATGGATTTATGCTACCCGCTCGTTGTAATCCATGGAACAGCCTAGACATAACACCTTACATTCTGAAATTGCTCAAAGGTGAACAATCGGAATTCCTCAAGAAACACAACTACTACGGTGAGTACACGCTAACGTCAGATGAAATGTCGTTCCGAACTGAAATTGCTCTCGCAACGCTACAGGAAAAAGATCTCAGCAAAATACTTCCGATCATTAATGGCATGAGCGAGGGTGCTCCATATAAAAAGAACAGCCACTTACTAGTTCAAAAGATCCTGAATAAAATTCTGGCTGCGTCCAAAGACAAACAAGAAAAGGTGCGCCGATATCCCAAATCCTACAGGTCATCGTTAATTGTTCAAGCGCATCATAATATCAATATAATTTGCGACGCCTATATACAGCATTAAAGATCTAAAATTTACAGCAAGTTCGAAGCGCATGCAACTCTTTTCTAAAACTTATTGTTCCTGTCCCAGCGGCGATTTCCGAAATTCTTTCTTTCGAAGTTACCTCCGTACCCATTACCAGATCTTCTTGGTTTGTATGATCCCTCAGTTCTGTCTCCAAAATTCCTATGTCCCCTATTGTTGTATCCTCCAGAATTAAATCCCTTTCTCAAATTGCCTCTCACGTTGAACACACCTTCGGCATCACGAGATGAAACTCTAAATCTATCAAGATCGACTGCCTTGACAGAGGGCAGATTACCTTCTCCCATAAATTTTTGATAAAGATCACCACAATCAAGAGCAAGACTTTTTGGATCACCATCTTTCTCTATCCGAGGCACAGAGCCATAAGATCCCAAAAGCGACGTGACCATCTGGTTGATATCAGATGGGATGTCTCTCAAAACGCTTGTCATTTGCTTTTCAAACTCGGGAGTAATCTCAGGTTTTTCTAAAATCTCAAACTCGTGACCTTCTTTCTTTAATCTTTCAGCATAAAACATTTCATGCTCAGTCAATATGGAGATAGACTCTCCTGTGGTTCCAGCTCTTCCTGTTCTACCCACCCTGTGAGTATGCGAAGCTGTTTCATATTGCACTCCCAGCTGAATCACACTGTTGACACCAGGGAAATCCATACCTCTAGCACCGACGTTAGACGAAACCAAAACTCCCTTTCTGGCACTTCTGAATCTGACCTGGTTTCTGTTGCGAGCACCCTGACTCAAATCTCCATGCAGGGTGTAAACCTCAGCTTTTCTACCATAGTATTCGTCGATGACCTCTTTAGCCAAACAATAGAAGAAATCTGTGGTCTTGATGTTTGGCATGAACACAATCACCTTACCGTTGGTGGCATCTAACTTTTCAATCACCAATTTCAAGGCAACAGCAAAGCTTTCAAAAAGGCTGTTTGTTGTCACAAGTGACTGGTTAACACTGTCCGTCACTTCTGGGCCAGAACTCACATCAATATATTTGTAATCCTCGCCCATCAGTTTGCGAGCAAGTTCTTTGGTGTTCGAATCCATGGTGGCAGAAAACATGGTCACTTTCAGCAAGCTAGGATCTTGATGATTCTCTTTAATCCGGCTAACGATAGCCAAGAGAGCTTCCTTAAAATCATGAGCGCAAAGAACGTCGGCCTCATCAATAACAAAATGTCTCAAATCTTTGAACGATTTTGCAAAAGATTGATCAGACTCCAACATGTCAAGCAATCTTCCTGGTGTTGCCACTAAAGCCGCAGATTTGAATCTTCCATTAACTCCCCTTCTAATCTGATCATATTTCATCTGCCCAACGCACAAATCGATGCCTCTGCGGTTATTTCTAGGGGCTGCATCCTTCCACACCTTATCCAGAGCCCTCTGGGTCTGGAAAGCAAGGTCTCTAGTTGGGTTGATCACCACAGTGTGAACACTCTCCTGCTTTCCAAAATTTTTGTCACTCAACCACTCGTTGATCACAGGGAGACCAAACGCATAAGTCTTACCAGTACCAGTTTTTGCTCTCACTAACACGCCATTACTGGTAGTAAGCATCTCAGGGATCACTCTTCCTTGAACTTCGGTGAGGGTTTCACTTGCGACCTTTGTGAAAACATCCTGAATTTTCAAGTGAAGGGCAGTTTGGTCAACCTGAAGGTTCAGACCTTCGGTGCTATAGAAGGCAGCAGCCCTTCTAACGGCAGGACTGCCTAGAGTTGCCCTCACGGCAGCAAACGGTTTAAGAAGAACAAACATAGAAATATCCTTCTTTAGATAAAATTTTTAGGGAGCGAAAATTTTTCTTACAGGGTCGATCGACTTACAAAATACCACAAGTACGTAATTATTTTAGCATGACAAGAAACGCGTTTTTGTTAGGCTCGGACTTGAATTTTAAGTTCTTAGCAGCCCAAGCAAAGCAAACGTTGAATCCGCAGGCATTTAATGTTCAGCTGCTTTTCAACAATTCACGGCTGTTCAGGCGATTTACCGAGGCAGGATCTACAATAAAGTATATTAACAAAATGACTCCAGGTAATCCTGTAGCCAAAGAACTTCAATTCAAGGCATTTGAAAATCTTCCCGACACAACTGGTTTGAATATTGACGATTTGATAGTATGCATGAACACGCTAAAACTAGAAGAACAGATTCTTCCGTACGCCAGCAGGATCTCTAAGGATACGAATTTATTATTTGTGAATCCACCATTGGGAGCAATACAGGCAGCTTTGGATCATTTGTGGCCTCGTAGCTCTGATACCAGGCCAAACGTGTTTCAAGCTGTCACCACGCACGTTTTGTCCAGCTCGTCAAATTTTGATGTGAATCATATAAAAGCAGGAAAATTACTGATCTCCGCATATCCATCCAAGCAAAGTTTTGAAAGCTTTGCCAGCTCACAGTCTACCTTCTTTCCTGCCGACACAGTTGTCCCTTCTGTAGTGAAAGGGTTATTGGATAATCGCATACTCCAAGCAACGTATTGCCCTTTAAAGGACGTTTACCAGGTACAGGTTGAAACAACAGTCGCAGATTGTTGTCTAAATGCATTGGGCCGGCTCCTGAATTTTGATCTAGGCTCGCTGGGCTACACAGAGTCGGTTGAGCGTATCGTTTCCGACATTGTCGATGAATGCATACAAGTTTTACAATCCACAAGCCATTATCGTGTATTGCATCGATACGACCCGTCAATGACGCGGCTGCTCAAAAAGGAACGGTTAATGGTGCTCATCAAGGAGCTGGTTGAACAGCACGGCTTCAATCACCAGCAGTCAATTCCTGGTTATGCAACCAGCTATATTGTCAACTCAGCTAAGCAACAGCGCCAAGCAACCCCCGTCAATAGCATGTTGAATAATCTGCTCGTATCCAAGCGCGAACTGGAACACCGAGAAAGTGAGCTACCATTTGTCAAATAAATCTCAATATAACACTATACATGTCGCGAATCCTTCTGAACAATTACACGACTTGCCCATCGCAGTAAGAAAAAAGATAAAATATCTGAGCGCTAAGATAATTTTAAAGATTTACAGTCTTTGTTTGTTTTATCAGATACTCAATTAGTGAACGAAACTTAACCCACCACGAGATAAATCTTTGAAGCCCTTCGAAGCATAAAATAGAAAGGATAGCTTTGGGCATAGAAGTAGCCTGGATTCGAACTAGCATCAGAAAGATTCAAAAGGATAGCTTTTTTTTTGTTTCACAAAGCCAAAAAAAAATATCCCTTTTTTGTTTCTATGCAAAACGTCAACTAGTTTTGTGGCCCAAAATTATAGTTCCAATGAGCTTTTTTGAAACTGTCATGGATACCGAGAGCATTGACCGTCCAGGTACGGGAGATGTCTCGATTGATCTGGCTGCTCATATGGTCAAGACTCCGCTTATGTCTCTGGACCTGAATAACATCAACGTCCATGCCAATGACGCAAAAGGCCAGTCAGTTATAATTCCGCTCAATGATGGCAACGCTTTTCGTCCAGACTCACGTCAAACTAATTCGTCAGGGAACTTCCAACCGAATCTCAATTCTGCATTTGATCCCAAATTTCTCGATATGTATACTACAAATTCGCCCAAAGAAGTGATATCACCAACACGATTGCTATACAAAAGTTCAAATAGCACACCAAGGCTAATTCCTGCAATCTCAATGCTTACACCGAGCGGTTATAGTGATGTATTCAAGCAGTCACCCCTCAAGGTGTATTCTAGATCGGATCCACCTCAATCGGCTTCCAGAATGATGTTCCCACGCTCCTTGTATGATGATGTTGAATTGTCCAACGCTTGGCTTGGGAGGGATACCCCGAACGGCGATACTACAGAAAACATGCTTTCGGATGGACATGCATTTGGCAATATGAATGATTCCCATTTTTACATTCAATCCTCGTTGCCTGGTTCACGAGAAGCTAACAGGGTACCAAGTGATTCATCTTACTCGAAAGAAAAATCAAAAAACAGATTTGGTGTGGAAGCGATCAGTTCCCTTCCCTCCTCAAGACCTGTGTCAGAGAGTTTCAAAATACCGACTTTCAATATACCAGCAGACCTGAAGTACGAAGAGAAAGATTTTGATTTTAGCATGGATTACAGACAAGACAAAAAGGTCAAAACAGCTACTTTTCCGACAGTGTCGAACACGATCAAAGAAACTTTTGGTCCACTACTTTTAGGGGAACAACCTGTGAAGAAGAAAAGAGGAAGAAAGCCAGGATCCACCAACAAAAAACGTAAGGAAGCCGCCGCAAAAGACGACAAAAATAAGAAGAAGAAACTGAAAGTTAGATTTCCCAAAAAAAGAAAGACTACGCTATCCGACATAGATCCTGCTGTTCACTTTCAATTTGGGAATGATGATGACTTTCTTGGGCACGACGATTTTGATCTTGCCGACATTGACTCGCACAAACCACATGCCTCTGGCGGGCCAGAGGATATGCAAGATCGGATGAAGAGAATAAGGAATCGTGCGCCTCGATCTAAGAACGGTTGTTGGACTTGCCGACTAAGAAGAAAACGATGCCCTGAGCAGAGACCAGTTTGTTCTGAGTGCGTGAGGTTAGGTCTTGAATGTGATGGTTACTCCTCTGAGCGGCCTGCTTTCATGCGGAATGCAAATGCTGCAAAAGGTAAGATGGAAGAGATTAAAATTATAACGCTAGCCAAGAAAAAACGTGGTTCGAAACAAAGGTACGAACGCGAACAACGCTTGTCTGCAGGCTCTCCCAGCGATCCGCTAAAACCACCTAGTTAAATTTGCAACCGACTCTTTCAATATAAAAAGTCTATTAGTTATAAATGTGTATATATTAGGGTTTTCCATATTGGTGATACGCGTTATAAGGTTTCTCTGTTTGTCCCGCTTCTTGATTCATTGTTTCCATATTCAACGGTTGTTGGAAAAAAAACGGATTATAGTTCATTGCATTAAATGAATCAGCCAGAGGTAACTGGGGGGGAAGATTAAATGCATTGCCGTTGGTGTGGGCCGGGAGAGGGTCAACTGCAGGCTTAAAGAACTGAGATTGAGGTATATCCATAGGGTAGTAAAAGCCCATATTTGCTTGCTGTGGTTGCAGATTGGCCATCAACGGCTGGTTCGACCAGATGTTAGGAAATATCGGAGGACTCGTAGCAGGTGCGGTCTTTGCCGGCGCTTTAGTCAGCTCTGGGGAGTTTGCGGCGCTGGCAGGCTGATTAGTCAAATCTTCCTCGGGATCGCTTACAATTGAGTCGACCATGGAAACAAATTGATGCTCACTTTCCTCGTAATTCAGTCTACCGTCTTCTAGAGGCTTGGTGCGTTTCTTCGAAAATGGCTTCACCTTGCTGTCTGGAAGCAAGAATAATTGAGTAGTATGATCGAATTGCAAATCGACCTTGTTCTCACTTAGAATACGTATTCCCATGTGTGCAACGGAAATCATTCTAAGGACATAGTCACAAAGTTTCATGGATTTATGGCTTTCGTCGGGGAGCTCTCCGATCAAAGCAAGCACCGAAGTCTCAGACTTCTCTTGGAACTTGCTATCGTTGAAATCATCCAATGCATAATTAATTGGTCTGAATTCTTTCAAAGTAACGTCCTCTTTAAAAAGCCTTTTTCTTTCAGGCTTGTAGTCCTTGAATCTCGTATTGGCGTCCACTTGGGAACTTGCCTCCGGGTAAATGCGGAAATATTCAACAGCGTTGTTGACGATTTGTGCCAACTTTAAAGCGTATTTCGGAGTTTGAATCAAATAGCTTCTTGGAAGTTCTCTCTCCTTGAACCAACAAAGCATCAGTCTAACAAGGGGCAGCAACAGATGAGTGAGATCAGGCTGCTCTGAATTTCCATTCCAGTTATCTAGCGAGATCTGCATCATGTTGTCCAAGAATCTGAATGTGAATTTCAAGTATTCTCCGATGATAGCGGTGCTATGGTCTAGCTCGGGATGGACCATGTTGTTATCTACCAGCAGCTCAAATCCTCCAATCAAGATCACAAGCTGTTTGAAATATAGATCATTGAAAACCTGTTTCCGATAATCCAGTTGTTTCATAAATTTGAAAAAGTCCGTCTCAATGTTCTGGATCGAGTGATGATGAACCAAATAGCCCTCCGACTCCTTCCACTGGCCTGGCAGCAGATAGTAATCAAATAGAACAAGGAACTGATACCTTAACAGCTCATATTTCACATTTTTGGTAAGATCGGATTTAGGCGTTGAATTATGCGCTTCGAAAACTCTCAACATCGGATTAGGTTTTTTCGACACATAATTAATAAGGTTACCGAGGCCGATAGGCAATGGTTCGCTGCTGAGGGACGACCGGATAAAGTTGTAGACCACATTGAAGCTATCTTCTTTGAGGTTATCGATGATAGCAATGTGGTTGTAAGGATCTCCCAAAGAAGGCAAGATCAGGAGAGCCAATTTATAAAGCTCAATAGATTTGCTATAATTGTTGTTATCTTCTTTGGAGATTGAAGCTGTCGGCAAATACGTCTTTGCAACCAACGCGCGATATCTAGAGAGGTCTCCAATGTAGAGAACGCATTTGCTAATCACGTAGACCAACGACTCAATCGTGCGTTGGGATGGGGATTTCCTCGGCTCTTTGATAGTGATGTCTATTTTCAGCGTCGTCGTAAGTTTCTTGACTGGAACAAAGAGTACAATGTCATGCGATATGAGAATCTCCTTCACCAAACTGATATAAAAATCATAGCACTTGGAAATAAAGCGCACAAAATGCTCGAAGGTCTTCCGGATTTCCACACTGGTAAAAGGCCTTTGCTTTTTAGACGACGACTTCTTTTTTGACAAGTACCGAAACTGAGACTGAAATATCTTGATCGTAGGGTGATGAAGGTCGACCCATGCTCTGTCGACGACTTTCCCCAACATAACCCGAGAAGCGGTGGGGACGCTCAGGTTATCGAGGATGTAGGTCAGTAGCTTTGACTGAGCGAAACTAACGGTACCGAGCAAAAGGGACTCATCGCTAGAGTACTTATTGCCTAGAATCTCCAGTATCTTCTGCTTGTTCTGAGATAATATCTGCTCTATGGGCTCCTCCAACTTGGAAGGGTTATTGAATTCGGAATTCGTCATCAGTGAAATAGGGCCAAAACGGGGCTCATTGAATGACTGTGAGACGCAGATCTTACTCTTAGACAAATGTTAACTCAAATTCTATGCTCTTCTCGAACAGTAATTTACGCGCTTGTGGATCAAATCACTTGTAAATTCCTGACACTATCTTGAGATAAAAAAATATTCGTTAAGAAATCCACAGTAATAAAATCTCTCATATACCAGGCGACTAGTTCTATGATTGATGATTATTTGCAAATTGAAAAAAAATTTGAGAGATGCCCCAAAACCAACCAGGCTGGTCACAACGCAGCTGCTCATATCCGCAGTAGCTGGGTTTTTGATATTTTCGGCATTTTGTGTCTTGAGATGCCGGTTCCCCAATATTTACATGGCACGAATGAACTACTTAGGCGTGTCAAATCGCAAATTCATGCCTCCGGTGCTTTCCACTAAGTCACTATTTGGCTGGTTGGGTACTGTCTGGCGTATAACGGAAGCCGACATTTTAGAATACGCTGGACTTGATGCTTTTGTGTTTCTTGGGTTCTTCAAGATGAGCATAAAACTACTGTCTGTGTGCTGGCTTTTTTCGGTTCTTATTATCTCACCAATTCGCTACTACTTCACTGGAGACTACGATCAAGGTGACGGTGACGATAGTTCGGACCCAAAGGATCCCTCCGACGCAACAGACTATCACACATATTTGTGGCTCTACGTCATTTTTACCTATATCTTTACTTTCATCACAGAGTATTTCCTCATGCAGCAGACGCGCAAAGTTATTCAGTATCGGCAAAATATTCTTGGTAACCAAAATTCTATTACGGATAGGACCATCCGACTGAGTGGAATTCCCCCCGAACTTCGAAATGAGCGCGCGCTACGGGAAAGCATTGAGTCCTTGGGCATTGGTAAAGTTGCCAAGATAGTCATCTGCAGGGAATGGAAGAAGCTGGATTTGCTGTTCAAACAGAGGAATCGCATCATTCGTAAATTGGAGATCTATTGGGCAAGGTACATCGGCACTACAAAAAACCCGACTTTTAACATTCGGCCGTTTGTTGAAAGCTCATATCCGTTAACACCTGAATACCCGAGATACAGGGATGAAGAAGAAGGCTCGGATAGCACGCATGCCGGTACAGCATCCGATGCAGATACATCAGATTACGAGTATGGCTCCAATTCTGTTGTCGAGTACCAAGGTTCCCCAACCGACATCAATCCTTTCGGAACGACTTTTGGGTCTGCAGTGTATAAGAAGAGACCTCAAATAAAGCTGGGCTTTTTGGGAATTTGGGGTAAATCGGTGGATGCGATCGATTACTATACGCAGCAATTGAACGTGATTGATGAAGAGATTATTGTGGCTCGTCAGAGACATTATCCTGCTACTCCTACAGCATTCATTACGATGGATTCGGTTGCAACGGCACAGATGGTGGCACAGGCAGTTTTAGATCCTCGAGTCAGTTTCTTAATCACCCGCACGGCTCCTGCTCCCAAAGATATCATTTGGGAGAACGTGACTCTGCCACGTAAAGACAGAGTCCTGAAAATCTACTACATCACCATATTGACTGGAATCCTGGGAGTTGCCTTTATTTTCCCTGTCGGTTATCTGGCTACTTTGCTCAATTTGAAGACCATCAGTAAGTTTTGGCCAGATTTAGGAGAGCTTCTTGAAAAACACGAATGGGCACAGAAGTTTGTTACTGAACTACTTCCTGTGTATCTGTTCACCTTGTTAAATTTTGTGATCCCATACCTATACGTTTGGCTGTCGTCCAGACAGGGATTCGTCTCCCACGGAGAGGAGGAGTTGTCGGTGGTGTCCAAGAACTTTTTCTATGTGTTTGTCAACTTGTTCCTGGTTTTCACAATGGCCGGTACCGCTTCGAATTACTGGGGTTATTTGAGCGATTCCAAGAAACTCGCTCTGCAGTTAGCGACCTCCTTGAGAGGATTGTCGTCTTTTTATGTCGATACCATTTTGCTTCAAGGATTGGCTCTTATGCCTTTTAAATTGCTGATTACAGGCCATGTGTTGCGTTTCATGTTTATTCGGGCGAACTGCAAGACACCGAGGGATTTCAAAGAACTTTACAGGCCGCCTGTATTCAATTTCGGTTTGCATCTGCCGCATCCCATTCTCATCTTGATTATCACGTTGCTCTATAGCGTGATGTCTACCAAAATTTTGTCATCGGGGCTTGCATACTTCATCATTGGTTATTTCGTGTACAAGTACCTGCTTATCTACGCATGCATCCATCCGCAGCACTCGACAGGTCAAGTGATGCCAATTATTTTCCGTCGCATTGTTTTAGGGCTGCTTCTCTTCCAATTGACAGTGGCAGGCTCTTTGGCCCTGAACAATGCTTATCTTTTGGCAATGTTCCTCATCCCCTTACCCTTCCTGACGATATTTTACTTGTGGAATTTCGAACGCAACTATCTGCCGCTGAGCTTTTTCATTGCCCTGCGTGCTATCAACAAGGATACGCAGGTCGATACAGATCCGCAAAGCTCGGCGGGCTTGCGAGTGACTCACGCTTTGACAAACGGAGTGAGTTTCTCGTCCTTGAGATCTAGCACCATCGACGAGCGCAGAGAGTATAATCAGACTTATGAGTATCCGTACCTGGTGCAAAGTTTAGATGGCCCATGGCTGGCAGTCGATGCCGAGCAGGTTGTGATGGCTACTAAGGACGGCACAGTGCGGAAACGGTTCACCTTCGAAGAGTTTTAGAATCTATAGAGCGCGAATATATGAAGAGCGATATTCAAAGACCGAGATATTTGAACAATTCAGTCACCAACTCCAGCTTCAATTGGAGTTGATGCATTTCATCCAGTATAAGTGTTTTAAATGATAGGTGGTACATGAGGCGGAAGACTGACATAATCAAAAGTCTGGTGACAACAAGCTTGATGACATGGCTCGTAAAGACGATCAAGGAGATTTTCCAATAGTGGTTGTTCTGATTTTGTAGTAATACGATGTGGATGGCTTCAATAAGGATGACAAGATGTATGATTTGTACCATGTTCGCTGTGATATTGAGGATAAATATATCGTATGGCCAGATAAGCATCACAATCGGGAAGAGCTTGATAAGGTTGGAAAGAAGAATGGTTGAGGAAATGATGCTAATGAAATAATCTCTGGAAAAGTGGACTCTTTGAATATTCGTGGGGCTTGATGATGTAGACGAAGAGGAGGATGCAGACCTTGTTAATCGAGGCAATTCATTCGGAGACAAAGCTTTGGAAGACGACAGAGACGCATGATTTTCAAATTCGACTGTAATTGGGTATCCAAATTCAAGGACTTTGTAGATGAAGAATTGAAGCGACAAATGCAGAACAACGGTATCGAGAACGGCCTTTGTTAAAAAAAACGAATACTGTGACATGATTCTTGGTAATTCCAAGACAATCCGATTGATCAATGACGTTCTGTATATGTTTTCCAAATAATTCTTTTCCTCGTAGGCCCAGGTCAAATAGACCTCGAATAGAAGCATAAGCACCAACAGGCGCAAGAATGGGCCATGTCGTTGGAAAAAAGTTCGTTTCTGGCTTTGCAAATCTCCTTTTCCATCTTCAATATCTGCTCCGTAGTTCAGCGATTGGTTGTAGATCGTGTGTCTGTAGGCCTGAGGTTTCAAAAGCATGAGATCAATGAATAACAGCACCTTATCAAATTCGATATATCGGTCTGCAACCTTGTGACAGTTGGCACATATCGTCAATCGAATATGGTCTCCCTTATATTTCTCATAAAGAGTCTGAATGGGTGTAGAGCACTCCACACAAATCATGCTCAAAACTAAACGATCTTTTTTTTTTAAATATTATTTATTAATTTGCATGTCTCAAAGAAAGGTGTGCCCGTATTTCCAAAATGGCAACTGCCGCTATGGAAACCGATGTCACAATCTTCACATCAAAAATGGACATGAGGATTTGAAGAGCTTTACATCTGCCTCCTCCTTACAGGCCAAGACAGAAGACATAAGAAAGAATATCGATGCCATACTGCCTGATGTTCGCAATGGTGCGATATTGACTGCTTTCAGTTTGCCCCCGCCCGCGAACGTAAACATCATAAGCGGACGAGACATGTCGTACGAGGAGTTACGGGTTCAATATTATCAAAACCCAGATACTGCTGTTCGTGAATATAATAGTCGAAAACAAGACATGATTAAATGCCTGGAATTTGTGCGGAAAGATGCCCAAAAAGCTGCCAGATATTTGCAATTAGCAGCAGAGAAAAATCCAGCAGATGTCAAGCCTTTCATCAATTTCTCTATCGATATGAACCCTGCCCCATCTTCATCGTCATCCTTACCGTTTGGAAATCGAGGTGCATCGCCTTTCAATCAGCAGAGTTCCTCTTTCGGTTCCGCTAAAAATCTTTTTGGGGCACCTGCAGCGCAATCCAATCCGTTTGGCACAGCAGCGACAACTAACACTAACCCATTTGCATCATCCAACACTCCCTCTTTTGGAAGTGCAGGTTTTGGGTCCAAACCCAACCCCTTTGGATCACAAACCAACACAAACAACGCATCTAATCCATTTGGTAGCTCTTCAGGAGTTTCCTCGGGTTTTGGCAAAACAGGTTTTGGACAGCCGACGGGAGCTTTTGCAAGTGCCAAACCAAATCCATTTGGAGGCCAATCCAATGCATCCGCAAGCACTGCCAGTCCATTTGGCGCGGTGTCTGGCAACACAATGAATTCAACTACGACGTCGTTTCCTAATGGAGTCACTGCTGGTGCTTCGTCCTCTGCTGGTCCCTTTGGCGGCCAAAAAACAGCTCCTAGTCCTTTTGGGGGCCAGACTAGTACGATTCAGCCCAGTCCTTTTGGAGCAGGATTACAGTCCACTACGTCTAACGCTGGTCCTTTTGGAAACCCGCAGACATCTTCCGCTTTTGGAAAATCTGGGTTTGGCGCATTTGGGGCTCAAAAAGCTTCTCCTTTTGGCCAGCCTACCGCTAATGCTAATCCTTTTGGCCAAGCTGCGACCAACAATGTCAGCAGCTCGTCACCTTTCACACAGCCATCGTCTACGCCTTTTGGACAGGCTCAAAACTCGCCTTTCGGACAACCAAATGCGACATCCTTTGGACAAACTACATACCCTACTCCTACAGAATTCAAACAGGCTGGAATAGAAGAGCAACAAACCAAAATTGACGACTTGTCCGAATCTATTATTAATGAGTTTAAGGCCGAGCACTTTACTCTGGGACTGGTCCCGGATGTTCCTCCTCCACTCGAGATGTGCTAAGCGTTGCTGGCCGTCACAGTTCGATAACTGTCCGCCAGAAGACGTGAGCTGCGGCTGGTCAAAGCGAATGCTTCGCGATACATTGACCCTATTTCCTGAAGCACCTGCTCTCTTTGAATAGATCCCTCGCAAATTGCTTTCAGTTTGACCTCTAGATTTTTGCGCAAGAAAGGTTTAGTCAAGGACATGCTATCAAAGCCGATTTGGCTGAACCCTTCTGCCAAGGCATAACCGAGCTCTGTTGGAATGAGAACCTTGGACTTGGACTTTCCGCGGCCCTGATCTTCTTTGGTGACATATGAGCGCTCTATAATCTTTTCAATATGCTCGGCGATTGTGGCATCGGTGCCAATTCCGTTGATATCCATCAGCGCAATCAATTCTGGCTCGGTGAGAGGACTAGGAGGTGATGTTTTCCCTGTGGATAACTGTGCAGAGGCTAGGGTAACCTTATCCCCGGCCTGAACTTCCGGAATCTTGGACTTGGATGACTCCCACGAATTGTAGACATATACTTCCAAGTAATTGAGTTCTTTAACAATGAGTCCCGAAGTCGTGAAAGTTTCTGTCCCCCATTTGAGAGTCAAACTAGTTCTCAATCCGGTGGCATCTTTAGAGCAACATCCCAAAAATCGTCGCACCACGTATTCGTAAAGCTTTCGCTCGTTTGCGTTCAATGACTCTCCACTCGTGAAAATAACAGGATGAATAGGAGGGTGTGCTTTGTCGTCGTGGGAGCCCTCTCTCGGCTGCCTGAATTTGCTACCGTCGTTTAACAACATTTGGGCATACTGACCCCATGTTTGAGACTGTGTTTGCGATTGGATCAGTTTTTTGAGATCCATGTTCTTGGGAAATCGGTCGGTTTCGGTCCTGGGATAAGAAATAAATCCAGAATTGTACAGCTTTTCTGCAATGGTGAGCGTTTGCTTTGCGCTGAATTTGAAAAATCTAGCACAGTCTTTCTGCATCTCGACGGTGGTAAGTGGCAAAGGAGCCCAGTTTGAGGTTGGTTTCGTGTCGAGCGATACCACTGTTGCCTCATTACCATCCATCTCGATACAATTTTGATATATGCATAGGGCCGCGAATCTATCGAATAAATGGCCTCTAGTCCATGTGGCCGATGTTGTTCCTTTGGCTTTGTCATTCTTCTTTTTGAAAGTGAGGTTCAAATACCAGAAATCCTCCGGCACAAAGTTCTTGATTCGTTTGTAACGGTCAACCACAAAACCGAGGGTAGGAAACTGACACCCACCATAAGACACAACGTTGTCATATCTAAAATTTCGTCTGAACAAATCCGTGAGAAGCCGCGTGAAGCTGGATCCTGTACGTAAATCAAGTTCCATACGTGTCAGCACGGCGTCGATCGCCTTTTGATCTAATTTCGTGGTATTGCACGCAGCCCGAATCACGTGCGACCGTTCAAGATGGGAGAAATGTGCTCGTTGAGTGGTCTCCAAGTTAATGCTCGGGTTTTTCTTTCGTGCTTGCTCCATAATTTCGTATCCAATATACTCTCCCTCCCGATCGCAATCTGTCCAAATCATCAACACATTAGATCGTGAAGCTTCATCAGTGATATTTTTGGCAATGTTCATGGAATTTTTGTCTGTGTATTTCGTGAGAACAGGTGCATCAAATAGACTCGAGTGCTCGCATTTTCCCCAACCGTAATTCTCAGGGAAATCTATCGTGGTAATGTGGCCAGTCACTGCGGTCATGGTAACCTGACAACTTCCGAATTGCGGGAAATTGAAGTCGAAATCGTAGTTTTTGATCCATCCTACCTTTGTTTCTCGCGTAGATACACGCCCCCCTCCAAGTATGAAAGCCACTGCTTTCGCGATGGCAGGTTTCTCGGCAACACATAGAACCCTCATGACGCGTTGAAAATGATAAATATTTTGATCTGATTATGTAACACTTTGTCTGTGAAATATTTTGCACAATGGCCTGCTCAAGGTACTCACCGCGAAACCTCAACTCCGTTCTGCGACATGCGCACTATGACAAAATCCTATGCTATGAGCAAGGCAACCAAATACAGGAGCAACTTGTCTCAGAAATGCTTGAAAATAAAAAGAACAAGATACCAAATGATAGGCCTACAGTCCTATCTTTCCAATTCCAACACACGTACACTGGTGGCAAACGAGAACGGATCAATACAACTCCTGAGCGCCGACAATTCATAGAAGTCATAAAAAATGCTAAATTTGTACAGACATCCAGAGGAGGCCAGATCACGTACCATGGTCCGGGACAACTGGTATTATATCCAATAATAGATTTAAGCGAGTTCAAGGGTCTTAAATCAAAATGCTATGTATCCTTGCTCGAACAATGCGCAATAGAAACTTTGAAAGAATCTTGGGTGGGTCTTAATGCGGTGACCACTGAGAACACGGGAGTCTGGGTCGATAATAACGGGTTGCGGAAAATTGCCTCCATAGGAGTGAACTTGCAACGATCGATAACATCTCACGGAATATCAATCAACGCATTTCCAGACCTGTCATATGTAAACGATCCGAGAATAGTGCTTTGCGGTCTCGACCAGTACCAGCAGACGTCAATCAAGGAAGAAACCGGTAAGGTGGTGGATATAGATAGACTGGCTCATTCATTTGTTAAGCACCTGGCTAATCGACTGGGCCTTGGAATAGAAGCTCACCCCAATCTTAGTTTGAGGTCCACGAAACAATAGTGGGATCATACTTAAATAATAATGCAATGGTCAGGGCGATCATCATTGTAGAGGCAACAAATATTGGAATAGTATGGGATTGACGTTGCACGGTAAGCGGCTTTTCGACGTTTGTCTGTATATCATCGGGTTTCTGATTATGCATTTCATCCTCAAGTTTCGGCGTTTCAGCTCGGGGCAAAGGCTCAGTCGGCAACGGAGACACCTCTTTGGAACTCTCTAATTGTCGCGTCAATTCTTCCACCTTGAGCCCTAAAGAATATATTTCCTTTTGCGCCTGCATTTTCATGGTTTTCTCTTTCTCTAATTCGTCTAGAACCGAACCGAGTCTGCACTTAGCGTTTTCCAATTCTTTCAGCACTTTTGAATGAGCTTCCTCTTTTTCCTTGACTGCCACTGCGGCATCTGTTTCACTGGCACGAGCAACTGCTAGCTGCTCTCTTAGGCTTATCAACTCCTCCTCTAAATCCTTAACGCGCTCATCTGAGTCACTTTGTCCCAAAGCAAAAGCTTTTGGAGTATACTGTGTATAATTCTTCATGAACTTTGAAATCTCTCGAAGCCTCTGCTGTTGTATGTACTCGTTATTAATCGATATGATGAGTTTTCGTACCACATCATCGAGCTTGGCTGACTGCTTGATATTCAAGTTAGTCACGATTTTGTCCTCCTCTTTCTTCTTCGGTGTCTCTTTCTTTTCAACTTGGGCGACTTCATCCATAAGTGATTCCAGCACTAAATCTTCTTGCTCCTCTATTACGTCGCTGAAAATCAGAGCATCTAATGAACTGTTAAATAGCTCTAATTTCTTGCTTTCTTGATCGCCTTTACTCAAAGTTTGGCTGATGACATTTTCATAATCCTCTAGGCTCATGTATGTCAATTCCACCACCTTGCATGTGATCTTCTTGTGTGCCACTTGGGACTCTAGCGTGGTTCCGAGGTCTAACTTGTCGCCTAGTTTCAGCTCATATTCCTTGTGTGGCTCTAGTTTCTCATCATTAATGAATGTTCCATTGGACGACTTTAGATCTCTAATGTACAGTTTGTTATCCTTGATAAACAGCTCAGCATGATTTCTAGAAAGAACACGCGAGTCAAAGTACCCATCTGTTATTTTATTTGTGATTTTGGGCACATTCTGACGGCCAATCTTGAGAGACTCCGGCGCGAGGGGAACATTCAAGATCTTGACAAATTCTGACGGTGATTGATCAGGAGACACAAACTTTACAACGTGGGCAAATTTCTGCAAGCGTGGAGGCTGTGGATCACTCTCGTGGGGCTCAGGCTGACCTGAAAGCGACGACCCTGAATATAAGGCACTATTATTCACAGAGTTGTAATTGCTTTGTGTCTTGGAAGCCGAACGCTTCCTCTGGTACACAGGCTGGTCCGTCCGTTGTATATCTGTCGTGGCATTGCTGACCTTGGTAGACATGATTTGTGCCAATGGGATATTCGCTGGATTAAAACAACAGTCGTTTGATCTACGTTTTTTTTGTTTTAAAGTTTACCCGTTGTATCTCGACCTCCTTATGATTACCTAATCACGAGGTTAATCTGCGGGAGATACAGCATAATGCGAGACGTTTGAAAGCAGCAACAACTTGCTTGAGAAGCGAAACTTTTGGAATAGGGGTATTTCCACCAGCTAGCATGAAACGAATGGCTCAGTTCCCTGGCGTCAATTTGACAAATTAGGCTACCTTTGCAACCTTGAATTGATCATGAGGGGAACTGATCTCCAAGTAAAGTCCAATCTCCTATAGGCAGCAGGTACTGCGTATCTCATAAGAGCTTGGGATGGCTGCAGGATCCTTTCAAACATTAGAAAGGATCCGAATAACAATACGTTCCAACCTGATTCTGGCTATAGTGGGTACTTAGTCATGAAGCCTGCAGATTGCATTTTTCGATATTAACAGAAAGGAGAATCTGAGTTCCCAATTTGGGGCAGTTATGTGTTGCCTGGATGCAAGATTCATATTGGAATAGAGGCTTAGAGAGGCGAATGCTGGGTTTGAACACACGAAACTGAACGACAAAAGCATCAAAAATGTCGGAGCTATGACTACAGCACTCCAAGGTTGCTCAGGCTACTATAGGAGTCCTCAGTAGTCATTAATACTCAATAAACCCATATCTCAGCTTCACCAATACTAAAACTTCTGTTACTAATTACTTTACCGTAAATGGAAATCTGTTTTTATCAAATTGGGTTAGATGCAGCAAGGTTCGATCAGAGCGCGATAAGGGTAAGATAAGACAGAGGTATATAAGGAAGCACAGCCTGCTCTCTTTCTTGTTAATTTCAAACAAAACCACCATGAAGTTATCGTTCGCTATTATTACTTTGGCTACCTGTGCTTTCGCTTACAATGGTACTGAGACGTTGACTATCACTTGTACTGAAGAGAAGTGCACTTCTGCTTCCATTTCAACTTACGAGGATGGCGCTCCTGCCGTCCGTGTTGGAGCCCTAGCCGCTGTTGGAGCGCTGGCTCTGTACGCCCTGTGATCGGGATATATTTATTATGTAATACTTTGCTAAGCAAGTGAGATTTAGTTTTTCTCAAAAAGGAGTGTAGAGATGTTGTCCGAGAAAAGTGGGCTTCGTTTTTCCGCTCTCGAAAAGGCGGTATCGGGCATTTGCCATTTTTTACACCCAGTGCAGGGTCCTAATTTACTCAGAGGCAT
This sequence comes from Ogataea parapolymorpha DL-1, assembly GCF_000187245.1. Taxonomy (NCBI): domain Eukaryota; kingdom Fungi; phylum Ascomycota; class Pichiomycetes; order Pichiales; family Pichiaceae; genus Ogataea; species Ogataea parapolymorpha. Next base: position 607,024 of record NC_027861.1, on the reverse strand, counting down.
TTTCATGCGGCTTATAATTTTATCCTTTGTTTCCGCTCGTTAAAAACCGAAAAGTGCGCTTGCTGAGCACCAGAGAAGCCAATCAGGTACCACTCTATAGCTGCAGTTTACACCACCTGCGTGCAATTGACCATATTGGCTATCGCTATTCACAAATTTAGATGATTGAGACCGTTTCTGGAAGCAGCTAAGCACATAATCAAAGATATATAAAGCCAAGCGCTCCTCGACTAGAGACCATCAAAGATATCCAATGCTCTCGTTTAAAACTCTTTGCGCTACAGCTTTCGCTCTTACTGCCGTTTCTGCTGCCCCTCAGGCTGACCCATTTGCTTTTGCTAATGCAATCGGACTTCCAGTTGCAGCAGAGGCAACTTACGCTTGTCATGCCTCTTGTGGTTACGCTATTTTAGCTGCTCGTCAATGTTCCCCAACTGGCTCCGAGGACGCTAACTACAACTCCACCTGTCTGTGTGCTTCCGACAGTCAATTCTTGTCCTACGTCCCAGCCTGCCTTGACTGTGGATGGTGTCTGTGGAGTGACTACGGATCCTTCTTGACCTCTGCTTTGGCTGAATGTCACACCAACACCCAGCCAACTGGTACTACTTGTGCCCCAAGCACTGCTCAAGCCGCTGCTACCTCTTCTGTTGCTGCTGCAGCCAGTGAAGTCTCTTCTTCGTCGGCTGCTGCTTCTTCAACTCAGGCTGCCGCTGCTGCTTCCACTTCTGCTGCTGCCTCGACTGAGGCCACTACTTCCGCTGCTGCTGCTGCTACTTCTTCCTCTGAGGCTGCTAGCTCATCTGCCCATGTTCATAGCCATGCTGCTGAGTCCACCTCCGCTGTTGAGTCCACTTCCGCTGCTCACTCCCATGCTGCTGAGTCGAGCTCCGCTGCTCATTCCCATGCTGTCGAATCCAGCTCCGCTGCTCATGTTCATTCCCATGCCGCCGAATCCAGCTCCGCTGCTCACAGCCACGCTGCTGGATCTAGCTCCGCTGCATCCAACTCTAGTGGACATATCTCCACTTTCTCGGGAGCTGGTGCTAAA